>NC_141543.1:79582500-79889375 GCF_021556685.1 Rattus norvegicus
TTTTATGTTGCTGCTAAGGATCTGAACTTAAGACCTCATGCTTGCACAGCAAGCATTTTGCCCACCCCCACCCATCCTCCACCTCTCGATTTTTGAGACAAAATCTGGCTGTCCTGAAATTGGATATATAGACCACACTGGCCTCAAACTCACAGAAATCCACCTGTCTCTGCCCTCCTGAGTGCTGGAATTACTCCCACGGGCCACCGCAGCTGGCTCCTATTTTTACTTTTAGTTGGCATATTATAAGTGGGAGAGGCTATGGGGTCAGTGTGACAAGTCACGGTGTGAATACCCTGCGTACTGATCAAATCAGTCAATAGTGTAACTCACCACTTGGACATTGATCAGTCTTTTCTCCCAGCTATTTTGAAATGCTTAATTGTGTCAGCCCTATCTACCCCACTGTGCCACAGAACATTAGAAGTTGTTTGTTGGGCTGGAGAGATGACTCAGTGATTAAGAGCCCGACTGCTCTTCCAGAAGGTCCTGAGTTCAATTCCCAGCAACCACATGGTGGCTGTAAAGGGATCCAATGCCCTCTTCTGGTGTGTCTGAAGACAGCGACAGTGTACTCACCACATACATAAAATAGATAAATAAATCTTTAAGAAAAGAGAGAGAGAGAAAAGATCAGATGGAATCTATGTGGAATCCTACATTCTTCTCTAAAATGGGGACTTGAAGAAAACATTGTTGACAATAAAAAAAGAAATATTCATAAGAGATTCATAGCTCAGAAAACCAAATGCAGCCCTGACCTGCCCATTAGCATATGAGCAAAATCACATTAATAAAAGCAGCAGTTAAATGTGAACATCGAGGTTATAATGCTTACTAGTGAGCCTTATAAATGGTTATCATAGCCTTCTGACAGAATAAACACATTTCTCTCTCACAAAAAAATATGGTCCAATTCAAATTAATGGTTGCAATTTTCCATTGCATCCGCATGGCAGAAAATTTAGTATTTAATATTAGACTGACATTGATCTGGGAGGAGAAATTACCTTTTATTTATTTATTTATTGTTTTTGAGAAATTACTTTTTTAAAAATAGATTTTATAGGGGTTGGGGATTTAGCTCAGTGGTAGAGTGCTTGCCTAGGAAGCGCAAGGCCCTGGGTTCAGTCCCCAGCTCCGGAAAAAAAAGAACCAAAAAAAAAAAAAAAATAGATTTTATGCTTGCATATCCTTAGAGTAAAATATACGATTTTTGCTACCATAATCAGAATTTTACAACTAGGCTTCAGGATTGGCCTTGACCAAGTGAACGTATATATCCGGAAAGGCTGATGGTTATATTTAAAAACTTTTTTTTTACCGATTATTTACTTATTACCGATTATTTTTTACTTATTATTTCAGAGTGGCACACACCACACCACAGGAAGTCAGAGGATGAATTCCAAGGTTGGTTCTCACCTTCCACCATGGTACCCAGCAATCCAGCTCAGGTCCCTGATTTGCAAGGTGAACATTCTTTCCTGCTGGCCTGACCTATATATGTATTGTAAGCAAGACATCATTTGCATAAAGCAACACTTGTGCAACTTTCATAATTGATATTTTTAACAGCTTTACGTGTATGGTATGTTGAGCTCTCTCCTGTGGGAGGCAGAGGACATTGTTCCATGGTCCTCAGCCTTATCCCCTTGAGGCGAGGTCTCTTACTATACCTGGATTCAGGCTGGCCGGCAGCCAGGAAGCCCAGTGATGCTCATATGTGATCTTCGGATTTCTGCCTCTACCATTGGTGTGGGAGTCACACGGGTGGCCACACCCAGCGTTCTACTTGAGTATTGATTTGACTTCGGGTCCTTATGTCTGTGCAGGCAAACCGTAGAGTCCTATCCCAAACCTGTGAAATTAAATTTTAAAAAAGACTAGAGTGTGCTTACTTCGGCAGCACATATACTAAAATTGGAACGATACAGAGAAGATGAGCATGGCCCCTGCACAAGGATGACACACGAATTCGTGGAGCGTTCCATATTTAAAATTTAAAAAAAAAAAAAAAAAGACTGGAGTGTTGGTGGCTTCTTGGTGTAGCAGGCAGCAGGTCAGACTAATAAAAGACAGAATAAGCAACAAAATAAAATAGTGCTGGGGCTGGGGATTTAGCTCAGTGGTAGAGTGCTTACCTAGGAAGCGCAAGGCCCTGGGTTCGGTCCCCAGCTCCGAAAAAAAGAACCAAAAAAAAAAAAAAAAAATAGTGCTGAACCAGACCAATTGTTTTTTCAAGACAAAGTTTTCTTTCTCTTTTTTTTTTTTTTTTTTTTTCCCGGAGCTGGGGATCGAACCCAGGGCCTTGCGCTCACTAGGCAGGTGCTCTACCGCCGAGCTAAATCCCCAACCCCTTTTCTCTCTTTTTTTATTTTATTTTATTTTATTTTTTTTGGTTCTTTTTTTCGGAGCTGGGGACTAAACCCAGGGCCTTGCGTCTCTCTTTTTTTAAAGATTTATTTATTTATTTATTCTATATAAGTACACTGTAGCTGTCTTCAGACACACCAGAAGAGGACATCAGATCCCATTACAGTTGGTTGTGAGCCACCATGTGGTTGCTGGGATTTGAACTCAGGACCTCTGGAAGAGCAGTCAGTGCTCTTAACCACTGAGCCATCTCCAAAGCCCAAGTTCTGGCTTCTCTATCCAGCACCATAGAAACCCCAGGGAGGTGTTGCTTACCTGTAATTATAGTACCCGAGAGATAGAAGCCACAGAAGTTCAAGGTCATCTTTGTCGTGGGTTGTACATAGTTCAAGGTCAGTCTGGGCTAAAGAAAAACCGGGGTGGGGTAGGGTGGGTCAGGAGAGATAGATGGCTCAATGATTAGGAGTGCTTACTGCTTTTACAGAAGACCCTGGTTTGGTTTGCAGTAGCCACACAGCGGTTCCTAACCCTCTGTAACTCCAGTTCCATGGCAATCTGATGTCTTTTTCTTATCTCCTGATGCACCAGTGTGCCCGAAGTGCACATCCATAAGTGCAGGCAAAATATGCAGACACATAAAATGAATAAATCTTTATATGGAAAAAAATAAAGTGTCGGCTGGGTATATAGCCCTGGGCTTAACTCCCATCATGGCTTAAACAAATAAAATAAAAAGGTCTTGATATTGGGAAGTCACAGATTCCACTCTCATGTGGAGGCTAAAAAGGTCATGAGCTAGAGAGATGGCTCAGGGTTAAGAGCACTGACTGCTCTTCCAAGAGGTCCTGAGTTCAAATCCCAGCAACCACATGGTGGCTCACAACCATCCGTAATGAGATCTGATGCCCTCTTCTGGTGTGTCTGAAGACAGCTACAGTGTACTTATATATAATAATTAAATCTTAAAAAAAAAGTCATAGTCACAGAAGCAAGAAATGTAAGGCTGCCCCTTCTTCTCTCTCTTTCCCCCTTTGTCTCTGTCGCCCCTTTTGTCCCCTTCTCCCACAATAAACCTCACTCACTTGGAACTGTTAAAAAAAAAAAAAAAAAGGGTTGGGGATTTAGCTCAGTGATAGAGCGCTTGCCTAGGAAGCGCAAGGCCCTGGGTTTGGTCCCCAGCTCCAAAAAAAAAAGAACCAAAAAAAAGAAATGTAAGTGTAAGGCTGGCTTCCAGGGTCTGGAATGGAGGAACTAGGGAGACGCTAGTCAAAGAGTACATACAGAGTTGCAGTGACAGAATGAGCCAGCTGTAGGGTGAGAGGCACCATGATGAATGCAGTGAAGAATACATTACTTTTCTTGATTTTTTTGCCCTGTTTTCTTTCTTTTTTTTTTTTTTTTTGGTTCTTTTTTTCGGAGCTGGGGACCGAACCCAGGGCCTTGCGCTTCCTAGGCAAGCGCTCTACCACTGAGCTAAATCCCCAACCCCTGCCCTGTTTTCTTGAAACAGGGTTTCCTTATGTAGCCTCCACTGGTCTCGAACTCAAGATTTTCATGCCTCAGCTTCCCAGGAGCTGGGATTATAGATTTGTGCCTCCACATCCTGAGACAAGAGATTTAAGGGTCTTTACCACCCACATGCATACCTACTCACAGATAGATACCATTGGACGATGATGGGGTCATTATTGATTTGACTGATGGCTTATAAATTTGATGGTGTTATTCGTGATATAATGTATATGTGAAAAAAATTAAATAAAACTGTTGGTAGCTAGGAGTGTTGATTCACCCTGGGAATTCAGCACGTGGGAGGCAGTTTAGCTACATAGAGTGTTTGAAGCCAACCTGGACTAGACATCTCCGTCCCCAATTGTGTATGCAGTGAATATATGCTGGTTTCATGTGCCAATTGAGTCTTTTATTACATCTTATTCACTGTGTTGTTTGTTGTACTTGTGTGGAAGTCAGAGGACAATTTGTGGGGGATGGCTTTCTCTTTCCACTGCGTGAGTCCTAGCAACGTTCCTTTATCTGCTGAGCTTTTCTTTTTTTTCCTTTTCTTTTTTTCGGAGCTGGGGACCGAACCCAGGGCCTTGCGCTTGCTAGGCAAACGCTCTACCACTGAGCTAAATCCCCAACCCCATCTGCTGAGCTTTTTTTCTTTCTTTTTTTTTTTTTTTTTTTTTTTTTTTTGTTTTTTGTTTTTTGTTTTTCCGGAGCTGGGGACCGAACCCAGGGCCTTGCACTTGCTAGGCAAGCGCTCTACCACTGAGCTAAATCCCCAACCCCTTTTTTTTCTTTTTCTTTTTTTTTTTTCTGCTGAGCTTTTAAACCAGTTCCCGCCACATCCCCGTTTTTACACTTTTCCTTCTTACAGAAATTGACTGCCTCGAGCTCAAGAATCTAAAAGGGTAAAGGGGAATTTGGGGACATGGACTTTTCCCGGTTCTGATCACTAAACTCACTCACTGCCTCTTTCCCAGGGTCCTTTGCTAGTGCGCAGCCTCCCCCGAGTTGTTTGTCCATAGATCCAGACAAAAACCTTTCACTTTCACGTCTCCAAAGGGCCAGGAACTGGGTGTGTCTTCCTAGACACCTGACAGGAAGCAGGTTCCGGGGGATTGAGCACCAACCCTTTGCCTTTCCGTGGAGGGGGGAGGGGGGAAGGCGGCGGTGAGCCTTCCAGCTGCTCAGATTTCTGCCCTGTGCAGGCAATTCCCAAGCCCTGAGTCAGTGTTCCTTCCTCCTCTCATTCCCACCCTTCAGTCCCCAGGGCCTCTCTGCAACCCAATTAGACCTCCAGACTCCTGCAGACCCATAAAACACAGGCAGCAGATACGGGAATACAGAACCGGTAACTTGCAAACGCTGAAATAGCTAGATTTCAGTCGCTTCAGTGAAGGGAAGTGCCAGATTTTTGGGTTTTGTTTTTGTTCTATGACAGGGCTTTTGCCCAGGCTGTACCAAATTCTTCCTGTGGCTGAGGGTGACTTTGAACTTCAGACTCCTTATTTTCCTCTGTGAGCTGACGTTAAAGGCTTGTGGCACTGTGATGATATATGAAGTTCTGAGGTTGGACATGGAGAACAAGCACTCTATTCACTGAGCTACGTCTCCAGCATCTGTTTTCTGGTTTTGTTTTGTTTTAAGATTTATTTACATGAGTACACTGTAGCTGTCTTCAGACACACCAGAAGAGGGCATCAGACCTCATCATTACAGATGGTTGTGAGCCACCATGTGGTTGCTGGGATTTGAACTCAGGACCTCTGGAAGAGCAGTGAGTGCTCTTAACCACTGAGCCATCTCTCCAGCCCTGTTTTCTGGTTTTTGTTGTTGTTCTTTTGTTTTGTTTTGTTTTTCAGACAGGGTCTCATTCACTCACTCTGCCTTTGAATTCACTGTGTGGTCAATACCAGCCTTGAATTTCCAATCCTCCTGCTCTGATCTTTATTACACTTGTTGTATTGTGAAAATTGGTATCATATGGTATTATCATTTGACTGTCATTTGACTGTCATTTGACTCAGTGGTATGAATTAAAATTTCCTCCCTCCCCTTTCCTTTTGCTACCTGCTCTCTTCTCTTTCCCCATCTTTCTTTCTCTGAAACAGGATCTAAGAAGCCTGTCTGGCTTCCAAACACATGATCCTCCTGCTTCAGCCTCCTGAGAGCTGAGACCACAAGAATATTCCAAGACACCTGCGTTCCATTTTGATTTCCTTACAAAATACTGAAAACCAAAAGTTTACTATCTTGACCATTTTGGGTTTCTTTGTTGTTGTTGTTTTTTTAATTTTGTTTGTTGTTGGTTTTTTGTTGGTTTTTTTTTTTTTTTTTTTGAAACAGGGTCCCACTGTGTAACCCTAGCTTGCTTGGACCTCATTAAGCAGTCCAGGCTGGCCTGAAACTCACAAATATTAAAGACTAGTGTGTACCACCATACGCAGCTGTCTTAACCATATATAAGCGCATGGTTTAGTGGTGTTCAATACACTCCTGAAGTTATGGTAACATCACCAGTATCTATCTTCAGAACTCTTTTTCATCTTAAAAAAATTTGAAGCTTTATAGCCATTCTGTAACGAAATCCATTCCCCTCACCTCAGATCCTGCCCACCATCATCCTAGTTTCTTTCATTTTTGAAGGTGTATTTTTTTTAACTTATTTCTGTATACGGGTCTGTTTGAGTGTATGCGTTCATGTAGGGGCCAGAGAAGGGCATTGGGGTTTTCCTCTGCCAATCCTCATCTATTCCTTTAAGGCAAAGTCTCTTCCTATACCTGGGGCTTGGGTTTTCCCAGGCAGTAAACCCCAGTGGTGTATCCTGTCCTCACCCACCTTGGAGGTGGAATTACAGGCAGGGGCTGAATATCTGGTTTGTTACTTAGGTGCTGGGATTCAAACTCCAGTCTTTGCAACTGTGTAACAAGTGCCGTTAACCATTGAGCCATCTCTCCCGCCCACTTCATTTGCTTTTCTGCCTTTATAATTTTGATTACTCTAAGTACTTCAAGGAAGTAGAAGCATTTCTCGGGGCTCTGGATGGGCGGAAATGGACACTCATAGACGCGCAGTTTTTTGTGACCCTACACTTGAGTGCAGACCCAGACATGAACTTGTTGAATCCTGAGTGAATTCTGTTTTTTTTTTTCCTTTTTTTTTCTTTTTTTTCGGAGCTGGGGACCGAACCCAGGGCCTTGCGCTTGCTAGGCAAGCGCTCTACCACTGAGCTAAATCCCCAGCCCCGTGAATTCTGTTTTTAAAATGTTTATTTATTGTATATATTTATTGTATGTGAGTACACTGTAGCTGTCTTCAGACACACCAGAAGAGGGCATCAGATCCCATTACAGATGGTTCTGAGCCACCAAGTGGTTGCCGGGAATTGAACTCAGGACCTCTGGAAGAACAGTCAGTGCTCTTAACCACTGAGCCATCTCTCCAGCCCGAATTCTGTTTTTAATGTTTTAGAAACTGTAATTCTGTTTCATAGCAGCTATGCTGGCCCCATTTCTCCTCACCCTTAGCAAAGCTGCTATTTCCTGTTTGTATTTTTCTTTGTTAGTAGTTTTCATCTTAATGACTTTCTGTTGCAAGCACAAACATACACACACACACACACACACACACACACACACGCATGCACACACATACACAAGAAAACACACACACGAAAACACACACTTCCCAGGGATAGTACCGAGCATCTTCATGCGCTCATAGGCCACTTAGGTATGCATTTTAAAATTACTTTTGTGTGTGTGTGTGTGTGTGTGTGTGTGTGTGTGTGTGTGTGTGTAGCAGCTTTATACTTTTGACATTCAGCAGTTACTTCTCTACCACATTAACACAAAGGCAAAGGTTACCACAGCTACAGCTCGTTCAGTGATGCCTCACTACATGTTCTGGACTGAAATGTGCATGGATATGATAAGGAATACTTTGTTTTTATTTATGTATTTATTTATTTTGTGTATATGGGTACACTGTAGCTGTCTTCATGCACACCAGAAGAAGGCATTGAATCCCATTACAGACAGTTGTGAGTCACCATGAGGTTGCTGGGAATTGAACTCAGGACCTCTGGAAGAATAATC
Organism: Rattus norvegicus; assembly: GCF_021556685.1. Lineage (NCBI taxonomy): Eukaryota > Metazoa > Chordata > Mammalia > Rodentia > Muridae > Rattus > Rattus norvegicus. The sequence goes on from NC_141543.1 coordinate 79,590,481, forward strand.
AGTGTTCTTAACCACTGAGCCATCTCTCCAGCCCTGGTACATTCTTCATGTCTTTTACCCAAATGACTTTGCGGAGCTTGCTGGCACTGTGCACATCTGGAGTCCTTATCTGCTCCCTGGGAAGTATTTCCATAGTTCTGTGAGTATTCAAGACAGGCTTCCTGAGCCCACAGCGTGGATATGTTTATGCATGTTGGTGTATTCTCCGGTCACCACCTCACTGATGGTAGAAGGACCTTCTTACCCCACTCTGTTGTGGGCTCTTTTTTTTTTTTTTTTTTTTTAAAGATTTATTCATTTATTATATATGAGTACACTGTAGCTGTCTTCAGACACACCAGAAGAGGGGATCGGATCTCTTTACAGATGGTTGTGAGCCACCATGTGGTTGCTGGGAATTGAACTCAGGACCTCTGGAAGAGTAGTCGGGTGCTCTTAACCACTGAGCCATCTCTCCAGCCCTCTGTTGTGGGCTCTTGATGCTCAGATCTGATTTGTCTATTTTTTTAATTAATTTATTTTATGTATATGAGTACACTGTTGCTGTCTTCAGATACACCAGAAGGGGGCCTCAGACTTCATTACAGATGGTTGTAAGCCATCATGTGGTTGCTGGGAATTGAACTCAGGACCTCTGGAAAAAACAGCCAGTGCTCTTAATCCATCTCTCTAGCCCTGTTTCTCTTAATCGCTGCTGTCCCAGCACCATGATGCCTTCACCTTGTTGCCCTACTCCCATCTCTTCCTTCTGCTCTTCCTCCTCCTGCCTCTAGCCTTCCTCCCCCATTTATATTATAACTGTTTTTAGGCCTGTTTTATGTTTTCAACAAAATCTAACTATATGCAGGCCCATGAGATGGGTCAGTGACTAAAAGTTCTAAAGGTACAAGCGTAAAGACCTCAAGACCTCAGTTGGATGGATGGAATCCAAATGGTGGAAGGAAAGAATTAATTCCTGAGAGTTATCCTCTGACCTCCACACTATATACATCCACCCTCTTTTTTTTTTTTCTTTTCTTTTTTTTTTTTTTTTTCAGAGCTGGGGACCGAACCCAGGGCCTTGCGCTTCCTAGGCAAGCGCTCTACCACTGAGCTAAATCCCCAACCCCTACATCCACCCTCTTAAATACACATGGATGGATGGATAGATAGATAGATAGATACATAGATACATAGATACATAGGTAGATTGATTGATGTAAGGGGAAGTTTTAGAATGATCTATGTAGCCCTGGCTGGCCTGAAACTCACTATGTAAACCAGGGTGGCCTTGAACTTGAATGATCCTCCTGTTGTGTCTTCCTAGTGTTGGGATTTCAGATTTGGGTCACTATGCCTGACTAAGAAGGTCTTTTAAGAACATAAGCAGGGTGCTCGCTTCGGCAGCACATATACTAAAGAACATAAGCAGGAACTGGAGAGACGGCTCAGGGGCTAAGAGCACTTGATTCTCTTGCAGAGTGTCTCGGCTCAGTTTCCGGCACTTCCGTGATGGATCGCAAGCATCTATAACTCCATTTCCAGTGGCTCCAGTGCCCACTTTTGGCCTCCATGGTCACCAGGCATGCACACGGTCCATGTACATCCATGTAGGCAAAACACTTACACGTATAAAATTAAACTGAAAAAAAAAATTTTTTTTGAGATAGGGTCTTTCTATGCAGTCCTGGTTGTCATGGAGCTAGCTATGTAGACCAGGATGGCCTTGAATTCACAGAGATCTTTCTGTCTCCTGAGAGCTGAGAAAAAATTTAAAAATTAAATTTTAAAGTGAAAATTAAATTTTAAAGTAAAAATATGTCTGTCTGGGGGCATACGTAGTAAGTATTACTAAGTATTGCAATAAATTCAAATTTAATAGGACTCAAGGTATATCTCAACAACAGAATGATGCTTAGCGTAAGAAGTCCTGGCATGGGGGTTGAGGATTTAGCTCAGTGGTAGAGCGCTTGCCTAGCAAGTGCAAGGTCCTGGGTTCGGTCCCCAGCTCCAAAAAAAAAAGAAAAAGAAAAAGAAAAAAAAAAAAAAAAAAAAAAAAGAAGACCCGGCATTCAATAACCATCCCCATCAAAAAAAAGGGAAAAACCGCACAGGAATCCCATTCTTTTTTTTTTTTTTTTTTTTGGTTCTTTTTTTCGGAGCTGGGGACCGAACCCAGGGCCTTGTGCTTCCTAGGTAAGCGCTCTACCACTGAGCTAAATCCCCAGCCCCAGGAATCCCATTCTTTATTAGCTTTCGTGCCCCAATTCCATTTAGCAGTAACCACTTGCTAAATGGAGATGACTCTATACATTGTCATGGGTCTGGGACATTTAAAAGGCACTCCAAAGGCAGTGGAGCATGGTGGCCTATTCTGTGATCTGGAAAGATGCCTCAGTGGTCAAGAGCACTTGCCACAAAAGCCTGAGGACTGATGTTCGAATCCCAGCACGCATGTAAAATGTCAGGCATGGTCCTGGACATACTACCTGTAACCCCAGCACTGAGGTGGGCAGAGACCAGGATCACTGGAGATTGCTGGTCACCAGCTAAGCCAAAAAGTGTGAGCTGTAGGTCCCTTGAGAGACCCTGCCTCAAAGGAATAAGGCAGGGAGTGAGAGAGAACACTCAATGGCCACTGTGTGTGTGTACAGCATCGCACCCCCATATACAGTGGATACCTCACATAGAAAGAAGTGGGGTGGGGGCCCCAAGAAAATGGCATGGTCAGGTACATTGGGGAAAATAAATGAGAGGGCTTGAAGCATAACATAAAACAGCTAAGCTAGCTAGATAAGAGGAAAGATAGGGCCTTGGCGGGGGAGGGAGGCGTTAAAGCAAAACTTGTCTTGGCAGGCTAGCAGGCTCCTTTTGGCTTCCCGGAACATCTCAAGGGACTGTTGCCTTTTCCCCTAGTAAAGGTCTCAACTTTATGAATAGTTACATTTTATATACACTCTTCCATTTAAATGTAACAGACTGAACAGTGGGTCAGAATGGTTTCTAAGAAAGCTTCCACAGATTCCACAGTCTGCCTCAGGGGTGAAGCGGAGGAGAAACAGTGGACCAAGACTAAGTCTGGATACTAAAGGCAGCTCTTCCTGCCGCTGCTCAGCTCTGTGCCCTCTTCACGCAGGAGGGTGAACATTCTGCTTTTGCTTTCTCTCCGGCTAAAATAAACTTGCTCTGCAGCTTGCTCTGCCTATGTCCTACTGGGGTGAATTCTTTCCTCCCTTGAAATTCAAGAACTAAGACTGCGATTGTAGTTGGGGCTGGACGGAGCTTGGGTAAGAGTGGCTTCACCATCAACAACATCCAGAGACAGAGGCAGGAGGATTGCTGCAACTTCAAGGCCTGTCTTAGCTACATAATGAGTTCCAGGATAGCTGAGATTATATATGATAAGTCTTTTCTCAGAAGAATAAAGGAAAAACTCCATCTTTCCTAGAGTGTGATGGAATAGAACCATTTTGGCACTCTAAAAGAGCTAGAACAGGGGTTGGGGATTTGGCTCAATGGTAGAGCGCTTGCCTAGGAAGCGCAAGGCCCTGGGTTCGGTCCCCAGCTCCGAAAAAAAGAACCAAAAAAAAAAAAAAAAAAAAAAAGAGCTAGAACAATGCAGGTAGTCACCTCCTGGTCCAGATACCTATCCTTACACCTCCCTAAGGACACAGTCTGGCTTCAAATCCCTCCCATTATCTCCGAGGTTGCCTTAAAGTCCCAAACAGAGCCCTACCTTAACTGCCTTAAAAATTAAATTTTGCTGGGCAGTAGTGGTGCAGGCCTTTAATCCCAGTGCTCAGGGGGCAGAGGCTGGTGGATTTTCTGTGAATTTGAGGCCAGCCTGGGCTACAGAGCAAGTTCCCAGACAGCCAAGTCTACACAGAGAAACCCTGTCTCAAAAAATTAAGAGAGGGGTTGGGGATTTAGCTCAGTGGTAAGCGCTTGCCTAGCAAGCGCAAGGCCCTGGGTTCGGTCCCCAGTTCCGAAAAAAAGAAAAAAAATTAAGAGATAGAGACAGAGAAAAGATAAAACAACAAAAAAATCTTTTAATTATGTGCATAAGGATGTGGGTATGTGCACATGAGTGCAGATACCCACAAAGGCCAGAAGAGGGCACTAGGTCCCTGGGAGCTGAAGGTACAGGCAGCTGTGAGCCTCCTGAAATGGTTGCTGGGACTTGAACTCAGGTCATCTGGAAAGCTAGTATGTGTTCTTAATCACTGAGCCACTGCTCCTGCCTGCAGTATGTGTATTTTTTTTTTCAACAGTTTATTTGACTATTCTTTATTATGCGCGTCGGCTCAGGCCCTAAGTGTACTCGGTGAAGTCGAAGTTGGCGTTCTCCATCTCCTCCTTGGTGTGTAACCCATAAAGCTCGCCGATGAGGGGTGGCACCCATCGTGTGGTATGGAACACAGACTCCCCACCTTCCAGTTGGGCACATCTTTCATGATGATGGCCTCCTCCTCCAGGTTCTCCCGAAGGATCTTCAGGGTCCTGCAGTCCTCTGCCTGGAGGAGTGGCATGAGGGCGATCCTGGCCTCCAAGTCCTCGATCAGCAGGTGCCTACGCTCCCGGTTCCACCTCATTATTCTCCAGAAGCCAAAGATCAAGGCCCCGATGCCCACAGCAAACATGCTGTATCTCGACAGTCCCTGGCGGGGCAGGTTCCACTTGTAGTAGACGGGGCCGTAACCCCCCCTAGTGGGGGCATGTCCTGCTTCACCTTCGACACCGCCATACTTTCAGGATCCGCCTGCAGTATGTGTTCTTAACCAGAGCAATTCTCCAGCCTACTCTCTGCTATTTTTGGAAGGTGGGGGTCTTACAAGGGAACCTGTGACAGCACAATTCAGCATCATAATATCCTGGGAAGGAGCTTCCCTCAGCCTTCGGTACATGCTCCTCCTTGCTCTGTGGAGATCCCAAGGGCAGCTGCTGCCATGAGAATCAGATTTCGTTTTTCAGCAGCTCTTGCAGGAAGAGCCAAATTCCACCCGCTCACACTTGCTGTGTCAACTGGTGAGATGATCAAACTCTGTCCAACGTGGAGTTTATTTTAGGTGCGACTCACATCAAGGACGAGATGGCAAACCACCTGTGTGGGAGATTTGCTGAACCATGAACACTTTATAGTCTTGTCTCTCTGAGAAAGGATAAGGAAAATCATCCAGAATGTTGGTGTTGACAATTCTTTTCTTTTCTTTTCTTTTCTTTTTTTTTTTTTCAGAGCTGGGGACCAAACCCAGGGCCTTGCGCTTGCTAGGCAAGCGCTCTGCCACTGAGCTAAATCCCCAACCCCGACAATTATTTTCTTTTCACGATATAATGTTAAAAGTACTGGTGGTGAAAGCAAAATTGGCAAATAGGATTATAGCAAACTAAAAAGCGTCTTTATAGCAAAGGAGACAATCAACAGAGTGATCAGACAAAGCCGAAATAGTTGTGAAGTGTTCGATGAAAATTTTCAGATCACACAAGTAACTGAAGTCAATAAAAGAAGAACAGTGAAACAAACCTAAGGATTGTACCACAATGAAGATTACTGGAAAGAAAATATGTTCACCACTATCCACCATTGTTGTTGACCACTGTGCACCACTGTGCACCACTGTCCACCACTGTTCAGACTGTTGTCCACCACTGTTGTCCACCACTGTCCACTAGTGTCCAGCACTGTCCACTTTTGTCCACCAATGCTGTCCACAATTGTCCACCACTGTCCACTACTGTCCACTGTTGTCCACCAATGCTGTCCATTATTGTCCACCAATGCTGTCCACCACTGTCCACTACTGCCCACTACTGTCCACCAATGCCGTCCACCACTGTCCATTGTTGTCCACCACTGTCCACTACTGTCCATTATTGTTCACTACTGCTCACCACTGTCCACTATTGTCCACCAATGCTGTCCACCAATGCTATCCACCACTGTCCACTATTGCCCACTACTGTCCACCAATGCCTTCCACCACTGTCCACTGTTGTCCACCACTGTCCACTACTGTCCACCGTTGTCCACCAATGCTGTCCACCACTGACCACTATTGTCCACTGTTGTCCACCACTGTTCACTGTTGTCCACCACTGTTCACTGTTGTCCACCACTGTCCACTACTGTCCACTTTTGTCCACCAATGCTGTCCACTGTTGTCCGCCACTGTCCACTACTGTCCACGTTTGTCCACCACTGTCCACTAGTGTCCAGCACTGTTCACTTTTGTCCACCAATGCTGTCCACTATTGTCCACTACTGTCCACTACTGACCACTGTTGTCCACCAATGTTCACTACTGTCCACTGTTGTCCACTTCTGTCCACTACTGTTCACCACTGTCGTCCACCAGTGTCCACAACTGTCATCCACCACTCTCCACTACTGGTGTCCACTACTGCCCAGCACTGTTGTCCACCACTGTTGTTGACAGTCGTGGACAACTGTGGTGGACAGTGATTGTCATTGGTGAACAGTGGTGGACGACAGTGGTGGACAGTGCTGGATGACAGTCGTGGAGAGTGGTGAACAGTGTTGGAGAGTGGTAGATGACAGTGGTGGACATCAGTGGAAAACACAGTTGGACAATAGTGTACACCAGTGGAGAGTGGTGGACTACAGTAGTGGAGAGTGTTGGACAGTGACGGAAAACAGTAGTGGACAACAGTAGTGGACAGTGGTGTACGACAATGGTGAAAAGTTCTGGGCAACAGTAGTCGACAGTGATTGTCAGTAGTGGACATCAGTTGTGGATAGTAGTGGACAACAGTGGTGGACAGTATTGGACAGCAGTGGACAACAGTGGTGGATAGTAGTGGACACCAGTAGTGCATAGTGGTGGAGAAAATAGTGTACAGTGATGGACAACAGTGGTGAACAAAAGTGGCGGACAACAGTAGTGGGCAGTGGTGGACAGTCATGGATAGTCATGGACAACAGAATTGAACCACAATGTGGACAGTGGTGGACAGTGGTGTAGAGTCATGGACAACAGTGGTGGACAGTGGTGGACACCAGTAGTGGACAGTTTGGACAACGGCCATGGACAGTAGTGGACATCAGTAGTGGACAGTGGTGGACAAAAGTACTGATAGTGGTGGACAACAGTGGTGGGCAGTGGTGGACAATCATGGATAGTCATTGACAACAGAAATGAACCACAGTGTGGACAGTGGTGGACAACACAGGTGGACAATAGTGGACACCAGTGGAGAGTGGTGGACAACAGTAGTGGCCAGTGGTGGTCAGTGGTGGACAACAGTGGTGGACAGTAGTGGACACCAGTACTGGGCAGTAGTGGACACCAGTAGTGGACAACAGTAGTGGACAGTGGCAGACAGTGGTGGACAACAGTGTTGGACAGTGGTGAACAACACAGGTGGACAATAGTGGACACCACTGGAGAGTGGTGGACAAAGTAGTGGACAGTGGTGGACAACATTAGTGGACAGTGGTGGAGAGTGATGGACATCAATAGTGGATAGTGGTGGACCATGGTGGACAGTGGTGTAGAGTCATGGACAACAGTGGTGATGACAGTGGTGCACAGTGGTGGACACCAGTAGTGGACAGTGTTGGACAACAATGGTGGACAGCAGTGGACATCAGTGGTGGACAGCGGTGGAAAAAAGTGGTGGACAATGGGGGACAACAGTAATATACAATTACTGTCCCTTGACAACACTGTAGACTTCCCCTTTGGTGCCAACTAGTGTCCTCAGAGCCCACAGACTCAAAGAGAGTATGCCATCTTCTTTAAAAGTGATGGACAAAGCCACATGGACCACTGTGGCTCATGTGTTGGAATACTTGGCCCACAGGGAATGACACTTTTATTAGGTGAGGCCTTGTTGGAGTGGCCAACTTCAAGGGTGGGCTTTGAGGTCTCCTCTGCCTAATCTCCCCTCAGTCTGAAATCAGAGCCTTTTCCCAGCTCCCTGTGGAGTACGGTCCCCTTCTGCTGCCTGTAGATCAAGTAGTAGACCTCTCAGACCCTCCAGCACAATGTCTGCCTGCAAGCTGCCATGCTTTCTGTCGTGATGATAATGGACTGAACCTCTGAAACTGTAAGCCAGCCCCAAGAGTTGTCTTGGTCATGGCATCTAAACCCAAACTAAGAGAGGCAGCTTTGAGCCTCTTAGTGAAGGCACTTTCTGTATGGCCATTCTTCAGTTAGAGAGCAAGAATAAATTATACCCCTGGACACATGTGCCTCGAAGACAAGAAGTTGCTTCATTTGTCTGTTAGCATCTCACAGAGCATGAGTGTACACACACACACACACACACACACACACACACACACACTCAATCTAAGCTGAATCCCTGCAGGTTTTTCATTAACATTTCTTTTTTTTAAATTTTTATATATTATTTAATTAATGTATATGAGTACACTGTAGCTGTCAGACACACCAGAAGAGGGCATCGGATTCCATTACAGATGGTTGTGAGCCACCATGTGGTTGCTGGGAATTGAACTCAGGACCTTTGGAAGAGCAGTCCGGTGCTCTTAACCGCTGAGCCATCTCTCCAGCCCTCATTAACATTTCTTGTCTAGCACAGGCTCTATTATAGCCAATGTTTCATTGTCATTTGAGACAGTCCCATATGGCCCAGTCATGTAGCTGAGGCTAACTTTGAACTCCTGATCCTCCTGTCTCCACATCTGGGCTGACAGTTCTGCACCACCACACCCAGCTCAATACCAGCCATCATTCTTTTAATCTGAGAAAAGGCAGGACTTTGGTTGCCTCCGGCTGTGCAACAATTTGCCCCAAAAGGTTGTGGTTTAAAGCAACAGAGCATTTGTTACCTAACGGTTTTTCTAGGTCAGGAGTCCTGGTGAGTGAGGTTTAGCAAGCTGTGTCTGGCTTTTCATGATGTCACGGTCAAGCTATCAGCTGAGCCTTGAGCCTTACCCGAAAGCTCAGTGAGAGGAGAATCTGCCTCGGGTGGCTGCTGGCTGGTTCTGCATCCTCATCTCCTGGAAATGTGAGTCTCCACAAAGTTGCCTGGAAGAGACACGGATTCCTCCCTCCGGAGTGAGCAGCAGAAGCCATGGGCAACGAAGGACATTGTGTCTTCCAATCTTGGAAACGATATTCTATGCTGTGTTCTGAACATCTGGACTAGATACATATTCTGTCACTGAGATCAAATACCTGACAAGAAGCAACAGAAAGGAAGGATTTACTTTGGCTCAAAGTTTGAGCCATGAGGGTACAGTCCGTCTTGGCTGGAGCCTCAGGGCCAGCTTATATCTCACTGATGAGGAACACAGAGATTCCAGCTAGGAGTGAAACTGGCCCATAACCTTCACCATAAGTTCACTCTTATGGTCTCATTATCTGTCATCGAGACTAATTCTCCAAAAGGTACCGTAACCTCTCAGAAACTGCTCAAACCCCGTTCTTACCCCCTGCTCTCAGTTCTTTTCAGATTCAGGAGCTAGATGCCTGGGTGTGAATGAACACAGCCATTCCCGAATTCAGTGTAGGAGGAAGAACAGATAATTAAGAACTGAAGGGCTGGGCTGGAGAGATGGCTCAGTGGTTAAGAGCACAGACTGCTCTCTTACAGAGGTCCTGAGTTCAAATCCCAGCAACCACATGGTGGCTCACAACCATCTGTAATGAGATCTGATGCCCTCTTCTGGTATGTCTGAAGACAGCTACAGTGTACTTACATATAATAAATAAATTTAATAAAAAAAAAGATAATGTTAAAAAAAAAAAGAGGGCTGGAGAGATGGCTCAGCGGTTAAGAGCACTGACTGCTCTTCCAGAGGTCCTGAGTTCAAATCCCAGCAACCACATGGTGGCTCACAACCATCTGTAAAGAGATCTGATGCCCTCTTCTGGTGTGTCTGAAGACAGCAACACTGTACTCATGCATAAAATAAATAATTAAAAAAAAAAAAAAAAAGAACTGAAGGGCCTTGGGGCAGTGGTGGCTCACACCTTTGGTCCCAGCACCCAGGATGCAGAGGCAGGCAGATCTCTGTGAGTTTGAAGCCAGCCTGGAACTATCCACCACCACCACCACCAAAAAGGTATTGCCACATAAACCCAAGGATCTGAATTTGATCCTAGGAATCCACACATGGCGGAAGGAGAGAATCAACTCTTGCAAGTTGTCCTCTGATCTGCATGTGCAGGCTATGACACACGCGTGTGTGAGCATGCACGTACACACACACACACAAACGTATCACCCCTACACTAATGATAAATTAAATTAAAAAAAAATGGAAACCTGAGTTTTTGAGCCAAGTTGCCCTGTTCTCACACCTCACCTGGGACCCTTCGTCAAGGGCTGCCCCTCAGCTTCAAGCCTTCACTTTGCTCCCAAACAACTAGAGCTGCCTTCTCCTTGAGATGGCCATCCCCCTAGGGTGCTCTTGTGTGTTGTGTTACACTTCCTCTTGCTTCCTGCCCCACATCACCAGGAGGCAGAAGCCAGCACAGGGGCTCTGTTTTCTAGAAAGAATGCACTCATCCACACCACGGCAATGGGCAACACGGAAGACTGCCGAGGGGTCCAAGGCAGATTTAGAGAAAGGCCAGGAAACAGCTGCTTCAAGCCCGGGGGGATGCTGCATGCCTGGCTCCCCAGAACTTGGGAGGCAGAAGCAGGATAATCAGGAGTTCAAGGTTGTCACTGGCTTCATAGTTGTAGACAGGATGGATCTCTCTCTCTCTTTTTTTTTTTAAGATTTATTTATTTATTTTGTATATGAGTACACTGTAGCTGTCTTCTGACACACCAGAAAAGGGCATCGGATTCCATTACAGATGGTTGTGAGCCACCATGTGGTTGCTGGGATTTGAACTCAGGACCTCTGGAAGAGCAGTCAGTGCTCTTAACCACTGAGCCATCTCTCCAGCCCTCTTTTTTTTTCTATTCTTTTTTTTTTTTTCAGAGCTGGGGACCGAACCCAGGGCCTTGCGGTTGCTAGGCAAGCACTCTACCACTGAGCCAAATCCTCAACCCCAAGGATGGATCTCTTATGTGTTGTGTAGAAGTATCAGCTGTCAATAAGAAGCTGATGGCCTATTAGCTGTAGCAGGAAATAGAAGGCGGGACATCCACCAGAGATACGGTATTCTGGGAAGAGTGAAGAGCTGGAGATTCCTGCCGGAACTCGGAGGAGAGAGACACATGAAACTGAGGAGAGTAAGTAGCCACGTGGCAGACGTACACTAGAACAAATGGGTTATATAAGCTACAGAGTTAGTCAGGGAATGAGCCCAAGCTTATGGCCTAGGCATTTATTCATAAGTAATTAGGTTCATAGTTGTTATTCTGGGAACAAAGAGGCCTGGTCAAAAACCTGGTGACCCAACATAATAGGTTCAAAGCCAGCCTGTGCTACAGGTCTCAAAAGAAAAGAAAAGAAAAGAAGAAGGAGGAGGAGGAGGAGGAGGAAGAGGAGGAGGAGGAAGAGGAGGAGGAGGAAGAGGAGGAGGAGGAGGAATAAGAGAAGTAAGCTTTTCAGGCAAAAATCCTAATCCTAGCACTTGGGAGGTAGAGGCAGGAGGATCTCTGTGAGTTCAAGGTCAGCCTGGTCTATAGAATGAGTTTCAGGACAGCCAGAGCTACACAGAGAAACCCTGTCTCAAAACAAACAAACAAACAAAAAAACAAACAAGCAAAAAGAAAAAAGAGAAAGAAGAAAAAAGGAAGGAGAGAGAGAGAGAGAGAAAGAGAGAGAGAGAGAGAGAGAGAGAGACTTGCCAGTATACACTGTATACACTGGGCCCTGGGTTTGATCCTCAACACAATAAACAAACAAATAAGAAAACACTTGAATATTGTGTTTGTGCTTCTTTTCAACCCACTCCCCCCATTAAAAATACAAAAATATTGTAAAAAGATTATGTGTATGTGTATGTTTGTGTCTGGATATGTGCATGTGAATGAAGGTGCTTACAGAGGCCAGAGGAGGGTATTGGGTTCTCTAGAACTGGAGTTGTAAGCTACCCAGTGTGTTAGAACTCAGGTTTCCTAGACAAACAGTGTATGCTCTTAACTACTGAGCCACCTCTCCAGCCCCCTTCCCTGTTTGTTTGGCACACTCTCTCTTGGCCTCCCCCCTCCCCTTGCCTGTTCATGTATGTGTGTGGATGTTCATGTGGGTGTATGTGTAGGTACACATATGGATGAAGCTAGGAACATGACATCAAAGACTCCTCTGGAGGGGCTGGGGATTTAGCTCAGTGGTAGAGTGCTTACCTAGGAAGCGCAAGGCCCTGGGTTCGGTTCCCAGCTCTGAAAAAAAGAACCAAAAAAAAAAAAAAAAAAAAAAAAAAAAAAGACTCCTCTGGAGCACCTGTCACCTAGTTTTTTCTGGTTTTAGCTATTCATGTGGAATCCGTTTCTTCCCCCCTCCCACCTTCCCTCCTCCACGTGTGTGCTTACATGTATGTGTGTGCATGTGGGTACCTGTGGATGCCAGAAGAGGGCAGCAGATCCCCTTGAGCCTAAGGCACTTACAAGCCAGTGGAAACTGAATGAACTCTGGTTCTCTGAAAGGACACTGTGTGTTCTTATCTCTGGAGCAATCTCTCTGTCCCAAACCTCGTTTGCTGATACAGAGCTTCACGTTGGTTCAGAATGCATTAAGTAGGGTAGGCTGGCTGGCCAGAGAGTCCCAGGGAAGCTGCCTGCTGCGACCTCCCCAGCACTGAGATTGTAACATGTGCTCTCTCCAAGTCTGACTTTTTTTTTTTTTTTTTTTTAATGGGTTCTGGAGTTGAATTCTGGTCCTCACGCATGAATGGCAAGCATTTTACTGACTAAGCTATCCTGCCAGCTCGCTTTTAGCTTCATCTCATCCCACCCCCACATCGGTGGAAGGGAGCAGCTCAGACCTGACTTTCATTTCTTTGTGCTCCCCTTCTGCTCTTTCCCCCTCACAACACCTCCTCCGGAAGCCATAGCTTGTTAGCAACCATCTTTCCTCATCCTGTACCCCTCCACCCCGCCCTGGTTTTCCCATGAAGTCTCAACATGGGTTTTTGGTTTGGGTTGGGTTTTTTGGTTTTTCAAGATAAGGTTTCTCCATGTATTCCTGGCTGTCCTGGAACTCACTCTGTAGAGTAGGTCTCACAGAGATCCACTTGTCTCTGCCTCCCAAGTGCTGGAATTAAAGGCGTTTGCCGGGCTGGAGAGATGGCTCAGTGGTTAAGAGCACCGACTGCTCTTCCAGAGGTCCTGAGTTCAAATCCCAGCAACCACATGGTGGCTCACAACCATCTGTAATGGAATCCGATGCCCTCTTCTGGTGTGTCAGGAGACAGCTACAGTGTACTCATATACAAAATAAATAAATAAATCTTAAAAAAAAATAAATAAAGGCGTTTGCCACCACCACCGTGCCAGGGTGGGATTTTTAGTCCATGCCTTTCCTCCACAGAAGTGTGAGTCTCTTGCTACAGTATCCTTCCTCAGGACTGCTGTGGCAGTGGGATTAGCACAGCCTGGAGCTGCTCAGGAGGAAACAGTGGTTCAGCTGCCTTTGTCTGTACTGGCCTTTCCCCCATTTCTTCCTCTCCAGAGGTCACTAGTTTCAAAGGTCTCATCCCAGAGCTCTGTTTGCCCATCTGTGGGTTTCTCCTCTTCAGGAGCAAGAAGGATTTGTCCCTGAAGGCTACAGAAGGCAGCAGCACCAGCTCCAAGAGAGCAATTACCTTGAAGAAACTTCACAGGCAAACATTCTTTCTCTCCCAAGTTGGAAAATCCTCACCTTGTGCCAATTAGTCCAGAGGGCACTTGAGTCTTAGCTAACCGAACTGCTCCAACCCTTAAAGGGAAAGTGAGCCAGGAACAAAGGCTGATTGGGGGTGGGGGCTGGGGTAACAGGTGGCATTTCAAGAAAGAACACAAGGTGACAAAGAACCATTAACCTGGTAGAACAAAATGGGACAGCATGCTGCATGGGGCTTTAGAAAGAGCCATCGACTGAAGTGACATTCATGACTTCTCCTTCCCCCAAAGAGTATGGATGTCACCGCTGTATTAGAGACCATCGCTCTAGAAGGGAACTCTCTAACCGGAAAAGGAATTAGAACATCAGATATTTCCTGAACCTATACACAGGTGAACTTGGTAACCAGCCAAAACTTCTGATTTACGACAATAGCAGAATGGCTGGGCATGCTTCCTCCCAGCCATGCTGGCTCTGGGAAGAATCGCACAATCCCCCTCCCCCCATGGTTATGTGTGTTTATATGTGTGCACGTGTGTGTGTGTGTGTGTGTGTGTGTGTGTGTGTGTGCACCTGCACATGTGGAGACCACAGCTTAACATTGGGTATCTTCCTTGATTTTGTCCACCTCATTTAAAATGTTTTTTTTCTAACTTACTTATTTGAGAAGGGTGTGTGTGTGCCACAGCATGCAGGTGAAAGGCAGAGGAAAACTGGCAGGAGTCAGTTCTCTGTTTCCACCATGCAGGCTCTGGTGATTGAACTTGGCTTTTCAGTCTTAGTGGTAGAAGCCTTTACCCACTGAACCGTGCTTCTTTACCTACGTCAGTTTTGTTTTTTTTTTTTTGTTTTTTTTTTTTTCGGAGCTGGGGACCGAACCCAGGGCCTTGCGCTTGCTAGGCAAGTGCTCTACCACTGAGCTAAATCCCCAACCCCCCTACGTCAGTTTTTGAGTGGGGTCTCAAAATCCAGCCAGAGTGACTGAGTCATCTTTCCAGCCCTGCCCAGGTTTTTTGTGGTTTCTGGAGATCCAAAGCTCAGCTCCTGAGGCTTTCAAGGTAGGCCTGGGACGCATGAGATATGGGTCTTAAAAATGAAACTAAGGGGTCAGCGCACTGACTGTTCTTCCAGAGGTCCTGAGTTCAGTTCCCAGCAACCACATGGTGGCTCACAACCATCTGTAATGAGATCTGATGCCCTCTTCTGGTGTGTCTGAAAACAGCTACAGTGTACCCATGTACATAAACTAAATAAATAAATCTTTTAAAAAATGGAACCAAATATAAACCAACCCTCAACATTAAATACTAGAAACAATAAGGTAACTTACTAGCTGGATCTCTGTACAAATTAGTAAATTTACTGCTTCCAAATCTGTCATCAACATCAGATGCCAATAAGAAGAAATGTGGACTGAAGAATGCAGTTCAGAGATGAGTGTTTGTCGCCTAAACATGATGCCCCAGGCTCTATCCCCAGCACCCCCAAACACTCCAAAAAGGGGAGAGAGAAGTCCTTATGTCTAAAGAAGTTGTTGCTTAAAATATTTCAAATATCTGATTCCAACTGTAAGGGATTGGGATACATTAAAATAGGTTTAGGGGCTGGAGAGAAGGCTCCACAGTTAAGAGCACTGGCTGCTCTTCCAAAGCTCCTCTGTTCAATCCACAGCAACCACATGGTGACTCACAACCATCTGTAATGGGATCCGATGCCCTCTTCTGGTGTGTCTGAAGACAGCAGTAGTGTAACCATATGCATGAACTAAATAAATCTTTTAAAAGAATAATAGCGTTTAAATAAATATATAATCAGGATTGAAACAGAGAAGTGTAACTCGTGTGTGTGTGTGTGTGTGTGTGTGTGTGTGTGTGTGTGTGTGTTCATGTGACCACTGCAGGACTTGACCCAGATGGTCTGGGAGATGGCCACGGTCTCAGACCCAGTCCTGGAGACTGAATTATGCAGCATAAGCAGTCAGGAAAAGACAATGGGTAAAAAGAGGGAAAAGGAAGGAAAATGTGAATCTAAGCATGGAGTAGAATCCTTGAGTTCTGTGCATGAAAAGGAACTACAGAACACATGTGAACACACACACACACACACACACACACACACACACACACACACACACACACAACCTGATCACCTTACTCAGATAATATGGCCCAAAGGCTTTCTGCGCTCTTCCTCTTTACCTGTGTCACATAATAATATTCTAATTTACCCACAATGGTCTGCACAGTCAGATCAGCCACCTCAGCTGGTCCTTTGCTTGCTGGTGCAGAGTCCAAAGAGGCCAGACGGCAGCCTCAAGGACCAGTTCAACGGTGAAACGTTTCTCCCACCGGAACCAAGACCTCCAAGCCCGTACAGCTCCAGCTGCGGGGATATTAAATGAAAACCTCGCTGCTAACCAGGGCTCATAGTCAGGTCTCTTTTGCTCCTTTGATGGCTACCCTCGTGTATCCTGAAGGTGAAAGAGGCCTGGATGCTCACGCAAGAGAGCACAGAGCACACACAACCCACTGGAGGATAGATAACACCGCAGCTCTGCCAAGCGTCCCCACCTCGCTGGGGCTGGGACCAAATGTTCAAAGACCCATTCAACTATCTGCCAAGGCAGGCGACTCCGGATGATGAAGAACGCGCCGAGAGTGAGTTCCACAGGGAACACCCGGCGGTTCCCAACTGCAGATACAATGTGAACGGAGACCTCGTACACCTACCTACCACCGTGTCGTCCCCACCATGATAGACTGTAGCCTCAAGCTGTGAGCCAAAACAGGCCGTCCCTCCCTTAGTTGCCTTTGTCAAGCATCTCGTCACAGCAACGGGAAATAACCAATACTGCTAGCGTACACTACGACATCTCTTCTGTGCGTAGCGGGGCCGTGCACGAGCGTTCACTAAGTTCACAGATGGTGGTTTTGGCAGAAGTGCCGTGACCGGGGAAGGCTGATGTACATCCAGAGCAAGTGTTTACTCCAGACGGAATAAAATACGGCCCTGTCCATAAGGAAAGTGGTCCAAGATAATCAACCTCACCCTAGGTAGCTGGCTGAACCCCAGGCAATGGTGGAACATCATTCGCTGCTGGCAGATGAGGTCCCCAGCAGTGGCTGCAGTCAGGTCATCCTTGCTGAGGGGCAAGTCCATGCAGGTGAGCCCACGAGTAACCTCCACTGTCACATGTCCGTGAGCCATCCATCGGCAGGAGCGCCTGCAAGAGGCTGTTGTGCATGGCAAGGGTATGGGTCATCCTACCTGCTCCATTACCACAATTTTTCTTTACCCTTGGATGGACATCACATGGACCACAGGACTTTTATACTCACCCTCCCCCCACCCCCACCCCCACCCCCACCCCCACCCCCACCCCCACCCCCACCCCCACCCCCACCCCCACCCCCACCCCCACCCCCACCCCCTGCTTCCTCAGATTTTTGTCATTAGTGTTGCTGTTATGTGTCTTCCAGGACCTGGGATAGCCAGTCAAAAAAGGATTTGGTCCTGGTCCACTCCACCACCCATGTCCTTTCTTTTCTTTCTTTCTTTTTTTTTTTTTTTTTTTGGTGGTTCTTTTTTTTTTTTTCGGAGCTGGGGACCGAACCCAGGGCCTTGCGCTTCCTAGGCAAGCGCTCTACCACTGAGCTAAATCCCCAGCCCCCACCCATGTCCTTTCAAATGAGGTGGAACTGGCACACAATTCCAGGTTGTACCCCCTGGGAGAATGGCCATCTTTCAGGGCTGCCACAGAGCGAGACTATGGCTGTTGCATCTTCAGGGGTTGCCACCACAGGGATCAGGAATGTGTAAACCAAGCCTGAGAGTTGCCTTCTACCATGGCTCCCTGGGAATTCCCTGTGAAGGCACCAATGTAACAGAGCAGCGTCTCAGGCTGCAACAGAATACCTCAGACTGGGGAGTTGATTACCAAGTTTCTTCTTGTATTCACAACAAAGATGTTCCGCTCCTGTGATAACTAAGCCATGAGTGGCATTGACACATCCCTGGCGGAAACATTCTCATCACCTATTAAGGCCCACCCCCAAGACTGTCACTCACAGAGGAATGACTTTGCAACACTGGCTCTGAAGAGGGACATTCAAACAAACAGGAACGGGGGTCAGTAACAACTCTAGGAATTAGGTATAGGACCTCAGGGCAAGAGAGTCACCCCCTTAGGCAAGAGCCAAAAGGCTTGAAGTCACCAAGTTCCTTAGCATCTGCCTGTATGACCTTCCCAGTGTTTAGAATCAAGTGTCTTCCCAACCAATGTACTTTTATGTTTGTGGACACAGGATTGAGCCCAGGGTCTCACCCATGTCAAACTCGTGCTTGTATGCTAAAGTACATCACCAGGAAACACACTTTCAATGGTAAAGACCTCCATGAAGCTAGCAAAGCGATGTGTCTTTCAATGCTTTCTGTGACGCACCACAGAGACTAATGAGATCAAGAAGGGTCATATGCTAACCCTTTCAGGTCCCCCCACCCGCTCCTTTATTCTATTTCCCTCCCTCCTTCCCTCCAGCAAAGTAGAATTTTAAGGGTTTTGTTGTTGTTTTTTAATTTAAAAAAAAAAAAAAAGACTTATTTTAGGGCTGGAGAGATGGCTCAGCGGTTAAGAGCACTGACTGCTCTTCCAGAGGTCCCGAGTTCAATTCCCAGCAACCACATGGTGGCTCACAACCATCTGTAATGAGATCTGATGCCCTCTTCTGGTGTGTCTGAAGACAGCTACAGTGTACTCATATACATCAAATAAGTAAATCTTTAATAATAATAATAATAAATCCCAGCACTTGGGAGGCAGAGGCAGGTAGAACTCTGTGAGTTCAAGGCCAGCCTGGTCTACAAAGCTAGTTCCAGGACAGCCAGGACTGCACAGAGAAACCCTGAATGAAGAAAGAAAAAAAGAAAGGAAGGAAGGAGGAAGGGAGGGAAGGAGGGAAGGAAGGAAGGAAGAAAGGAAAAGACTTTATTTGGGGAGATTTGAGATACGGTTTCCCTGTGTAGCCCTGGCTGTTCTGAAACGTGCCTGCCTCTGCCTCCTAAGTAGTAAAGGAGTGCTCTAACACCTTACTTTATTCTAACACCTTATCTTATTTGTAATCACATATATATGGATATGGCCACATGTGTGGGTACCCAGAGACCAGAGACGGTGGGTCCCCTGGAGCTGATGTTACAGGCAGCAGCTGTGAGCAGTCCTGGGAAAGATGCTGGGAAACGAACTCTGGTCCTTCTGGAAGAGTAATACACGGTTTTTGTTGTTGTTGTTTTTGTTTTTTTTTTTTTTCCTTTTCTTTTTTTCCGGAACTGGGGACTGAAATACACGTTTTTTAACTGCTGAGCCACCTCTCCAGCCTAAAGAGACTTCAACAACAACCAATACCTAGATTTAAGCATAGGGCTTAAATCCCTCTGGGAAAGAATAAGGCACAACAAGGGCCTAAGTGAGGGAGTTGCTTCTTTCCTTAATAACAACAAATGCAAAGCAAACACAGCAGGAGAAAAGGCTGATCCAGCACAGGCTTCTAATGAACAGAGGAACGGTCTTTCTCTGAGGAGCACAAGAGACAGGAGAACCTAACTCCAAGGGAGAGGAGTCTCCATCCAGGGAACTTAGATAACAACGCTGCTGTAATCTGTGAGGAAACCTTCTCCTTGGGCATGCAGAGCTAGGGTTTGCTGTCCGAGACTGTACTGGAAGCCACTCGACCACTTACCCACAGCTCAAGCTGTGATTTAAACATTAAGCCCGGAGCTTATGCTCTTAATTTTAAGGAAATGTGGAAATCTTTTGACTAAATATTTATCCTTCCAAGAGTTTACCAGGAGGAAACGGAGTGTGCACAGAACTATTAACTAGTTGGATGACTCACAGAGGACAAGGAAGAACTGGAAACACTCAGGGAACCAACTGGGCATTTGCTAAATAAATGCTGGAACGATCACAGAATAGAATCTTCAGCGGTCATTAAAAATATCATGGCACATTTATTGATGGGAAAAGACGTGCAAGTCATGTTGATACGGGAGCAAAGCAGACAGCAAAATAGCGAACAATATGGATTTCATTTTTGTAAAAATATATATGTAGCAGATAAAAGACCTGTAGTCACAGACACCTGGCTGGCAGCTCAGTGGGGCTTTAGTATTTTCTCCCACTGCTTTTGTCTATAAATCATGTCATCGAGTCCTTTGCTTTCTTTGCTTTTTTTTTTTTTTTTTTTTTGAGACAAGGACTCCCATTTGGTGCAGGCGGCTTTTGAACTTGTGATGGAGCCGAGGATGCGCTTGAACCTCTGATCCTCTTGCTTCTACCTCTCAAGGGCTGGGGTTTACTTGTGTTATCAGCTGCTTCTGTGCTAAGAAGCCAATGGACTGCAATCCTTCACTCTGATTAAATGAGTCTGGTTTTAAACACTGTTTACGAAGTAGAACTGATTTCTGAGTAGACACGGAAGCCACAGTCTTTTGGTACGGGAGATGGCAGGGGCTCCTGGAGTTACATCCCATGGTAGAGTCGGGAAGAAGAGCGCCGGGGATAGACATTAGCACCTGCATCCTGGGCCCTACTCCAGGGCCTCCAGGGCCTCCAGGGCCTCCAGGGCCAGCTCAGCTCAGCTACTCCTGCTGAGTAACCAGCCTCATCATCTTCAGAGCCATGTCCCCTTGGTCAGCAGGAACCTGGAAGCAAGAAGCAGTGAATTAGTGTTCCTGACAAAATGACTGGGTCATGGTCAAGGGTGACTGATACAATCCTTCCAAGGGGAGACCCTGAAAGACTGGTGACACCTTGCTGGATGAAAGTTCTTCTGGGCTCCCAGTGCGTTGGGGCCTGAAGAAGTTTGCATTTAGGGAAGTCTTCTATTCCACTTGGGGATGATGTGTTGATTTTCTCCACCCTTCTCTTTCCATGCCTCCCACCCCCACCCCTTCTCCCTTCCTCTCTCTCTTTAGCAGTGCTGGGAATCAAGCCTGGGCCTCACACGTGTTAGGCAAGTGCTTTACTGAGCCACACACCCCGAGCCCTTGCTGCCTTCCTAATGGAGGTTGAGTTTCAGCAGCAGGAGGATGCCTAGAGCTGGGCTGAGCTGGCTGGGCCTGGAGACACAGGAGCAGAGCTCAGGTGTTGGGACCCAACCTATTTAAGAAAGAAGGAGGGGCTGGGGATTTAGCTCAGTGGTAGAGCGCTTACCTAGGAAGCGCAAGGCCCTGGGTTCGGTCCCCAGCTCCGAAAAAAAGAACCAAAAAAAAAAAAAAAAAAAAAAAAGAAAGAAGGAAAATGGTGCAGAGAGAAGGGCCCAGGATGTAGCTCAGCTGTTAAAGCCACTGCAGGGCATGCACAAGTCTTGCATTCCATCCCCAGACCACCTAAAACAGGATGAGACTGCACATGTCTGCAAGACCAGCACTCAAGAGCTGAGGCAGGAGGATCACGAATTCAAGACCAGCCTTGGCTATATAGAAAATCAGGAGCCAGTTTAGGCTACATTATTAGACCCTCCCTCAAAAGAATAATCGATATGTTTAAAAGATTGGGGGGTGGGCTAGAGAGAAGGTACCCCACACTCACAGATCCATATAACAAAAGCCACCTTAACCCTGGCCTCTACTGCTTCATGTGTCCGTTCTTCAAAGGGCAGGTGGTCCTCCCCCTTTTCTGAGAATCTCCTATCTGAGGCTGGCCTCGAAGTCACTCTGTAGCTGAGGACCCTCTGGCAGGATGGGGCAGGGATGCCTGCAATCACAGCACTTAGGAGGCAGAGGCATGAGATCCAGGAGATCAAAACCATCCTCAGCACATGGTACATTTCGGACTAGCCTGGGCTAAACCAGACTTTGTCTCAAAAACAAACAAATAAAACAAACGCCCCAAGACAACTAATCTATTTGAGTTGTTGACTGGAGTTTAGTGAAAAAGTGCTGGGGAGATACCCCATCATTAAAAAGCTTGCCCTGCCAAGTATGAAGATCCGAGTTTGATGCCCAGAACCGTCATAAAAAGGTGGGGTGCACCAGGAGTGGTGATGCACACCTGTAATCCAAGCAAGTTCAAGACAGCCTGGCCTACACAAGGAAACCCTATCTATTTTTTTTAAAGATTTATTTATTTTATGTATGTGAGTACACTGTAGCTGTCTTCAGACACACCAGAAGAGGGCATTGGATCCCCATTACAGATGGTTGTGAGCCACCATGTGGTTGCTGGGAATTGAACTCGGGACCTCGGGAAGAACAGTCAGTGCTCTTAACCACTGAGCCATCTCTCTAGCCCCTAGGAAACCCATCTTGAGAGAGAGAGAGAGAGAGAGAGAGAGAGAGAGAGAGAGAGAGAGAGAGAGAATATGCTGGGTGTGGCGGCATGTGCTTTGAATCCTAGCACTCAGACAAAGGCAAAGACAGGAAGATCCCTGAGGCCTGTTGGCCAGCCAGCCTTGCCTAACTGATAAACTCTAGGGCCAAGGAGAGCCCATGTCTCAAAAGAGGCTGACAGCATCCTGAGGATACTGTTACAGTTATCCTCTGGCCTCTACACACACACACACACACACACACACACACACACACACACACACGCCCTCCTGAACACGTGCACCTGCACAAACACATGTATGTCCACACACCAATTTTAATCCCAGGACTCAGACAGCAGAGGCAGAAAGATCTCGGAGTCTGAGGCCAGCCTAGTCTACATAGTGTGTTTCGGACTAGCCAAGGCTACATAATGAGACACGGTCTCAAAACAAAACAACAACAAACAAAAACCAAGGAACGTAGGACATACTTTCCAATCATTTTAAAAATAATCCTAATTCTTTCTACTACTTTCCATTTCTTTCTCTCTCTCTCTCTTTTTAAATTTATTAATTATGTATAGTGTTCCGCCTGCATGTACACCTGCAGGCCAGAAGAGGGCACCAGATCTCATTACAGATGGTTGTGAGCCACCATGTGGTTGCTGGGAATTGAACTCAGGACCTCTGGAAGAGCAAACAGGGCTCTTAACCTCTTGAGCCATCTCTCCAGCCCTACTTTGCACTTCTTATTCCTAAGAAGCAGCATTCTCAGCGGTCACAAGCAGCTCAGTCATGCCTGACAGCCCAAGTTGGATCCTCTGGACCCATAGGCCTTAGGAGAGAAGTAAACTGCTCTGAGTTTATCTTTTCACCCCCACACGTTCATCACGCTCCCAACCTCTACAAAAGTAAATGTAAGCAGAAATATGCTAAAGTCAAAATAGCAGGGCTGCAGAGGTGGCTCCGTGGTTAAGAGCAGTGCCGCTCTTCCAAAGACCCAAGTTCGGTTCCTAGGATCCACGTTGGGTGGTTCATCGTAACACCAGCCAGACACCCCCTTTTGGTTTCCACAGGCATCCATACACATGTGGTACCTATTCATATAGACATTTGAAAATAAAAAAGGGGCTGGAGAGATGGCTCAGTGGTTAAGAGCACTGACTGCTCTTCCTGAGGTCCTGAGTTCAATTCCCAGGAACCACATGGCGGCTCACAACTATAATTTCAGTTCCAGATCTGATACCCTCACACAGGCCTACAACCCTCCCTCCCCCCAAAAAAAAAGGTCGATGGAGATGGTGCAGCAGTTAAGAGCACCAGAGGAATTCAATTCAGTTCCCAGCACCACTTGACAGCTCACAGCTGTCTGCAACTCGTTTTGGGGATCTGACATCCTCACACAGAAATACTTGCATACAGATATACAGGCAAAGGACTGATACACAACAAAAACAAACAAATAAATCTTTAAACTAAGTAAAAAAAAAAAAAAAAAAGATCAAGCCAGGTGATGACGTGTGCCTTTAATCCCAGCAGAGGCAGGCAGGTGGATCTTCGTGATCTCATTTAGGTTAGCCCTGTCATACATGTTCCAGGTTAGCTGAGGCTAGGTGGTGAAACCCTGGCTACAAACAAACAAACAAGGCGGGGAAGTGATGGAGGAAGACCACACCCTCATCAACCCGGGCCTCCTCCACACATATGGAAGAACGAAACACGCATGCACGCACGCACGCACGCACGCAGAGAGAGAGAGAGAGAGAGAGAGAGAGAGAGAGAGAGAGAGAGGGAGGGAGACTCTAAATCCTCCCAAGCCTGAAGCTCTTCTTTGAAGGCCAATCCAGGCAGCGGACACGTGTGGTACACTCTGGTTTCCCACACAGCATCATCCTTAAATCTACAACGGAAGGCAGATCACTCACCATGTGACCCGCCTTTAGGATCCAGTAGAACGCTAAGTTCTCATAGGACTTGACAAACGCAGATGTTTCTGAAGACTTAGGATTGGTGTACAGGGCCTTCCATTTTAGCTGATTGAATCTGGACAGCTGTGGCCACTTCAGCTTCTGAACCCAGGACTCCTGACCTAATGAGGGCCCAAGGATCAGATTCAGTATTAAGGGCTTGGTGGGGGATAGAGGAGGAAAAAAAAAATCTAGGTCTTGGGGTTGGGGATTTAGCTCAGTGGTAGAGCGCTTGCCTAGCAAGCGCAAGGCCCTGGGTTCATTCCTCAGCTCCGAAAAAAAAAAAAAAAATCTAGGTCTTAAAACAGTGCTTCCCAACTGTTATGTGCACTACACTCGCTGGTGTCTTGTCACAAGCAGCTCTTGGTGGGGCCTGTGCACCCACCCCTTCCTAAAAGGTTCCCATCAATACTTGGCTTAATGGATATCCCACAGCTGAGTCTAGCTTTTTTTAAGCTTTTAAATGTCTCAGCCTTTTTTTTTTTTAATAAACTGTCTTGCTAAATTTCAAAGTGTCCCAGGCTGGCCTTGAACTCACTCTGTTGCTTTGTGATTCCAACCAGTCTCAGCTTCAGTAGCTATAATCATAGGCATAGGATACACCTCAGAGCCTACGGAGCTCCTTAAGCCCAGTTCTCCTGGGGCCTTGGAAACCGAGCTATAGAAGTTAGTGTTCACCATCTTCTGTAACCCCACAAAAATAAACTTCCCCTCAAGTAAGTAGTGTATCTGGCCAAGAGCCAGGAAGACTTTAACTTTTCATATACCCAGGTACCCCAGGATTGGAAAGACCCAGAATTCTCTCATGCATCGCAGCCCCAGAGTCAAAGTCAGGAGTGGATGGATGTAGCAGGAAATGGTAGTCCTCCTGGCATTAATTCCACCAATCCCAAGGCTAACGCATCCAAGGCCATTTCCTTTGAGCTTGACCCATGATTGCTTCCGCGTGTCCCTCAGAGTTGGTTCCTACCTATGGTGTCCACAATGAGATCCAGCTGCCCATTGTACACAGTCACATTGACCCCGAGTTCCAGCAACGTATCCACGATGTCGATGACAGGCTTCATGAAGTCCTCTTCCATGCTTATGAAGACGGAGGACGACTGGGCTACAAACGGTGAAGGAGAAAGAGGTATCGGGTTGGAATTAAGAAGGATCTTTCAGCCGGAACATCCTAGACTACGGTTCCTAACCATCCCTAGGTGTTGGGGATTGGTTCTAATGCTTTGAATTGATCCAGCCCCTGAATCTGGAATCTGCAGGTCCAAATGGGGTTCTTGTCCCCAATTGGTTTTGGGTCAACCAATAAAGAGACAGTGGCCAATGGCTGGTCAGGTACACTGAGGCGGGACGTTTAGATTTGCTTCGGCTAGGTACACTGAGGCCTTTAGATTTGCTCCAGCTAGGAACTGGGAGGAAGGAAGGAGAATCACCATGGGAAGGAGAGAAAGCCAATCAGCCAATCAGTAAGAATTGGAGTAAATGGCCACTGGCCACTTCCCCGATTGGGCCTGAGGTAGCAGGGGAAGGCTTAGGAGCCAGGAATACTGGAGGGAAATGCATGCTAGCTGGGTGGAGGATTAGAACTGCCCAGCCTTTGAGTGAGTCAAGGCATATTGAAATTAACTGGCACAGGCTCATGTGTGTGTCTGTCTCTCATTCAAGAGTCCAGGCAGCTCCTGGGCAGGTGCGCAAGTGTGACCTGCCAGGAGCCAAAGTGGTGTCGCTAAAGTCCTCCTGCACTGAGGAGGTAATGCTGAAAGACAGTCGGTCCACAGAGAGGCCAACTGGCCAGCAAGAAGGAAATAGAGGGGTTGGAGATTTAGCTCAGTGGTAGAGCGCTTGCCTAGCAAGCGCAAGGCCCTGGGTTCGGTCCCCAGCTCCAGAAAAAAAAAAAAAAGGGAAATAGAAATAGTGCACACTGGGACTCTGTGTTGAGGGTACATGCCACGTACAATGAGGAGTGGAAATCCGCAGAAGGAACAGGGAGGCAGCGGCCCAGTAAGCTTTTAGCTGGTCCACTTGGGAATAAACTGTGCTTTGGGCCAGAGTGCCAAGTGGTACCAAGACCACGTCCCTTATTTTGAACCTGAACGGGGGTCTATCTTACCACGAACCAAACCAGACCGGAGCTACTTCAAAGCAGACCTTCAGGAGAGACAAATGAGTAACAAGTGCCAGGCCAGACAGTAGACAGCCCAGATTCCTGCTGATGCATGACCACTTGCCCAACATCATTGTAACCGATGGCAGCTACGCTTATCTGTTTATCTGACATGCACTAGGCTAGGTAAATTACTACAGAAGCAATTTCCATGTCTTCCTCACTACCCAGGAAGATAAGGAGCCCAGACGAAGTTCAGGTAAACAGGGCTCAGAGGCTGAGAAACACAGGCTGGGTGAGCCAACGATGATCTGAGACTTGAATTCGGGGATGACTGACCAACTGCAACTCAGAGTCAAAGGCAGCTTATCTGTTTTAAATCTTTGGATTTTTTAAAAGGTATATTTCCGGGGTTGGGGATTTGACTCAGTGGTAGAGCGCTTGCCGAGGAAGTGCAAGGTCCTGGGTTCGATCCCCAGCCCCGAAAAAAAGAAAAAAAAAAAGGTATATTTCCTGTTTGTGTGTGTGTGTGTGTGTGTGTGTGTGTGTGTGTGTGTGTGTGTGTGTGTGCCTGTGTGTAAGTGGTGCTCACGGAGGCCAGGACAGGGCACTGGATTCCCTGGAACTGATGTCATAGGTGGTTTTAAGCTACCCAGTGTGGGTGCTGGGTACCAAACTCAGGTTGTCTGCAAGAACAGCAAAGACATCAACCATGAGTCATCTCTCCAGTCCTTACTTGATTTTTTTAGACAAGGCCTCCCTCTTGCCTAGACTGACCTAGAACCCCCAGAGATTCCTACCTCAGCATCCCAATGCTATGTTTATGCATGCCAGCCAGTACACCCAGCTATTTATTTAAAGACAAGATCTTGCTATGTAGTCCTCGAAATCCTCCTGCCTCAGCCTGCTGAGTGTGGGGACTGCAGGTGTCTGCCTGCCACTATTCCCAGCCCAGTGAAGCAACTGAAGCCCTAGTCTAGCTTTTACCCTGAGTTATTAATTACTTACTATGTTTCATCTGGGCTGCTCTTGACTCCAGTAGGCCAGCCCTCAGGACCAGGTTTCCATGACTCACCTAACCCAGGGCAGCTTCTCCTCCATTTATTTTCTACCCCTCGTGGTTCCCCCAGGCCCTAGAACTCTAAACCCTATCTATGTCTCTTCTGCCCAGCTATTTATTGGCTGTTGGCATCTTTTTTTACCAATCAGAAATAACTTGGGGTCAGGGTCACATAGCATTAGGTCACTTAGGTCTACAGGCAGACTCTCTGGTCTCTGGGGCAACCAGGTCTTGAGGAACCAATATTAGCATTAGGACGCAAGCAGCATTGGGCCAACCCCCACAATGCAGATTGTGATAGAGTGACCCGTGACCCCCTAAAGAAGTCAGGACAAAGGTCAAAGCACAGCCCTCAGCAGCTACACTGGAGAAAGGGACCCCTTGACCTGGTAGTCTTGGGGTATCTTGGATGTAAGCCAAACAAATGCGGTTCACTCTGCTTGTCCAAAGGTCCCCGTGGGAGTGTGTCGGAGCTTACCCAACGGTTTCTATCTGGACTTGGTCTCCAAAGACTCAAGTATTTGCACAACGGTGACCTTCAGAGCAGAACACACATGGCAGACTATATCTAGCACCAGCATGTTTAAAGGCCAGCCTGGGAACTGGATGAAACCAGCCCATGCACACGGATGTTGGCTAGCAATCTCACCTGTGGCCAGCTGTGGCCTTACATGTAGCCCTTTGTTCTATCATAATTTTAAAAATTCTGTTTACTTACTGATGAGTGGGCAGGGAGGTGGAGACAGACACCCGCTATGGCGCACATGTCGAGGCCGTGACTTTTGGGAGTCCGTTCGCTCCTCCCAGCATTTGAGTCCCGGGGGCTGAATTCAGGTCATCAGGCTCGATGGCAAGTCCCCTTAACCACTGAGCACCTCCCCAGCCCTTTACTTATTTAAGAGACAGTGTTTAGCTAAGTTGTCAAGGCCAGCCTCAAACTTGTGATGCTCCTGTATCGGCTCCCTCGGTACTGGATTTCCCGGCATGTGCTACCATGCCCACTCTTACTGTCAATGTGTTACAAAGGTAAAGGGTGCCACCGTCCCCATGCACCCAGCCTTCAACCAATCACAACCAATCACATGCCACATCTCCTCCCACCCGTTTCTCTGTCAGCTCCTTATTCTGAATCACTTTTGCCACGTCACTGAGTCCACACCTGCTGCAGACTGTAAGATCAATTTTACTCAACGATGGACCATCACCACCGAGGAAACCCACTCTACGGATTAAGGGCTCTGAGTCTGCGCACATCGCCCCTGCAAGCCGCACTTGATCAGCGCACGTTCGTACCTCCCCAGGAGACATCGTCAGGGATAATTTTGAGCTTCTTTTTGATGGGACCGTTCATGAGCTGACTTAAGGCGTCTCCTTGTAGGTGTCTCACGTGGCGCTGACAGAGACGAACTAAAAGCAAACTGGTATACAGTGAATCAAAGGGCTAGGGTCAGAACCCCACAGACATTTTCCCCCAAGCTGCTGGGGGCAGGGGGGAGACAACACAGTGGAGAGAGGCTTTTTCCTGGAAAAGGAGAAAGTGTCACTTTGATCCATGTAGAGGAGGAAGGAGGCCAAAAGCAGGTTGAAAGGAGGTCTGTTAGTATTGATAACTGGATTCTGTGAACTTTAGGGCCACTGGGATTTGCGCAGAACACCCTGCAGGGTCCTGACACAAGCTGCTTCCCCTGGGGTGTAGCTCACTGGCAGAGCAGGCTCTCAGCATGCACTAGGTCCTGGCTACCGTTCCAAGCCTTCTCTCACCAAAAGGCATTGGTTCCCATTGCTTCCTGGCTTTTTTGGCTAAGATCAAGTGTTTAAGTATGCTAAGAAAGGAAAAAAGAAAAAAACAGACAAAGGGCCAGGTAATAGTGATGGTGACACCTTTAATCCTAGAGCTCGGGAGGCAGAGGGAGGCGGAGCTCTATGAGTTCATGGCCAGCCTGATCTACAGAGCCAGTTTCGGGACAGCCAGGGTTCCACCGAGAAACCCTGTCATGAAAAAATCAAAGAATTAAAAAAATAAAAATAAAAAAAGAGCTACTGTAGGATTCCATTTATATAGAATGTTAAGACAAGCCAAACCGAGAAACAGAAATGGCTCACTGATTGCCTCAGGCTAGGAGTGGGAAGGAGAAGGAGACGCAAGCAGATGTGTGGGATCTCTTCGGGGTGACGGGAATATTCTAAAACTGGATTGTGATGATGACTGTGTAACTCTGTGAATATACTTAAAACCACTGCGAGCTACACTTAGAAGAAGTGGATATCCTGTTATATAAATGCAATGCTGGTACCAGGACGGGTCCTCCTGCACAGAAGCTGGGGAAGGGACCAACAGCAGCAAGGTCCACTCACCTAAGGGGCTCCGGAAGAACTCGAGGCTCGACTCCATAGAGGTGTCGGGGGTGCTTTTAGTTAAGATGTTATAGAAGTTTACCCCGTCGGTGTTCTGAAATCAAGAGCGCGTTTGGATGGTTTCTTTCCCTGTCTACCAAAGTTGCAAACCAGAGAAGTGCCTGGCTTTCCAAGGACGACCTTGATCTTATAAATTTACTGGACTAGTAAAAAGCCTCTCTGACGGCTCAGACAACTGTGGCCTCCCATGTACCCGGAGCACATAGCTCATGGGAACCCTGACATCACTGAAACCCAAGGGCCCATGTGTCAATGTACAGGGACTGGAGTGATGGAGATCCTCTTAGCTATCTTACTCTTTCCTTCCATTTCAAGAAAGAATGCTACAAGGATCCAGGTAAGACAATACATTGTCTTGAAATACCCCTGGAGCAAGGCAGTCTCTAATCTCTGGTCTTTTGAGATGTTATCTCTTGTGCAGGAGGGCCTCAAACACTGTATCTAGCAGAGATAACTGGAACTCCTGATCCTGCTGCTTCTTTTAAGAGCTAGGGTTACAGATGTACGCCACCGTGCTAAGCCACTGGGCCATAGGCTGCAGATGTACGCTAAACCACGGGGCCATATTTTTTGTGCCCCTGGATTTCTGATCCTCCTGACCCTGCCTCCCAAGTGCTGGGATATTACAGTCATGCACTAAGACGCTGGGCCAACAGTCTTTCTTACAGAATCCAAATACTCAATCAGGGACAAATGGGTCTCTCAAGTCTAGGAGGCTTTGTGAGCCTATAAAGGGTCACTGTGTCATTGCTGAAAGTCTATAGGCTTATCATTCAGCATTCAAGCAGTTCTAAATTTGTGGGAGACCTAGGATAGGTCAGATCCTTACAACATCAACCAGGGGTCCCATTCTCCCACCCATCTCCCCTGGGAAAAAGCCATGTCTTGGTAGCCCCAATTCAGCCCCTTACCTTTTCAATGATCATTTCTGCTTTCCCCCACAGCTGAGTGGCTTCCTTGTAGAAGCCCTTGTTTACAGCATTGAGGACTTGCTCCGCAATGTCGGACACCTCAGCCAAGCCTTTATTATCAAGGAGAGACTGGAAGATAAACGGAGGGCAAAAAGCCCACTTGATTAGAGAGAGAGGAGACTCTGGTACCACTACAGCTAGGGAGGAGGCGCGGGAAGGGGGAGGAGACAGGAGCTTGAAGAGTGTGGTCAGAAGCCTCAGAGAGGTGCTGGGATTGAATCCAGGACCTTGTGCGTTCTGGGTAATTTCTACCAACTCACGTACTTATTGATGGGAGAGGCAGAGCAGAGCATTAAAAGAATCAAGAGAGCAAGCACATGAACGTTTACCATAACCGTTCAGCTGAAAGGTTGTATTAGAACAAGAGAATTTATGATTGTGTATTAGACTGGAATGGAGACGGAGGCAGGTGGATTTCTAGGAGCTTTAGGTCATCCTGGTTTACACAGCTTTGGGGTCTGGGAATGTCACACAGAGACACAGAAACAGACACAGATACACACAGAGACAAAGACACAGACACACATGCTCACACACAAAAGAACTCCCTAGGGCATTGGTGAAATTGACTCTGGGTGTGCCAATGGACAACCATCAACTGGGGTCGCAGACTGAATGTAAAGGGCAAATCAATGCCTGATGAGGGCCATCCTTCCTCTCTCTGCATCCTGCTCCACCCAGATACAAGCAGCTTCCCATCCCTGCTGCTGTATTTTCCTTGCCAGGACAGACCACACAAACTGTAAGTCAAAACACATCTTTTGGGCTGGGGAGATGGCTCAGAGGTTAAGAGCCCCGACTGCTCTTCCAGAGGTCCTGA
Organism: Rattus norvegicus; assembly: GCF_021556685.1. Classification (NCBI taxonomy): domain Eukaryota; kingdom Metazoa; phylum Chordata; class Mammalia; order Rodentia; family Muridae; genus Rattus; species Rattus norvegicus. The sequence continues at coordinate 79,621,817 of NC_141543.1, forward strand.
GTTCAATTCCCAACAACCACATGGTGGCTCACAACCATCTGTAATGAGATCTGATGCCCTCTTCTGGTGTGTCTGAAGACAGCTACAGTGTACTTATATATAATAAATGAATAAATCTTTAAAAAAACAAAACAAAAAAAACAAATCTTTCTGTCCTTCGGTTGCTTTCTGTTAGCTCACAGCAATAATACTACACTCTCCCCACAGACCAAAGGGATCAGGCCCTGAGAAGTCAGTGGGGCTGTTTCCCAAGGAGACTGCAGAGGACAGGACCCACCCTACTTACCACGCTGTACAGGTAAGGTCCCCAGGACAGCACTGAATCTAAAGAAAATCAGATAGATATAAATTAGCTATGTCTTTCCAAAAGACTACCCCACAACGATTTCTCTTCAAAGGTACAGGAGCAAGAAACCCAGTGACTTTGAGAGTAAATGCTCCAGAGGCCCCTAGTGTCCAAGCAGGAATGGTTGACATCTCAGTGGCTGGAAGATGTCCTTCCTGTAGATTCTAAGGTCCAGTGGCATGGTGACCTGATTGCTGACCTGATGTGACTCTACCCGGCAGGGTGGCCTGGGCACAGATGTACCTGACACACCATACAGGCAGGCAGTGCCAGGTGTGTATGTGCTGGAGGCTTGCTTGTCTCTGCAGCCTTCCAGGTTCCTGACAGCATCAAAGATTTCCCCACCCTCGCTGCCTCTGCAATCTATTTGCTCCTCCAGTGCAGAGAGCATTTGCTTCTGCCACTGAACTGTAGGAAGAAAATGAATGTGACTCTAACCAACTCCTGCGTCTGTGGCTACCCTGCCACCCAGCTCATTTGTCCTCTGCAAACTCTATACAGTGAGAAACTCCTAAGGATGCTAAGGGAAGGGGTTGGGAATTTAGCTCAGTGGTAGAGCGCTTGCCTAGCAAGCGCAAGGTCCTGGGTTCAGTCCTCAGCTCCAGAAAAAAAAAAAAAAAAAAGAAAAAGAAAAAAAGGAAGAAAAAAAAAGGGGGCTAAGGGAAGCAAACAGCTCCAAAGGACTTCAAAAATGAGTAGGACAGCCAGGCATAGTGGTGTAGGCCATTAATCCCAGCATTTGGGAGGCAGAGGAAGGTGGATCTGAGTCTCAGGTCTACAGAGTGAATTCCAGGATGGCCAGAGAGAGAGAGAGAGAGAGAATTACCTTCTGGGAACAATGAGATGTGAACTGGTGAACTGGTGGGGCAAGTCTACACAGCTACCACTACCACATCCCCACCAGGTAGAATACAAGCTACTGAAGTGTGCCAACAAAAATACCAAGGACCTACATGAGCCCTGCACATTTGAGAGCATCGCTCTGCTGCTTAGAACCCTCCAACTAGGAGCCATTTAGTCCCCAAAAGAATATCTGACAACATTTCTTGTCACACTGAGTGGCACCTCATGACCAGAGAATGGAGATGCTGCAAATAAATGTCCAAAAATGAGGGCTGGGGAGAGAGTTCAGCAAGTAAGAGTGCTTGCCTCACAAGCATGAGGATCTAAGTTCTAATCCCCAAACCTACGTACGAGGTCAGGCTTGGTTGCATGTGCCTATAATCGTAGCACTGGGGGCTGGGGAGGCGGTGTGTGTGGCAGAGACAATCTATCATAAGAAATAATCTTGTGAGGGCTGGAGACAAGGCTCATTTGCTCTTCCAGAGGTCCTGAGTTCAATTCCCAGCAACAACATGGTAGCTCACAACCATCTGTAATGGGATCTGATGCCCTCTTCTGGCACGCAGATATACATGCAGATAGAGCACTCATAACGTAACTAAATAAAGAAATTAAGTAAGTTAGGTTGGAGAGATGGCTCAGTGTTTAAAAGCACTGGCTACTCTTCCAGAGGTCCTGAGTTCAAATCCCAACAACCACATGGTGGCTCACAACCATCTGTAATGGGATCTGGTGCCCTCTTCTGGCCTGCAGGCAGAATGCTGTATACATAATGAATCTTAAAAAAAAAAAAAAAAAATGTGGGGGCTGGGGTAGGCACAGCTGAGCAGTTAAAAGCACTTGCTGCTTTTCCGAAGGACCAAGTTTGATTCTCAGGTGTTTACAACCACCTGTCACCACAGGACTGAGGCTGTCCTCTGTCCCTGGTGCACAGACATACACGTAGGCAAACACCCATGCACATGAAATGAAAATAAATAAGATCTCAAAAGGATTGTTTTAAAGACATGAGGTGGATAAAGCAATAGAGAAAGATGCTCTCTTCTGGCTTACGCATGCATACACAGGCATATGCACTTGCACACATGTAGTAATACACCACGTGGGTTGGGGATTTAGCTCAGTGGTAGAGCGCTTGCCTAGCAAGCACAAGGCCCTGGGTTCGGTCCCCAGCTCCGGAAAAAAAAAAGAAAAAAAAAAAAAAAAGAAAAAAAAAAGAAAAAAAAAAGTAATACACCACGCACACACATCTGGCACTCTTCTGGCTTACACATACATGCATGCGCACATGCACTTTTACACAGGTAACTAATACACCACGTGCATACATCTGGCATTTATCTCTTCCCCCCAACATATACATGACAAAAGCATTTTAAGTCCTTAATACTCAGAGCAGTTCCCAAAAACAACAACCTAAACTATTCCAAATAGCTGTGGTGTTGAGGTTGAAGGAACCGAACCCAAGAGACTTAATTAAACCTGGCCAAGACAATCAGTGATGCCTGAAGCCACACCCTGACTGTGTGTAAGATAGGCCACTCCTGTCTTGTGTTCCCAAATGATTACAAAAGTGCAGACCTCAGGGTTGCAAGACCCAACGCCAAACTTGCCTCATAACCACTATCACCACCACCACCACCACCACCACCACCACCACCACCACCACCACCACCACCACCACCACCACGAGCCATGGATGGGAAGTTCACTGCAGACGCTCTTCTAGTATTAAGATGCTGGCAGAGTGGGGATGGGGGACACAAGCTGGTGACACGGTCCACCCTGTGCTGACTCAGACAGAACCGGGGCTCCTCTTTATGAGGCCACGCCGTATGGGGGTGTATTTCGTCATTCACAGGAGTGTCCCAAGCATCTCCTGTGGTAGACTTTGATTCCTCTGCTGGGAAAATCCCTTCAGAGGACTCAGCCTGATGGCAGAGGCTACTCCAAAGGTGTTTCATCCCCATGCCTCTTGGATACTCTTGGGGTTAATGGATGCTTTCTGTGATGGCTTCTCCCAGAACCCAGAAACTTCTGCTGTCCTCCTCGTTTATCTAAACATCAGAGGGCTGGAGAGATGGCTCAGTGGTTAAGAGCACTGATTGCTCTTCCAGAGGTTCTGAGTTCAAATCCCAGCAACCACATGGTGGCTCACAGCCATCTATAATGAGATCTGATGCCCTCTTCTGGTTTGTCTGAAGACAGCTACAGTGTACTTATATATAATAAATAAATCTTTAAACATCAGAGCCGGGAGGGATGGCTGTTTCTCTCTGGCTTGCATGACTTGGTCACCACCACAGAGCAGAGTGGTGATTTATAGGAGACCTTGAACTGTAGTCAAGGAAACATAATAAACAGGACTACACTGCAGATAGCTGGTCCATGAAGACAGAGCGATCAAAAGAGGGAAGAAGACTCTAAGGCCACACATACACTTCCTTCAGATTTCAAGCCCACCAACCCCTGCCCCACTATACATAATCTTAGAAATATTAAATATATAATGTTGAAGATTGCCTAGGGGGCCCAGCAGGATGGCTCAAACTCTCAGATCCCATATAAATGTAGAAAAAAAAAGAGTCAGCTTGGGCTGGAGAGATGGCTCAGTGGTTAAGAGCACTGACTGCTCTTCCAGAGGTCCTGAGTTCAAATCCCAGCAACCACATGGTTGCCCTCTTCTGGCCGGCAGGCATACATGCAGGTAGAAAGCTGTATGATGCATTTATAATAAATAAATATTAAAAAAAGAAGAATCAGCTCCACCAAGTTGTCCTCTGACCTCTACATATGCACCATGGCACTCCCTCACTAACACACACACACACACACACACACACGCACACACACATTACAGCCATCATTATCATCATCAACGCTAACTTTTAAATACTGCCTGGGCTGGGTGCTGGAGCACTTCTTTAATCCCAGCACTTCAGAGGCAGGAGGCTCTCTTGTGAGTTTAAGGCCAGCCTGGTCTACCTAGTGCGCTGCAGGACAGCCAGGGCTATGTAGAGAGACCCTGTCTCCAAAAAAAGAAAAAAAAATTTTTTTTATTAAATTGGTAAGTATGGGACTTCTCAGTGCCCAGGTTTACAGGAGTCACCCAGGCTCTTGTAAGTAGCACTCACATACACCGGGCCCAGCAAGCAGGACATGGATGGAATCTTTCAGTCTGTTGGTACTGGAGGACTTTCATGTTTCTCCAGAAAAGTCAGACAGTAAGTCCAAAGTCACAGAAAGGGTCAGGGTTAGAAACGAGAGATGTCTAAAAACTCCATACTTACCCACAGGGGAGATCCAGGAGTCACCCAAAGCAACCCCAGAGAAGTTGCACTTGATGGTCCCTTGCTGAATAGCCTGAAAAAAGAGCCAAGAAATGCTCTGACCAAGGGCACCCAGGCCTCTCCATCCCTCCTCACTAGAGACACACACTCAAGGCTTCTCCTATCACACGGTCTAAGTTTCCCCAGGCAACAGAATACCACACCATGGCAGCAAGGCCTGCCTACCACTAATGGTAAATTGAGGAGGGGGTATTAATCACTTAATCGAGGAGGGGGGTATTAATTTGCATAACTCGTGTCCTCAGGACAAGTATGGGATGTGTCCCTAAGTTGTCTTTGAGAGTCTAGGCATAGCCATGTCCAAGTCTGGGAGCCTCTTCAGGTGCTGAAGAGCTCCTTGGGTTCAGGTATCCCTGCCAAGCAGTGGTCGCTGACACTGGGGCTCCTCAGGACATCCTTGAAGTGAAGCCCACACACAGGCCAGGAAGCTCATCCTTCTGTGGGACATTCTCTTCACTCACTCACTCATTCATTCATTCATTCATTCACTCACTCATTCATTCATTAACTCATTCATTCATTCACTCATTCATTCACTCATTAACTCATTCATTCACTCACTCTCATTCATTCACTCACTCACTCATTCATTCACTCATTCATTCATTCATAACCTTAACACACACCAGGAAGATGAGCCACAGGAACCATTGTACATGATAAAACTCACGAGAGAGCAGGAGAAAGGGCCTTACGAACTGAAGTGACAATATTCCCACACAGTAATACTGAACACTCAAAGGACAGACTATAAGCCGGGGGATCATACATGCTGTCCATGTACAAAGGTGGGGGAAGGAACACATATGAATTACAGTACACAGCCATGTCTACCTGGGAGAATAAAGGGACTGGGAGACTGCCGAGAGGAGCAGGGCAAAGGAAGGGAGGGAGGGAAAGGAAGAGGGTGAAGAAATCAGAAGCTGAAGCAGGCAGACTGCAACAAGTTCAAGGCCAGCCCAGACTACACAGTATGTAGCAAGTTACTACCGGTCCAGCTAGTGCTACACAGAAGGACATTGTTTCTGACTAAATTAATACACATCACAGAAAAGGGGACTTTGCTAGATGAAGAGCCCTTAGGAACCTCCTAGCCAGAGGCCACCCGGACTATGCATTAGCTTCGACAAGCTATCTCTTTTTTTTTTTTTTAAAAAGATTTATTTATTATATATGATTACACTGTAGCTGTCTTCAGACACACCAGAAGAGGGCATCAGATCTCATTACAGATGGTTGTGAGTCACCATGTGGTTGCTGGGAATTGAACTCAGGACCTTTGGAAGAGCAGTCAGTGCTCTTAACCACTGAGCCATCTCTCCAGCTCTTGGACAAGCTATCCCCTCCCCCCCCCCACCCCCGGAGCTGAGGACTGAATCCAGGGCCTTGCGCTTGCTAGGCAAGCGCTCTACCACTGAGCTAAATCCCCAACCCCTTAGACAAGCTATCTTAAAGAAGTGTTGGGATCACCTAAAGCGGCCTAAACACAGAGGGTGAAAAGTGCTACAGAGAGGAGGGGGGCCCACCGAGAGGGGCAGGTCAAGTGTGACTGCACGTGGGTTAGGATTTCAGGTATGTGAGCAGAAAGGATTACTGAGTGCTCGGCAGCAGCAAGCGCTGCTTAGCAGATGAGTTTTTTCTGTTTTCGAGACAGAGTGGAGCCCTGTCTTCAAACACATAGCCTCCTTCCTCAGTCTCCTAATGTCTGAACTATACAGTTTATAGTATTTTATAAGTGTATATATTAGTATACTATAGTATACTACTGTACTATGCTAATATACTAGAGAATATAGCGTATAGCTAGATATAGTAGGATATTATATATAGCATAGTATAACTGTACTAGCTAGTTTATAGTCTGATATTAAAAAATAAGATTGGTGCTGGAGAGACGGCTCAGAGGTTAAGATTACCCGCTGCTCTTTCAGAGGACTCTGGTTCCATTCCCAACACCCACATCGCCGATCACAAGTGGCCATTCTTTCTATTTCCAGGGGATCAATGCCCTCCCTCTTCTAGTCTCTGCAGGTACCAGGCCCCCCATACACACACACACACACACACACACACACACACACACACACGTCTGTGGTACACAGATGTACATTCAGGCAAAGCACTAATACACATTGAGAATTTCAAAGGAACAAAAGAACTCTTTAAAAACGTCCTTATTGGGGGTTGGGGATTTAGCTCAGTGGTAGAGGGCTTGCCTAGGAAGCACAAGGCCCTGGGTTCGGTCCCCAGCTCCGAAAAAAAGAACCAAAAAAAAACAAAAACAAAAACAAAAAAAACCACGTCCTTATTTTGATTGTGTGTGTCTGAGTGTTGGCCTGCAGGTATGTATGATGTCATGCTTGACAACCTGACTTGACCCCAAGCTCACAGTGGGAGGAGAGGACTCCTGAGCTGCCCTCTAACCTCCACCCATACCCACACCACGGCACAGGCACAATAAACTTCAAATAACTAAGGCCTGTTCAGTATCAGGTAGGTATATGAAAGTGACAGCCATTCTTTTTTGTTGTATCAAAGCAGTAACAAGAGTCACCCTCCTGTTTACCTTGTGAAGTTCTAAACTGATGCCAGCAGCCATCTTTCCTCCGTAGGATTCTGAGAAAATGTAGAACGGAACCGTCTAGCAAGAAATGGGATTTACAAAGAATTAAAACAACCTGACTGCCTGCCTGTCTACCTTTGTTTTTTGAGACAGGATTTCTCTGTGTAGCCCTGGCTATCCTGGAACTCAACTCTGTAGACCAAGTTGGCCTTGAATTCATGAAATCCACCTGCCTCTGCCTCCCAAGCACTGGGATTAGAGGTGCCCAGCTCCCTGATCACATTTCTATTCACACACATTATCTTCAAATTTCCTTTTATTTTTAAAAGATTTATTTATTATATATAAGTACACTGTGGCTGTCATCAGACACACCAGAAGAAGGACCCAGGTCCCATTACAGATGGTTGTGAGCCACCATGTGGTTGCTGGGATTTGAACTCAGGACCTCTACAAGAGCAGTCAGTGCTCTTAACCGCTGAGCCATCTCTCCAGCCCACAAATTTCTAAAGTGTATGATGATAGATAAAACCAATCTTTTTGTCTCTGTCCCCAAATCTGATTACCGACGTCAGATGGAGGAAAGTCAAAGCCCACAACCCAGGAAGGGAAGAGGAAGGCTCTGAAAACAAGCTGCCCCTGAACCGTCTGTCCCTCTAGGCTGTCCCAGCTGTCCTGTGGCACTCGACTCTTGGGGGAGCTCAGTGTCTGTGAAGAATCCCTCGTCCCTCTTGCTGGCCTTTCCTGCCGAGGCTGTAGAATTACCTGGAATTCTTTATGACAATCAAAGAAGGATTTCAGGAGGACCATCATGTCGGAAGCCACCGTGTCCAGGTCCTTTGCGTAGGCATCTGTCGTGTTCACGTAACTGAAGCCCGTGCCCACAGGATTGTCCACAAACAGGAGACTGGCCCACTGCAGCTGCCCACCCAGAAGAAGCAAGCATGGGAACCAGTATTAGTCACGAGTTACCTTCCTAGCAACGTGGCAGAACAACATTTATGGTAACATCAATGTGGTGATCTTATCTTATTGTTCAGAGTGATTTTGGGGTCTTGGGGCCCAGTTAGTGAACTGCTTGCCTTATGAGCATGAGGCCCTGAGTTCCATGCCTAGAACTCAGGTCAAAAACAGTTGAGCAAGCATGGCGACAGGGCATGGCTTTAATCAATTCCAGCACCAGGAGGCAGAGGCAGGTGGATCTCTGAGTTGGAGGCCAGTCTGGTCTACAGAGTGAGTTCGAGGACAGCCAGGGCTACACAGAGAAACCCTGCCTCAAAACAAAACAAAACAAAACAAAACAAAACAAAACAAAACAAAACAACAACAAAAAAAACAAAAAACAAAAACAAAAAACCAAAAACCCAGCCAGGCAAGGTAGCAAATCCGAGCTGGTTGTAACCCCAGAGCTGAGGAGGTGCAAACATATTCTCCACCTGGGATCCCACTCGGCAGTGTAGTCTAAATGGTGAGTTTTAGGACAGTTACAGAATAAGAGACCGTGACTCAAAGCAAACCAAGATACACACACACACACACACACACACACACACACACACACACACACACAGGCAAGCACACCAAAATAAATGCAAGGTTTTTTTTTTTTTTTTTTTTTTTTTTTTTTTTTTTTTTTTTTTGGAGCTGGGGACCGAACCCAGGGCCTTGAGCTTGCTAGGCAAGCGCTCTACCACTGAGCTAAATCCCCAACCCCAAGGTTTTTTTTTTTTTTTAAAGGGAACAGGAGTATAGACCACAGTGAAGACAGGAGAGACAAGATGAACACATCACAGGGACAGTTTCCACCCATTACGTGTCACACACACAAGTACGTGCTATAGGCAGCAGTGCAGGTGGCACCAGGCTGCATGGGTCTGAACGGCCATCTGAAGGAACGAGCATACTCGTGGAACACAGACATCGCGTGCTGGAGACGTAGCCCAGTTCTTGGAGTGTTTGCCTGATGCCCTGGGCTCCAGCCCTAGCACTGCACAAACCGGAGGTGCTGGATCTGTCTATGATCCCAGCCCACAGAGGATCAGAAGCTCGAGGACATCTGTGGCTACACAGGAAACTGGAGGCTGGCCTGGGCTCCACGAGATGCTGTCGCATTTTTTTAAAAAGAAATATGGATGTGACACATCAGTTTCCTTCCAGATGGATCATTTCTACCCCGGCCCATCTTCCCTTTTACGCTGTAAGAACAGACTGCTATGCTTATCAAAGAGGCTGAGAATTCTCAATTGGGCACCTGAAAGGATCCTCACGGATGAGCCATGATCCTCATGATCAGGAAAGTCCTGAAAGGGCCAGAAATTGTGCAAGGCCACAACACTGGGCAGAAGATGGACAGCAGAATCTAGACCCGGAGCCAGGCCCCTCACTCCCCACTCAGGCTCTGCTCCTGTCTCAGGCTTCTGGTTCCAGGAAGTGTGAGAACGAGGGGGCGGGGAGAGACTCAGTGCCACAGCAGCAGGATTAGAACTGAAACATCAGGCCAAGAGACAATGTCACAAGACGGGTTAGCACCAGATGAGAGGAAAACGGGAGTGGCCCGAGGATACTGGGGACCTGTCTCAGTGCTGGGTGCTGCTGGGAAGGGAGAGGGCCATAGTGTGTGTGGGAGCCCAGGCTGAGCTAGTTCGAGGGATGGACTTGCCAGGCTGTGAACTGAGAAAGGGGTTGCTTAGAGAAGGAAGGGATGGGTGGGGGACATAAAGAACTAGGAAGACATTCAAAGGGGAAGAGGACAAGGGACTTGCAAGCTTCATGAAGCACAGATGTGAGGGGAAAGAATTGGAACTTGTAGCAGACGGAGGGACTCAAGGTTGCAGATGGCCACCACGTGGGTAAGCACAGGGTTGCCAGCCAGGGTCAGCTACAGGGATTTCTAGTTTTGCTTGTTTTGAGATAGGGTTCACACAGCCCAGGCTGGCCCTAAACTTGGTACATAGCCAAGGATTATCATCCACTTCTCACCCTCGGGCCTCTACATCCTGGAAACCGAAATTGCAGGTGTTCATCCTTAACCCTGGTTTAGGTAGTGCTGAGCTTTGCACCAGGGCTCTGTGTGCGCTAAGAAAGCGCAGCATTCACTTAGCTGCCACCTAGTCTTGGCTAGAAGTCTGTGACGGTTAAGTGGAAAAAGATCACTGGAAAAGGCAGGGACAATAGGACATTCATTCTGAGACAAGGGGAGAAGCTCGACTGCAGGAAGGAAGGCTGTAGGCAGGTGACCGAGGTCTCAGGAAAGCCCACCAAGGCGGGCTGCTAATTCTGTGACCCCCACCCTGCCCTGGGTGGGGCCTCTTAGGATAAAGAGCAGGCAGGGGAGAGGGCTGTTCTCACCGTACCCAGGTAGTGTTCCGTGGCTTGAGTCGGGTGTCAAGAGGGCCGATTTCCTCAAAGTTTCCAAATCCAGTGCTAGAACCACCTGGACCACCCTGTGGAAGAAAAAGAAACAGACACTGACCAGAGAAAACGCAGCCAAACCCTGGCTGTTCTAACAGAAAGTGCGCAACCAGGAAAACAACAGGAACAGGGCCACAGTGCCCTACACAAAGGAGACATTGCAGCTGGATGAGGAGATGCACATCTGTAATCTCAGCCTTCGATGGGGATGAGGTAGCAAAATCAGGAGCTTGGGGTCATCATCCTGAGCTACAAAAAAAAAATAAAAGCCAAAGGATGTGGTTTTTTGTTTTTGTTTGTTTGTTTCCAGCTCCATGTTTTCTAGGAGCTTCTGTGCCCACCAAACTCCTGCAGGAGCCATGCAAGTCTCTCTTTGAAAGGACGGTGATGATTTTAGAGGTCCTAGGTGAGCTTCGCAGCGGTGGCACAACCTTTAACCCCAGCACTCGGAGGGCAGATCACTGAGTCTGAAGTCAGAGCAGAGGTGGGGTGGGCCGGCGGGCGGAGGAAGGTTCACAGGTGAACCTGCCTCATGGTTCTCTGGATTTAAACTTGGGCCTGACCTGGGGCTCATTAAACCTCTCATTTCAAAGATCAAAAGCTAGGATAGAGCAGGCTAGCTCTGGCCCTCTTAGTAACTGCAGGCTCCATCTGAACTAGACCTTGAGCTTTTTGACTCTTTCTACCCCTCAACGGAGAGCCGGAAGACTCTCCCCTCTGGCCCAGTGGATAAGCCTACCCTTTGTGTGTGCCACAGGTGACAAAGAAGTCTCAGGGTAGGAGCTTCTGACATCATGGGGTTTTGTTTGTTTGTTTGTTTATTTTCCGGAGCTGGGGACCGAACCCAGGGCCTTGCGATCGCTAGGCAAGCGCTCTACCACTGAGCTAAATCCCCAACCCCTGACATCATGGGGTTTTACATGGACACTAGAGAGGCAGAATTCTGAACTGAAGATGGGTACCGGGACCTCCAAACTGCAGAAGGCAAGTTCTGTGTGCTCTGATGGCTCGGATCGGGAGGGAAGGGAAGAAGCAAACAGGCGAAACAGGGCAAATAAGGTGGACTTGATGGGAAAAGGTCCTCTGGGAGACAGATGATCAGGAAAAAGAAAAAGAGGGTGTTTTTCTAGATGGATCTGGGAGACCCAGATGAGCTTGGGGCAGGGATGAGGAAAAGATTAGCAGCTGAGCCAGAGACAGGCCCAGGGTATACGGTCTCTCTCAGCATATAGGGAAGGGAGAGGGTAAAGGAAGAATTATATGGCACCGTGGAAGCCCAGGCAATCTGAAGAAAAGAGACTGACTGGGGTGTAGTGGCAGACACCCGTAAGCCCTGCACTGCACCCAAAGGAAAGAGAATTATTTATTGAGTTGAAGGCTCGTCTGGGCAAGACCCTGCCCCTCCCACATGGAGAGACAGACAAGTGGGAACAGGGCTGAGGGCCGGCTAGACAAGGCAACAGGCACTACCCGTGAAACATCCCTCATACTGCTTTGAACTGACACTAACCTCCTTGATAAAAAAAATGGAGGCTCGACTCCCTCGTAACATCACATGTTGAGATTTCCTAACACAGCGGCAGAAAGTTCACGAACCAGTTGGAGATAATTCATCCCAGAGCCACTAATAGCAACAAGAGGCAGGGCGCAACTGGATGTCCTCCCACGGGGAAGAGGGTGAGATGCCACATCTGCAGGATGAATCATGTGGCCACTTGGAAGAATCGCAAACCCCAGAAAGTGCTATGGCTCCTAAAAAAATACCAAGTACACAAAAGAGTGCACTCTCAAACGAAGGTGGGTCCCTTTCTTTCAAGGAGACTTATTGGTACAGGCTGGATAAAAACCGAAGTTGGGGGAGCACATCTGAGAATCTAGAAGCCTGGGCCACTGTGGGAGAATTTCTATCTCCCAATTCTGCTCCATCTTCCCGTGCTCCTTTCCCATTGGCTAGAAGCTGCTGGGAAGATCTCACTTTGCGAGCGTGTGCACGCGCACTCGTGAATGTGGAAGCCAGAGGTCACGGTAAGTGTCTGTCTCGATCTCTCTCCACCTTATTTTTTAAGGCAGGGTCTATCCATGAGCCTGGAGTTCATGAATTCTGCTACCTGGATGGCTAGTGAGCTCCAGGGTCCATCCTGTCTATACCTCCAGGGTGCTGCGGTTACAAACTGGCACCATTGATGAAACTTTTATATGAGTAAGGATATCTAAATTCAAACCCTCATACTTGCATAGCAAGCACTTTACAGACTGAGCTATGTGTGCCCCTGCTATTTGAATAGATTAATAATAGAAATTAATAATAGTAATAGCAATAATAATAATAATAATAATAATAATAATAAATGCACCACAAAAATCTTCATCCAGAAACCCTGGAAACAAGTGGTATATAGAAGGTTGAAGCTCAGGGCTACACGGTTCCTCTGAGAAAAGATAAATGTGTCAGTGAAATGAGCTGAAATGACTTGAAAATTAGCTTACTATCCCTGAAATAGATCACTATTCCACTCGTGACGTGACCTCAATTCTCAAAGAATGCCACTTGGTAAAGAAGTTACTGCGTGAGTCCTTGGAAGGCTGCTAACTAGATCTTCATATCTAAATGAACTGCTTCCTCCTTAACACATTTTATTCTTCTTCCTTGGGCTTGGGGGGTGGGGAGGAAAGAGCAGATGAGTGTTTTTAGTTACTAACCTTCCTACAGCGACTGAGACTGACTGACTCAGTTCGAGGGCTAACCTAACCAACAGCCACATACCAGACAACTTCCGGGGCCAGGCAGTTGCTAGTCTGCTTCCCCTCACCACACACACACACACACACACACACACACACACACACACACACACACTGCCCCGCCCCTGCAGATAAGGAAACGGCCTCTGTGCTCAAATGGAAGGCTAGCTTGCAACTTTTGTTTTTTGTTTCACTTTGTGTTTTGTAGTAGTAGGGACAGAACCCAGGGCCTTTTGCAGGGTAGGCAAACTCCCCGGGCAGAGCTGAATTCTGAGCCTATGAAATGCAATGTTTTTAAAACTGGTTTCTGGAAAGCCCAGAGAATGCTCTGGGGGTAGCAGGGGACAGAGAGGAAGTCACAAACCTAGGACTCAGCAGCTGCCCCGCCCCAGCATTGGCACTTCTGCTTTTTTGTCCCCTACACTGGCTTCATCTGAAGACTACAAAAACCATTCAAATCCCCCACTCAGCAGTGTGGCCCAGAGAAGGGAAGTGTCAGGTTATCGCTAATAGTGTAAGGGAAGGTGCTGGAAACCCAGGAGAAAGCCCGCCAGCAGGCTCAGGCTTTTCCACAACCAGGCATTCAGTACCAGCTGCCTGATCCGGGATGGACACACTGATTCCACTCCGGAACATTTTCCAGCGAGTGCTACCGGGCCTGAGCGGTATCCTCAGCCCCTAACAGGGCAGCTGTGAAGACCCTGCAGCAGGCTCACCCTCACAGCTGCTTGTTCTTACTTCAGCAACACCTCAAGTCTGCTGTGACAGACCCTGGGGCAGAGCCTCATCCATATCCCACAGAGGTGAGTCCCAGGGTGCCCTAATTACTGGTGAGACATCAGGAACTTCAAGTTTCCTCAGCCCCTCCCTAGAGACTAGTCTTCCTGGTGGGCGAGGCCACCATTGGTGCCATTTGAAGAATGCAGCAGGAGCTCTGCCTATCCTGCAGGATCTCTGTCTATCCCTAAAGAGATCACAGGACTTTTTTTTTAAACCTTCAACCCTACAGACAGAACTCAGAGTTAACATGCAAACACACTAGGGTAGGGCCTCACATTCATGCTAAGATACAAAAAGGCTGGCATGTTATACACACACACACACACACACACACACACACACACACACACGTATGTATGTATGTATGTATGTATGCATGCATGCAAAAAAAAAGTAATGAGAAAAGCCATAAATTTGAAAGAGAGCAAGGAGGGGTATATAGGAGGGTAAGGATGGAGAAACATAATTATAACTTCAAAATTTTTAAAAAATTGTTTATCTGGGAACTCGAAGTTGGGGCTCAGGACTGTGTGGAGAGGAAGAATGCAGGAAGGTTGGGGTACCTCAGCCTTTGGCTCAGGACTTTTCAAACACTTTCTGGCTGTAGGAAGCCAACTGTACCACAGACAGCGTTCGATAAGGGGCCTTGAAACTGTCGGGACCCAACAGAAAGAGTCCAGGGAGTAAGGGATGAGCCGTACACCTATAACTTCAGCACTCGGCAGGCCGAGGCAGGCTCGCTGAGCTCAGGGACCATTCTAGACTAAGATAGCTCCAAAAATGAATGAATGGAATTAAGACCAGAAAAGAGGCTTCCTTTGCTACACCCTTGCTTTAGGCCATTTCAGAAGCACGGGAACCCCCAGGACTGGCTGGACCAAAATGAGTCAGTCAGTTCTGAGCCGGAAGCTCTTGCAAACCAAGCAAAGAGGTCAAAGGAGACCTGACCTGGAAGCCAGGCAGAGAAGTTACTTTACCTGAAGCCACATGACCAGAGGCAGCTCTGAGAAGTTCTTGCAAGGGTTGGTGGCATAGTAGAGCCACCAGAACATGCGTGCATCCTCTCGAACAGTCACGTAATCCCATACTTCCTTGCCTTCTTGTTCCCGCCAGTTGAGGGCAGATCCTGAAAACGGGAGCTCAGAGTCATTTCCTGAGGAGTTCTGAAGTGGTAAAGATGATGGGGTAGAGCACTCCAGGTGAGTTCCAAGTTCGGTAGAGAAGGTCATTCAGGCTAGAGATGGCACTTTATGCTTTAGGTAATTATCTACTTCAGTACGCTGGGCCAACAAGGAAAAGAAAGATGCACACACAAAGAGAAGTCAGGCGAGCGTGTTTGTGTGCCCCTCTAATCCCAGCACCTGAGAAGCAGAGGCAGGTGGATATCTGTGAGTTCAGTGGGGCCAGTTGGTTACAGGTCTGCCAGGGCTACACAGTGAGAGCCTATAGCAAAATCACACAAACACACTCTCTCTCTCTCTCTCTCTCTCTCTCTCTCTCTCTCTCTCTCTCTCTCTCTCTCTCTCTCACACACACACACACACACATCACCATACAGTGCGTGTGAAGCTCAGTTGTGGAACCTTGGCCTGACTTGTGCCAAGCCCTGTGTTCAAGTGGGCAGATGGCATGGGGAATGGGTGGGTGAGAGAGTGGGAGGATCAGGAGCCACAGTGAGTTTGAGGTCAGCTGGGGCAACAAGAAACCCTATCTTAAAAAAATACTCATGAAAAAAAAAATAGGAGGAGAATGAAGATTAAGAAAATGGAAAAAGTGAAGCTGAGGAAACAGACCAGTCAGCAAAGTTCATCTTAAGGCCACACAGACCACAGCTCCATCTCTAGCTGTGTTTGTGCTTGAGATTCCAGGGCTTGAGATAGGGGCATCCTGGGGCTTGCTGGCCAGCCAGAATGGCCTACTTGGTGTTACAGGCCAGAGAAAATCATCTTCCAAAAAAAGAAAAAAGGTAGATAGTCCCTGAGAGACAACCCATGGGGTTCTCTTCTGACCTCCATATCTGCATGTGCACACACACACACACACACACACACACACACACAAAACACATGTACACACACATACACACATACCTGCACACAGGGTCGGGTGGGGCTGCACCTAAGGAAAAACAGGTTGAAAAATTACAGGTGTGGCTGTATCTATACGATAACATGAAATTAGAGTTCTCTTGAAAATGACTGATAAGGCTGAAGTCCCTCATAATCTAAGCCCTGGTATTTTTCTCCCTTCCCTGGTAGTAACTGTTAAAACGTAAGAGGTAAGGAGTGGGAAAAGACATATCTTTCATTTCCCAAGCATAAGTTGTAGGGCCAAATGAGTCCCAGTTTTCCAAAAGAGAAACTTGGATCTGCTATGCAGCTTAAGAGCAAAGGGCCAATGGGACCGACTGGAATTCTCACCTCATGACTTAAACCAGGAAATATTTTTCCTGAATTAAGACTGAAAATTGGGGGGGTGGGGGAGGTTTAGATGGCTCAGGAGATAAATGGGGCCACCAAGCCTTACAACTTAGTTCAGTTACTGGGAACCACAGTGTAGAACTGACTTCTCCATGTTGTCCTCTGACAACACACACACACACACACACACACACACACACACACCCTCTAACACTCACAAAACAAATAAAAAAAATCAAGAAAAAATTAAATTAAAAAAGGCTAGAAAGATGGCTCCGCTGGTAAGAGTACTCTCTCACTTTCTTGCTCATCCAGAGGACCTGGATGAATCAGAAACTTCACATGGCAGTTCACAACCTCTGTACCTTCAGTTCCCTGGGATCCAAAGTCCTCTTCTGACCTCCCAGGGCACAGGCATACAAGCAGTACACAGACAGACATGCAGGCAAAACAAAATAAAAATTGTGGTTGTTGTCGTTTTTTTTTTTTTTTTTTTGGTTTTTTTTTTTTTTTTTTTTTTTTTCCGGAGCTGGGGACCGAACCCAGGGCCTTGCACTTCCTAGGCAAGCGCTCTACCACTGAGCTAAATCCCCAGCCCCGGTTGTTGTCGTTTTTAAATAAAGTGAGAGTTAATCCCAGGACTTGGGAGGCGGAAGCAGGCAGATCTCTGAGTCTGAGGCCAGTGTAGTCTAAGGGGAGAGAGTTCCAGGACAGCCAAGGCAGAGAAACTCTGACTGGAAACCACTATCCCACCCCACCCCCCAAAAAAGAAAAGTGTCAATTTGCAAGTCATTCCACAAAACAAATTTGCTTTTGCCCAAAAACAGGCAGTGGAGTCAGCTGATACTTTGTTCTAAACCAGCAGAGGGGGCAGGCTTTGTTTCAAAGCGAGGATTTGAAGGGGTCTCTTTGGCCTCCAATCTCAGCTCCATCAAATGACCCTATAACGTCACTAGGCAGCCAACCACAGGAGGAGGAGGAGGTGGCCTTTAGACCCTGAAGTCTCACTCATCAGCAGTTTCCTGAAACCATACGTTTCTGTACAACCACTTCTTCCTCCGCGAAGAGGGCTCACTCAGCATCAGAAAAGGGGAGAAAAGGACACTTTGAATTAAGACATCAATGAAAATCGAGATGTTCAAAAGCAAAATAAATTTCGCAAGGGAAGAAGCGGGGAGGCGGGGGGGGGGGTAAGAAACGCGTTGACAAAAAAAGAAAAAAGCGAATGCATCAACAAATTCGAGAAGGAAGCACCCACCGTTGGTGCGTCTTTCCTGCGAACCTACCCGCGCTGAAGCCCAGCAAGAACGACAGTAGCAACAGCCACAGTCGGACGAGACAAATCCGCCGCGACAGCTCCATGATGAAAACCCCGCCTCAGCATCAGCAACAGGCAGGAGCCAAAGGCTAGCGCGTGACGGTGTGGGCGGGGCCTGGGCGGGGTCGGGGCGGAGCCTAAATGGGGCCTGAGGCTCGTAGTGTTTCGTACACCCTCTGCCGGCCATGTAGGAGTTGCAGAAAGGACACAGTTAATGTATCCTTTGACTTTGGTTACAAAGGAGTGGAGGATTGAAAAACCACAACTGGATAACTACCAAACCTTCAGTTCGACCCGACCAAAGGCTTAGTGTTTTATTTTGTATTTTGTAAGATCATTTTCTGTGTATTTATGTGTGTGAGTGCGTAGGGTTATGGAGGAGTGGGTTCTTCTGGAGCTAGCGTTACAGGGATTTGTAAGTGCCAGTGCGGATGCTGGGAACTGAACTTGGGTCCTCTGGAAAAGCAACAAGTGCTCTTAACTTACCGAGCCATCTCAGTAGTCCCAGGCCTAGAATTTTTTTTTTTTTTTTTTGGTTCTTTTTTTCGGAGCTGGGGACCGAACCCAGGGCCTTGCGCTTCCTAGGTAAGCGCTCTACCACTGAGCTAAATCCCCAGCCCCTAGAATTTTTTAAACTGCATCTGCAAAGATTAAGTCAGATTAAAGCATGAACCAGGTCATTTAAGACTAGATTCCATTTTCAGAAACCCATTACTCTGAAGTGGTGGCTTAGAGGTTAAGGGCATTGTTGCTCTTCAAGAGGACCCAAGTTTCTTTTCTTTTTCCTTTTTTTTTTTTTTACGGTGCTGGGGACCCCAAGTTTGGTTCCCAAGACCCACATGGTGCCCCACAACGATTCAGAACCCCACATCTTATGTTCCAGGGGATCTGGCACCTTCTGTCTCCCTCAGGCATATATACGATGCATATATAAGCCTGCAGGCAAAACTCTCACGTACATAAAACAAAGTGAATCTAAAATATTATTATTAAATCACATGTGTCATTAATATATTAGAAATTTATAAAAATATTACATATAACCTATAACTTTTGGTTATATATTTTAAACAGAGCAAAGAATGTACTTTTTCTCTCTCTTGATAACGTGGTCAACATCACTGTGTGGTAATATACTATCTTTTTTTAAAAATATTTATCTATGTCAGGTGTGTGGGTACACTGTTGCTGTCTTCAGACACAGGAGAAGAGGACATCGGATTCCATTACAGATGGTTGTGAACCACCATGTGACTGCTGGGAATTGAACTCAGGACCTCTGGAAGAGCAGTCAGTGCTCTTGACCACTGAGTCATATATCCAGCTGGATATACTATCTTCAAAGCAGTCATTTAAAAGAAGGTATCAAGGGCTTGTGGAGAGGAATGAAGAAAATGTGGACTGCAGAGGTGTGTGTATGTGTGTGTGTGTGTGTGTGTGTGTGAGAGAGAGAGAGAGATGTGTGTGGGTGTGTGTATATGTGTGTGGTATGTGGTATGTGTGTGGTCTGCCTGTCTGAAGATGATTTTTTATTTTATGGAATTTTTAGGGGTACTGACTCACCTCACAGAGCTAAGAAACAGCAAGAGCTATACGAAGGTGACTTTGTACTTTGTTTTAAGAGCCTAGATAACAAACTCACAAAACAAAGCAAGAGCAAAGTACGCACCCCTGACTCACATTTTCTTTTTCTTTTTTTTCTTTTTTTCGGAGCTGGGGACCGAACCCAGGGCCTTGCGCTTGCTAGGCAAGCGCTCTTCCACTGAGCTAAATCCCCAACCCCCTGACTCATATTTTCATCTCCCTCCCCCCATGCTTCCTATAAGTCAGAAATGTTTTTCTCTGCAGCCTGTAGATTTTCTAGCTTCTAGAAAGAGTGGCGAGTGTCCTGTGCTGATCCTGAGGGCTGTGTGGCCGAGAAGTGGGGAACCTGGTATCCACCTTTCTCCTGCTCCAATGTGGGTGGATCCAAGTGCCTCAAAAGTCTAGCCTTTAAGCGTGGCCCCTTGGGAAACATTGGTAAGATACAGAAGGTGTGAACACTGCTCAGAATGGAGGATGTACCTGTGTTGCAGAATATTCAATCACATTGTGACCCCCAAGATGGTGATATGGAAAACCTTGTTGTAGTGTGGCTCAGGTCTGGCACACACCTTTAACCCAGGAACTAAATGAAGTCAACCCTAGGTCGAGAGGCAGAGCAAGCAACAGAGAGTAAACAGGAATAAACAGAAAGGATGGTATTTAAGGTATTTAGGACAGTGTGGAGAAGGAGAAAGAGCCTTTCCTTCTGGGACATCAGTGGAGTAGGAAGGTCAGCTGGCTGCCTGCTCTTCCTCTTGACCTAGGGTTGACTTTATTTAGTTCCTGGGCTAAAGGTGTGCGCTAGGGCTGAGGCACAATGAGCTTTCACTACAGAGCCTGCCTCTGATTTGGTAAATCAGGTGGCTGGGATTTTTGTTTTTAAAACGTGTGGCTCAGGGCTGGAGAGATGGCTCAGGGCTGGAGTAAGCTCTTCCAGAGGTCCTGAGTTCAATTCCTAGCAACCACAACCATCTGTACTGGGACCCGATGTCCTCTTTTGGTGTGTCTGAAGACAGCTACAGTGTGCTCACTCACATACACTAAATAAATAAATCTTTTTTAAAAATCATTTTTAAAAAACCCATGGCTCATTCTCACTGGCCCTCTGGGGTCAATCCTTAGCACTATGTAATATAGGACATGCAATCTCAGGTAAAGAAGGATGGCCAGGCTCGCAAAGCCAGCTTGAGGTACCTGGTATCCTGGCTCAAAAACAATTAAATTACACTAAAACAGCTAACTATATAGCAAACACTGTCCTTCACTTTTCCATGGTCTTTATGGCCAGTACCAGCAGATGCAGTACTGTGAACCGTATTTTCAGAAGACCGCAGCAAGAGAATTCCCATGAGGTTTTCTCTAACCTGGGCTGCATAGCAAGACCTCCATCTGAAGCATAGATAAAATTAAAGTTTTTTTTTTTTTTTAAGATTTATATAGTATGTACAGTGTTCTGCCTGGATATATGCCTGTCCGCCAGAAGAGGGCGCAAAGATCCCACTACAGATGTTGTGAGCCAACCTGTGGTTGCTAGGAATTGAACTCAGGACCTCTGGAAGAGCAGTCAGCGCTCTTAACCTCTGCCACTGAGCCATCTCTCCAGCCCAAAATTAAAGTATTTATAGTGTGATATTAGTGGTAGAATATGAGTCACAGAGCGTTTGCAGCACAAAAAAAAATCAAATTTTCTCTACGTTTGAAATTTTTTTTAAATAAAATACAGGGAAGATTGGCTTTTAAAAATAGAGATTCAGGGGGCTGGGGATTTAGCTCAGTGGTAGAGCGCTTACCTAGGAAGCGCAAGGCCCTGGGTTTGGTCCCCAGCTCCGAAAAAAAGAAAGAAAAAAAAGGACCAAAAATAAAAAAATACAATTTCTAAAAATAGAGATTCAGGCTGGAGAGATGGCTCAGCAGTTAAGAACACTGACTGCTCTTCCAGAGATCATGAGTTCAATTCCCAGCAACCACATGGTGGCTCACAACCATCTGTAAAGAGATCTGATGCCCTCTTCTGGTGTATCTGAAGACAGCTACAGTGTACTTATATATAGTAAATGAATAAATCTTAAAAAAAATAAAAAATAAAAATAAAAATAGAGATTCTGGAGCTGAAGACATGACACTGTTTAAAAGCACTTGCTGCTCTTGCAGAAGACCAGGGTTCAATTCCCAGTACTCACATGGGGGGGTCACAACTGGCTAAAACTCCAGTTGCAGGGAATCAAATGCCCTCTTCTGGGATCCTCAGGCCCCAGGCACACATGTGGGACACAAATGTAGATACAGGGACAACACATAAAAAAAAAAAAAAAATCAAGTCTCCAGTCCAGGCAGAGGCAAATAGTAAATGTGATTGACAAAGGTCACAAGAGAAAAATATCAAGATAAACTAGTCTAGAGATGATGATTTGCACAAAGGACTTGCACCCACAAGGACTAGAGGGTGTGTGGGGCTCTGGTCTTCCTCTGTGGCTTTGCAGAAGGTTGCAGAATGGGCCTTTCAAAATTGCATGCTTTTTATTGGCTTATTCCAAGCGGCACTTTAAGCAGTTGGGCATGTACCCCAGGTGACCCGAAAGATGAATGATGATGGGCTACCAGATGCAGAGGTGGCTCGAAGCCCTATTTGTCAACTTCAGCACCTAAATCCGAGTTGTTACAGGTGTGATAGCAGGAATCATAATTTACCTCTAGATTTAGGTACATCCACATTCATTTTAGTTGTTGCATTTCCAGATCCCAATAAGAGTAAACCAGAACCCAGAGCCTACTGAGTTCATTGCAGCTTGTGTATACACAATAGCCAGGATGAAACCTAGAGCGAGATTTTTGAAAAACAAAACAATATCCCAGCCATTTGATTTTACCAAATGAAGACTCGGAAGCCAGACTCTGTGGTGAAAGCACCCACCTGGCCTTCCTACTTCACTGACTTCCCAGAAGGGAAAACCTCTTTCTCCTCTCCCACGCTGTCTTCAATGCCTTTCAACTCAAAGACCCTCCTTTCTGTTCACTTATGCTCACTCTCTGTCAGCCGGGTGCTTCCTCTGCCTCTTGACCAAGGGTTGGTTTTATATAGCTCTTGGGTTAAATGTGTGGGCTAGGCCTGAGCCACAATGAGAAACAGGATCTTTCAGGTCACAATCTTAAGGTTCACAATATGATTGAATGTCCTGCAACATTTCTTCCTTTTTGACTAAAATAAAAGACTCTTTCTTTAACATTAATAAACTCTAGACTGTCTGGTAAGAATTGCATTCCCAAAGTCCAGTCCATTTGTATTTAGCAACCTTGGATAAAGTACTCTGTTATCTGTCCTGTCTCGGCCAGTTCACATTTCTGTACCTAAATTATATATCTGGCATTGTTCCACCTCAACACAACTTTTTAGACCTTAAACCATTTTCTTAAATCCTAAACAATGTAAGCTTAACTGTGAGACTGTAACTATCTAGTTTTCCACCTCATCAGAGCTGAGGTTAATAAGTATTACGGGAAGTGCAAAGCCAGCAGCTTCCAAAACTGTAGAGATGACAGTCTCCTGACCGCCTGAACAGTCCCCCACGATTCCTCGGCAACATGGGAGCAGCCATGTCTTCAGCTACTGTCCCAGAATATCTGACAGATTTTCCAGGGAAGCAGGAATTATGGAGGGGCTTTTCTACCTTGTGCTGGCAGAATTCCTCAGTCCACTTTCTTTGTGGGCTGCCTGTCTTCAGCTTGGACAGCAAACAGTCAGCAGTTGAAGCAAGGGCTGGTTCTTGCCACATTTGAAGTGAACTCCATAAGGAGATTCTGTGACGCTCTTTGAAGTAGTGTGGGGGTGGTGCCAAGAGCTGACAGGTCTCACTGTCACAAAAGTCCTAAGTTAATAAGGTACCTTTAAATGCCATATTCTACAGATCTCTGATGTTTTAGAAGACCATCCTAACTAGCTCAGTATATTTGAAAAGGCAAATGTTACTTGTCTCTAGCTATTCATTATCTGATTGACTCTGAAAACATCGGTGACTGACCAAACTAGTACCTAATAAAACCACAAGTTTGATTGGTTACTTCCCTGCATTTCTTAATTATCCTAAACAAGACGCAATGGTAGTTTTCAAAAGGATTACACCTTTACGTTGCCTTTTTAAGAATTACAAATTACATAGGTACAATACCTTGAAAAGGGTTGATACTGAGCCCTGGAGAGATGGCTCAGTTGTTAAAGGCACTGACTGCTCTTCCTAGAGGTCCTGAGTCCAACTCCCATAAACCGCATTACAGATTTCATCTGTAATGGAATCCAATGGCCTCTTCTGGTTTGTCTGAAGACAGCTACAGTGTACTCGTATACATAAAATAAATAAATAAATAAATAAAATAATAAATAAATAAAATAATAATAATAAAATAAATAAAAGAGGATGAGTATTATAACATTTTGGATTATTAACATTCTTCAGTGTCAACCATAAAACACCAGTGAACTCATACACAAGTGCAGGAAGGGCTGCCCGGTGGTCAGCTCTGACTCAAGCTATGTTAGAAATAGCAGTTCATGTTGACCTTTGATTTGATGGGACCTACATAAGGCTTTGTTGAATTCCTTAAAATTAGCAAACGTTGGGCTGGGGAGATATTGGCTCAGGGGTTAAGAGCACTGACTGCTCTTCCACAGGTCCTGAGTTCAATTCCCAGCAACCATATAGTGGTTACCAACCATCTGTAATGGGATCTAATGCCCTCTTCTGGTGTGTCTGAAGACAGGAACAGTGCACTCACATACATTAAATAAATAAAAAATCTCTTAAAAAAAAGATTAGCAAACATCATACAGCCCACTCGGAACATATAGACCAAACAGGTTATATGTCAGTATGCCTTTGAGCCAAGCCATTTCTCTGTGTCAGTGAATAGCAGGCATGTTACAGCAACAATAGGAAAAAACAGTCCCACACGGAACAAAATGGCTGCAGCTATGCTGGTGTGTTTGGGGGTGGAGGTCAGACCATAACAGTCACATAGTATGTTGTAACCAAAATAACCTTAATTTTGTATCAATATACAGAAATCTGTGCCAATGTAACAAAATATAATCTTAATTATGCATCAACATACAAGGATCTGGAAGAGTAGATTCAATAACTTCCCCTTTTCCCTAGTATTCCTATCTATCCTCTCCCTTTCCCAGTAGAACTAATTACAATGATGAAGCTATTTCTGACAACTACTCCACAATGTCCAGCTTGGCTGTATTTGGCAGTCTTAGGATTAAGTATTTTTGAGTTCAAAGTTCTGTAGAATGGTCTTTTCAGTCTCATAGGAACTTAGCAATGCCCTGAGTAGCTTGTAGTCCAGAGCTGAGCTTTGAGTGGTCTTTGTCAGCTCAGAGAAAATGCTGGCTAGGTAGAGCATTGCAGTCACCCCAGAGGTGTCTACTGTTAGTGCAGAACCTGGCTGTGAGATGCCAAATCTTTTTTTTTTTTTCTTTTTCGGTTCTTTTTTTCGGAGCTGGGGACCGAACCCAGGACCTTGCGCTTCCTAGGCAAGCGCTCTACCACTGAGCTAAATCCCCAACCCCTATGCCAAATCTTTTAACTTCAGACTCCATTTTAGAGAACCTGACCAAAGTTTGAACTCAGGTAACTAACAGGCTGGTACCGAGCATTACTTTCCAAGTTGTCCCCCAACAAAGCCTGAGCCTAGCTCTAGTCTCTAGGCTAAACCCCAACAAGACCAAAGTTTCCAGGTTACACCCTCCACAAGACCACTGTCTCCAGGTTATTCCCCCACAAACTTGCACCCCATGTTACAAGCCCATCCCCTGCCTAACGACCACCACTGCAGAGGGGAGCAGAAGTTAAGTTTATGATGTGACTCCCAGCATCAGCCAACTATGTGAAAGGCCACAGCAGCTTTCCAATGAGAGGCTTGCACACTGACTCCTTGCTTACTGCTTACTATAAAGCCTCGCCCCATAGACAACCAGGGCTCACCCACCACCAAAACTGCCCCGGTGGTGGTACGTTGGGGGAGGGGGCGAGGGAGATGGAATAGAATAAAGACTCTGCTATGAGTTGCATAGGATGTGATACTGTCTTTTTTGGGGATCACTAACATTTCCATGGCACTACAGCCGCAGAAGAGGCACAGGGCAGTTTAGCTCAGTGGTAGGTACCCTTACTAAAGTACATGTGGATTCATCCTGGTTTCCCGCCCCGTCATCCTCTTGGAAACAATTTAGCCAATTTATTCTTGGGAAGCATTTAGGGACAAGCTCTCTTCATGATGCATCCTTCTTCAGGAGTTTAACTTGTTCAGTAGTTTCCGGACTCCTTACTTGGAGGCCTCATTCTCAAGGAAAGATCAGAACAAAACCCTACCCAGACTGGTTGTTTCTTTCCTAGGGCAATCTTTTTTTTTTTTTTTTTTTTGTTGTTGTTGTTGTTAGAGGGGAGTTGGGGAAGGATGGAAAAAATATTATGTGTTAATTCAAATTTAAAATTCTTTCAAAATGTTGAAACTACATATACCTTAGAGGATATATTTTTTCAAGGGTTATGTGTATGTGTTTTTAGAACAAAAAAGGACATTCGCTTTGAATTTCAGCATGACTTTTGCTTTTGTAGGCAAGGGTTAAATTTCACTCCTTGTAATTCCTATGTTCCTGCCTCTGCCTCCCAAGTGCTGGGATTAAGGGTGTGAACCACCACCACCTTGTCCACTGTGACTCTAGAGTCTAGATACCAACTAACTTGAGATCTGCCTGTCTCTGGTGGGATTACAGGCATGGCCTACCACAGCCCTGCTCAAATATTTTCTCTTAGCTCCAAATCACTTCAGCTCTTACAGATTTAGAAAACAAACTTCAACTATAGTAACCCTTGAATTTACTTCAAACATTGTAAATCTCTTCCCTGTGTTTTACTACATCCATTGTAAGAAAATTCAAAGGGTGGTGTCCAACAGGATAATTAACTATGTTAAAGGTAGAGCAGCTGCTGGTGCCATTGAAACCTGTCCTATCCTGTCCTGCTTAAGGACAAACTGGACAGTCTGCTAGTGTTCTTGATAATAGCTTTTTTTTTGGTTCTTTTTTTCGGAGTGGGGGACCAAACCCAGGGCCCTGCACTCTTCCACTGAGCTAAATCCCCAACCCCTTTGATAATAGCTTTTAATATTTTCTTCAGAAACCTTATTTATTCTATGGTTTGTACGTTTTGCAAATTACTGTTAATAAGGTTTCAACCTGTCCTCTCTGCCAGTCCCCAGCAGAGGTCCTCAAGGAGAGGTTATTAGGATATGGGGGAAGGGAACCTGTTCAGCAATAGTTTTTTGGGGGCAAACTAAAACTTCTCTCTCAGCACTTTAGCCCCATATTAAAAGCAGAATGTGATGGCCCACTAGGCACGCAGAAACCACACACAAACTGGCAGTCACTGTCCAGGCCTCTCAGGAGGGACACACAAAGAGATGGCCAGGTTTCCAAAGAAATGACCAGCTGTTGTAGGAACATAGGAGCAGATCTGCAGCCAGATTCTCTCAACAGCAGAGTTACAAGTTGAGCTCAACAAGTCCATGAAAGGCAAACCAATACATGCCTGTCATTTGCAAAGAATACCTAGCAAATCAAACCAATGCTCTGTGCTCATCTCCCACTGACTGGGAGGTCATATTTATGCTCCATCATGGGTCCTGTCATGTATCAGGTCCAGCAAGGCATCCTTTCACCTGTGTCCCCAGAAAAACATTTGATATAACTTCTCAAAGGACCTATAAGTTTCTACTTCAGTGGTTTCTGAGATTGGAGGAATGTTCATCTCTTTCCCACTGATGCCACAAATCACATCCCCATAGATTCATGGCTCTATTAACCACACATGACTTTAAGTTACCTATTTCCCCTTCTAGCCCCTTACACCTGACCCATTTGGCCCTTTACTTTAGCTGGCACAGTTGTAGACCCTAGAACCTAATTTCTACCTCCTGAAGAGGCCAATCCAGACGCCAAGACTTTGGTGAAATTGTGACATCGGCTCCTGTAGCTCTTAAACCCTCCATTTCTATTTTATTGTTTTGTATTTTCTGCTCAGTCAGGTCTCTGATCCTTTAGTTTGCCCAAATATTCGTTACCTAGTCTCTCCTGAATTTGGAATTGTCGGTTTATGTACTGAAGCTGTTCTGACCTTGAACACATTGAGCATAGAGAATGTGGGGCTGTGCTACCAGACAGGCATGAGGACTGGTAAGGCTGAGTGAGCTCAGACCCTGGGAATCTGAGATTTGAGAACTGCCAGAGCAGGGCCACTTTCTATTGTCTCTGTCCCTGCTCTGGACCACAAACCAGGACACCCAACCCAGAGGACCCCAAGGGGCACCCATCTGTAGCACAGCATGGGAGTTCTTCTCCATGCTAATGAGGCATCCAGATAGGTTTAACCTGTCAGCCACTGACCTTCCCTTCCTGGGTATTCTCACTCCCTTACCCTGAGAGAGATTTAACCCCTGACTCGCCCCAATAAAGTATGTGCCCATATCTCCTCAGCAAATAGCAGTGTGAACAAGAAATGCCTGTCTCAGGAGAGCTACTTCATTGAAGAATGCCTCAGGGAAGGCCTTCACTGAAGCACAACAATAAGACTTTTCTCTCATGCCTTCCATACTGGGCACTGGCTCCCAATCAGACCAGACCCTCCTCTTCTCAGCCTCTGCCTCCCTCTTCCTCCATGGTAAACAGACACCCCATCCCTGACTTCCTCTCCAGAAGACACCATCAATGCCTCAGTACCCAGAGAGGAAGGCTGAGAACCACATCACTCCATCCAGACCCCTCTCCTACTGCCCTTCCAGTCCTGCCTGTATCAGGGCCTGCCATCCAGAAGGGAAACCTCCGCTGTGGACTTCCTACTTTGGGCTTTGTTATATCAGCCGTGGTGGTGGCTGCTGGACACCTCCAGCAGAAGGCGAATGCCGTGTGACATCAGAGCAGTGTTTATTATTTTTTAATGAAGTTTATTATTCTTTTTTAATGTAGAAAGACAGCCATATCTTTATGGGGAATGAATACCTAGGACGTGGGCCTGGGACCCTCACTCTGGCTGTCTAAGTAGGTCATTTTTCACCACACCTTCAATTAGTGGACAAGATAAGGGGTGGGTATGCAGGAGTTGAAAGGCGTCTTCTCTGAAGGCCAGGGTCACGAGGGCTGGGTCCTCAGGCTTTGCTACACGGCTAGTGAAGCCACAGTCACGCAGAGTTTTGCTCTCATCAAGGAGCTGGTCATCCTTGAACAGCAGCTGCTCCTCGGGAGGCCTCTTCAGGATGCCCTGGATAATGCGCTTCAGCTCTAAGACCGTGCTCGACTCCTGGGCCTCAGCGAAGATGGTGGTCTTCTCACGCCTGATCATAAGAAACACTTCCATCCCTGCGGCTACTTCTGGCTTGATGCACCAGACCTGAGCAGTGAGAACAAGCAGTGAATCTTTTTTTTTTTTTTTTTTTTTGGAGCTGGGGACCGAACCCAGGGCCTTGCGCTTCCTAGGTAAGCGCTCTACCACTGAGCTAAATCCCCAGCCCCTAGGCAGTGAATCTTAATTGCTCTGGGGCTGAGTTTCTCTGACCCTGACAGGGATTGATTAAATTCAATTGATACCACGGCCTGCAGGAGGCCCCTCAGGGTGTCAATCTGAATTCATTAGCCTACTCCTGGACTTTGCCACACCTTATGCATACTGCAAAGGCTGAGCTTTCTTTTGGATATCTAGAAAAATATTGTTTCCAGGAGTGCCTCGCCTAAATCCCTTTTCAAGTGACCTTGCCACCACAGTTAAGACTTCTGACAGTTTGCTTTTTCTTAAGACCTTTAGAAATTACTTCCATCTGGTTAACATCATCAAGTATGAGATCCAATATCTCTAATCCATTCCTCTATTCTTCCAGATGGTGCCTTTAAAGGTCTGATCACCCTTTTGCATTCTGAATTAGCCTTGTCTAAAGCCTAGGGTTCAATTACTATCTTTCTGACTTCTGAATCTGATGATTCTATTTACAGTTAGGTTCAATGTTTCAATTAATATTTCAGACTTCTGAATCTGATATAATTCTGTTTACAGTTGAAGTCAATCTTTGCATAGAAATCAGGGAAGGCTGCTTTGGGGCCTTGTGTGGTTTTAGTAAATGACTCAGACCTTTCTTGGGTCTTCACCCTCATCTCAAGCATTTAAAGCTACTAAATGACATGGCACCAAGATATCAGCATCAAATCCAAGCTGCTTTTGTCACTTAGCATTTTGAGCTTTCCCTAGCAAGCCATCTACAATACATCCATGCCTCTAGCCTGATTTTGTTTTCCATGGCCCCTAGCTTCCTTTTACTACCACGTTCACCACTGTAACTGAGGACCATCTTCTAACATTGGGGTGTCTAATCTTTCCTGACTTTGGGGACAAGTCTCTTCTGACTTGATCATGAATTTAATATCTGCTTCACAAGGGGTGCATGCAAACTATAGGAAACAATCTATTCCTTAAGTCTCTTCACATCAAATTCATATTTTTTCATAACCTTGGGGGTGCCTGCTGTCTCCCGGTATGCATTCTATATAGTAACTGCAAAACTAAACTTGGTTTGCTAGTGACCTTGGGCCAGCCCCTCTCAGTTCCGTGATGTGACTTGTAGCATGGTAGGCTCTTGCTGTGTCTGACTTTTTCCTAGGTGTTTCTAAGGCTTGTCTAAATTTCTTTGTCTGTGTCCTAATATTTTTCTTATTCTCATTTTAAGTCTAATTTTCCTTCTACAGCTTGTATCTTATTACCCACTGTTTTTGAGCAGGTACAGAAGCCATTATGGCTAATAAGAATAATGTATAAAAATATCAACAATAATCATCTGTTTTCAGCCAACTGTACTTGAGTATTTAGCCTTTCATTTTCTGCTTCTATTTTCAAGGCATCTGGAGTAGCACAGTGCAGGATCCTAAAGCCTACTACCTTCATGCTACTTCCCATCCTTAACTCCCTCCACTTCCAGGGTGACTTACCAAATCTGATGGCTTCTCAGGTTCTCCTCAAGGGAAGTGGTCTCACTGTCCCTGGGGCCTTGGCAGAAGTTTGAAGCCCAGATGTTTAAAGCCAAAATGCCCAGCGTTCAGATTTTGCCAGTGAAGATTCAGGAGCCAGATGCTGGAGTAAAAGCCTGCTAGCTCAGAGAGGGAAAGTAAGCACCCAGGTGACCTTCCTACTCCACTCAAGTCTCAGAAGCAAACAACTCCTTCTGCTTCCCCATGCTGTCTTAAATACCCTTCAATTCAAAGACCCGGGTTGACTTTCTTTAGCCCTTGGATTAAAGGTGTGTGCTAGAGCTGAGCCACAGGGAGAGACAGGGTTTTTCAACTCACAATCTCAGAGCTCACAATGGGAACAGATATCCTGTGAGAGCAAGGCACTTCTCCCACCAGCCCCAGTTAAAAGGGATCTGCCCTCCTTATCCCTTGTGTGGGCGGGCACTTATCCTCTGTTCAACTCTAGTTCCTCAACATCCACTTTGCCTTTATCTGTTTCTTTTTTTCTTTTTCTTTTCTTTATTTTTTTTTCCGGAGCTGGGGACCGAACCCAGGGCCTTGTGCTTGCTAGGTAAGTGCTCTACCACTGAGCCAAATCCCCAACCCCTATCTGTTTCTTTCTTTTTTTTTTTTTTTTTTTTTTAGCTGGGGACTGAACCCAGGGCCTTGCGCTTGCTAGGCAAGCACTTTGCCACTGAGCTAAATCCCCAACCCCCCCCCCCATCTGTTTCTTAATAAAGTAGCCAGGCGGCAGCGGGATGCCTCTCAGTGGTGTAGTGCTTGTCTGGTCTGTAAGAAGCCCCATGTTCACTCTCTGGCCTTCCAAAACAAGCAATTGGTGTTGCCAAATCCTTGCACAGAGTCTAGTAGTGTATCCTAACACCTATGCCAGACAGACATGCTGCACACACACATTCACACACTCACAGATGAGCACACATAACATGAATCTAAACATACCTTCCAGTGTGTGGGGAGGGCAGCAGGAATAATGTTGTGAAGTGGAAACTTCTGGTGTCTTAGGAATGTCAGTTATGTCAAATGATGGTTTGCTTAGGCACACAGGTGAGAGGACATTTTCCTGAAGCAGACATAGGTGAAAGGACCTTTTGCTGGGGCAGATGGTTATGAGCCACCACCCTTTGGGTGCAGGGAATCAAACCTGTGTCCTTGAAAGAGCACTGACACTTGTTTGAAATCCAGATCCAATCCCAATTTTATCTATTGATAATGTAATATTATAATAGGCAACTCTCAAATTTCAAATATGTGTCCGAAAATGTCTAGAACCAGCCCATGGTCTTTACCTTTCTTCTAATATTAGATGGATTACCAGACGAATCCATGATTGAATTAGAGTAAATGGTCCCATTAAAGAAAGAGAAGGGTCTCTGTGACTTCTCTATTTGATTAATTTTCCAAGGTAGTTTCCACAGTCTCCATGTTCTCTGTCCCACAAGGTCTAAAAGCTTGAGGCAAGGCGGCTTGGCCAGGCTGGGATATAGGCAAGCAAAGGTGGGTCAGGAACACAGGCCCAATACAGCTTCCCAGTCTCCATTGTCAGGGCACCCAGCAAGCTCATGGTCAGCATCATTCTTCGTCCCTGCATCAGAATGGCTCACCAATTGCTCTGGCAACCAACATGCTCCTTCAGTGTCTTGGAGGACAGCACACACACACACACACACACACACACACTCTCACAGACACACACACACACACACACACACACACACACACACACACACACACTGTCTTCCCCATATTCATATCTGATTGGAACCGTTTCATAGAGACAAAGTGTAACTTGTCTTTTGGATAGTGACTTTGAGTTATGCCTGGAAAGGTTGCACATGCAATGGGCCAAAAATCAGTTCTCTGCCATAACCCATTTAATTGCTGTTTGAAATAAGGAATAAACATTTCGTCAGGTTGAGGCATCATCTGACCAATCCAGCTCACTAATCAACAGGGTACCCAGGAAGGTTGTGAGGTTTAAAGAAAAGAAGATACATTAGGCAGCATTATAGCATAACCCAAGCCAGTGGTGAGGCAGGTTTTTTTTTTCCCAATTTTTTTCTAAAAGTGTCTGCTTTTGTACCATTCTAGGTACATGAAAAGAATAGGTCAGTTCTAGATAAAAAACAAAGTACTCCAGGAACAAACAGGGCAATAAACAAAAGTCCCATGATTACTGTATTCCTGTATTCAGGAATCATGATCAAGATCAAGATACAGAGAACATCCATTCCTCAGCTGTGTTCATCTTGAGCCTACTCCCTTGTTCCAGCCCAAAGACAAATTTTTGCCTGAGCCTATATGCTTCTTTTAGGAGAAATCTAAAAATCCTTGCCAAACTCCTGGAAGTGACCCCAAGTGCTCTCCAGAAGCCAGGAATAACATTGCAGAAACATCTGCATCGTTTGGAAAGTCAGTTATGTCTCATGATGATTTGCTGGGTCGCACAGGTGAAAGGATTCTTTGGCCTTCCAGAGCAAGCAACCAGCTGACAGGGAGGAAACTTAAGTGAACAGAAAGCAGGGTCTTTGAGTTGAAGGGTATTTAAGAGGGCATGGGGAAGCAGAAGGAGCTGTTTGTTTCTGAGAAGTGAGTGGAGTTGGACGGTCAGCTGGGTGCTTCCTCCATATCTCTGAACTAGCAGGATTTCGCCCCAGCATCTGGCTCATAAATTTTCATTGTTAAAAAATCTAACCACTGGGGGGTTTGGTTTTAAAATATTTGGACTCTCTAACTTCTGCCAAGGCCCCAGGGACACTGAGACCACTTCCCTTGAGAAGAACCTCAGAAGCCATCAGATTTGGTAAGTCACCCTGGACATCCTCATGGAGGGAGTTAAGGATGGGAAGTAACTGGAACGTAGGTGTTAGGATCCTGTACTATGCTATTCCAGATGCCTTGAAAATAGCAGCAGAGGGTGAGAAGCTAAATACTCGAATCTGGTTGGATCAAAACAGCTGATTATTATGGTGTTGGTATTTCTATACAGTATTCTTACCAGTCATAGTGGTCTTTTGCCTGCTCATAAGCAATGGGTGATAAGATACAAGTTGTAAAAGAAAAGGACTCAAAAGGAGAATAAGAAAAATATATTAGGACACAGACAAAGAAATTTAGACAAGCCTTAGAAGGACCTAGGAAAAAGTCAGTCACAGACACAGATTTTAGGCAGGAGCCTGCCATGCTGCCAGACACATCATGACACTGAAAGGAGCTGGCCCAAGGTCATTAGAAAACCAACTTTAGTTTTGCAGTTAATATATAGAATGCATACCAGGAGACAGCAGGCACCCCCAAGGTTATGAAAAAATATGAATTTGATGTGAAAAGACTTAAGGAATTGATTGTTTCCTATAGTTTGCATGCACCCCTTGTGAAGCAGATATTAAATTCATGATCAAGTCAGAAGAGACTTGTCCACCAAGACAGGAAAGATTAGACACCCCAATGTTAGAAGATGGTCCTCAGTTATAGTGGTGAACATGGTAGAAAAAGGAAGCTAGGGGCCATGGAAAACAAAATCAGGCTAGAGGCATGGATGTATTGTAGATCGCTTGCTGGGGGAAGCTCAAAATGCTAAGTGACAAAAGCAGCTTGGATTTGATGCTGATACCTTGGTGCCATGTCATTTAGCAGCTTTAAATGCTTGAGATGAGGGTGAAGACCCAAGAAAGGTCTGAGTCATTTACTAAAACCACACAAGGCCCCAAAGCAGCCTTCCCTGATTTCTATGCAAAGATTGACTTCAACTGTAAACAGAATTATATCAGATTCAGAAGTCTGAAATATTAATTGAAACATTGAACCTAACTGTAAATAGAATCATCAGATTCAGAAGTCAGAAAAATAGTAATTGAATCCTAGGCTTTAGACAAGGCTAATTCAGAATGCAAAAGGGTGATCAGACCTTTAAAGGCACCATCTGGAAGAATAGAGGAATGGATTAGAGATATTGGATCTCATACTTGATGCTGTTAACCAGATGGAAGTAATTTCTAAAGGTCTTAAGAAAAAGCAAACTGGGGGTTGGGGATTTAGCTCAGTGGTAGAGCGCTTGCCTAGGAAGCGCAAGGCCCTGGGTTCGGTCCCCAGCTCCGAGAAAAAAAAAAAAAAAAGCAAACTGTCAGAAGTCTTAACTGTGGTGGCAAGGTCATTTGAAAAGGGATTTTAGGCGAGGCATTTTTTTTTTTTCTCCCCGGAGCTGGGGACCGAACCCAGGGCCTTGCGCTTCCTAGGCAAGGGCTCTACCACTGAGCTAAATCCCCAATCCCTAGGCGAGGCACTCCTGGAAACAATGTTTTTCTAGATATCCAAAAGAAAGCTCAGCCTTTGCAGTATGCATAAGGTGTGACCAAGTGAGGAGTAGGCTAATGAATTCAGATTGACACCCTGAGGGGCCTCCTGCAGGCCCTGGTATCAGTTGAATTTAATCAATCCCTGTCAGGGTCAGAGAAACTCAGCCCCAGAGCAATTAAGATTCACTGCCTGTTCTCACTGCTCAGGTCTGGTGCATCAAGCCAGAAGCAGCGACAGGGATGGAAGTGTTTCTTATGATCAGGCGAAAGAAGACCACCATCTTCGCTGAGGCCCAGGAGTCGAGCACGGTCTTAGAGCTGAAGCGCATTGTCCAGGGCATCCTGAAGAGGCCTCCTGAG
The DNA here is from genome assembly GCF_021556685.1 of Rattus norvegicus. NCBI lineage: Eukaryota > Metazoa > Chordata > Mammalia > Rodentia > Muridae > Rattus > Rattus norvegicus. The sequence continues at coordinate 79,656,891 of NC_141543.1, forward strand.
GAGCAGCTGCTGTTCAAGGATGACCAGCTCCTTGATGAGAGCAAAACTCTGCGAGACTGTGGCTTCACTAGCCAGATAGCAAAGGCACAGGACCCTGCCACAGTGGCCCTGGTGTTCAGAGAAGACGCCTCTGAAGGCGTACAGATCCACCCCTATTCTACTCCTCTGCTTCCAAGTGTGATGAAAACTGGCACAGACAGTCTGAGTGACGAGATAAAAAGTGGTCTAGACAGTCTGAGTGATGAGATAAAAAGTGGTCTAGACAGTGTGAGTTCTATGGAACAACTTGTCCTGTGAGGGGCTCAGGCCCATGAGCTAGGTATTCATTCCCCGTAAAGATATGGCGGTCTTTCTACATTAAAAAAGAATAATAAACTTCATTATCAAAATAATAAACACTGCTCTGATGTCATACTGCATTCGCCTTCTGCTGGAGGTGTCCAGCAGCCAACACCATGGCTGACCTAACATAGCCCAAAGTAGGAAGTCCACAGCGGAGGTTTCCCTTCTGGATGGCAGGCCCTGATACAGGCAGGACTGGAGGGCAGTTGGAGAGGGGTCTGAATGGAGTGATGTGGTTCTCAGCCTTCCTCTCTGGGTACTGAGGCATTGCTGGTGTGTCATCTGGAGAGGAAGTCACGGATGGGGTGTCTGTTTGCCATGGAGGAAACAGAAGCAGACGCTGAAAATAGGGGAGTCTGGTCTGATTGGGAGCCAGTGCCCAGTATGGAAGGCATGAGAGAAAAGGCTTATTGTTGTGCTTCAGTGAAGGCCTTCCCTAAGGCAATCTTCAATGAAGGAGCTCTCTTGAGACAGGCATTGCTTGTTCACACTGCTATCTGGTCGGGGGGATGTGGGCACATACTTTATTGGGGCGAGTCAGGGATTAAATCTGTCAGGGTAAGGGAATGAGAATACCCAGGAAGGGAAGGTCAGTGGCTGACAGGTTAAACCTATCTGGATGCCCTATTAGCATGGAGAAGAACTCCCATGCTGTGCTACAGATGGCTGCCCCTCGGGTCCTCTGGGTTGGGTGTCCTGGTTTGTGGTCCAGAGCAGGGACAGTGACAATAGGAAATGGCCCTGCTCTGGCAGTTCTCAAATCTGAGATTTCCAGGGTCTGAGCTCACTCAGCCTTACCAGTCCTCATGCCTGTCTGGTAGCACAGCCCCACATTCTCTATGCTCAATGTGTTCAAGGTCAGAACAGCTTCAGTACATAAACCGACAATTCCAAATTCAGGAGAGACTAGGTAACGAATGTTTGGGCAAACTGCTATAAAGGATCAGAGACCTGACTGAGCAGAAAATACAAATCAATGATATAGAAATGGAGGGTTTAAGAGCTACAGGAGCCGATGTCACAATTTCACCAAAGTCTTGGCATCTAGATTGGCCTTTTCAGAAAGTAGAAATTAGGTTCTAGGGACTGCAACTGTGCCAGCTAAAGTAAAGGGCCAAATGGGTCAGGTGTAAGGGGCTAGAAGGGGAAATAGGTAACTTAAAGCCATGTGTGGCTAATAGAGCCATGAATCTATGGGGATGTGATTTGTGGCATCAGTGGGAAAGAGATGAACATTCCTCCAATCTCAGAAACCACTGAAGTAGAAACTTATAGGTCCTTTGAGAAGTTATGTCAAATGATGTTTTTCTGGGGACACAGGTAAAAGGATGCCTTGCTGGACCTGATACATGACAGGACCCATGATGGAGCATAAATATGACCTCCCAGTCAGTGGGAGATGAGCACAGAGCATTGGTTTGATTTGCTAGGTATTCTTTGCAAATGACAGGCATGTATTGGTTTGCCTTTCATGGACTTGTTGAGCTCAACTTGTAACTCTGCTGTTGAGAGAATCTGGCTGCAGATCTGCTCCTATGGTTCCTACCACAGCTGGTCGTTTCTTTGGAAACCTGGCCATCTCTTTGTGTGTCCCTCCTGAGAGGCCTGGACTGTGTCTGCCAGTTTGTGTGTGGTTTCTGCCTGCCTAGTGGGCCATCACATATGGTGTTTAATATGGGGCTAAAGTGCTGAGAGAGAAGTTTTAGTTTGCTCCCAAAAAACTATTGCTGAACAGGTTCCCTTCCCCCATATCCTAATAACCTCTCCTTGAGGACCTCTGCTGGGGACTGGCAGAGAGGACAGGTTGAAACCTTATTAACAGTAATTTGCAAAACGTACAAACCATAAAATAAATAAGGTTTCTGAAGAAAATATGAAAAGCTATTATCAAGAACACTAACAGACTCTCCAGGTTGTCCCTAAGTGGACAGAACAGGACAGAAGTCAATGACACCAGCAGCTGCTCTACCTTTAACATGGTTAATAATCCTGTTGGACACCACCCTTTGAATTTTCTCAAAATGGATGTATTAAAACACAGGGAGGAGATTTACAATGTTTGAAATAAATTCAATGGTTACTATACTTGAAGCTTGTTTTCTAAATCTCTGAGAACTGAAGTGATTTGGAGCTAAGAGAAAATATTTGAGCAGGGCTGTGGTAGGCCATGCCTGTAATCCCACCAGAGACAGGCAGATCTCAAGTTAGTTGGTATCTAGACTCTAGAGTCACAGTGGACAAGGTGGTGGTGGTTCACAGCCTTAATCCCAGCATTGGGATGCAGAGGCAAGAACATAGGAATTACAAGGAGTGAAATTTAACCCTTGCCTACAAAAGGAAAAGACATGCTGAAATTCAAAGCGAATGTCTTTTTTTGTTCCAAAAAAATAAAAACACATAGCCCTTGAAAAAATATATCCTCTGGGGCTGGGGATTTAGCTCAGTGGTAGAGCGCTTACCTAGGAAGCGCAAGGCCCTGGGTTTGGTCCCAGCTCCGAAAAAAAGAACCAAAAAGAAAAAAAAAAGAAAAGAAAAAATATATCCTCTAAGGTATATTTAGTTTCAAATTTTTGAAATAATTGTAAATTTGCAATTGAAACATATTATTTTTTCTGTTGTCCTCCCCCCACCCCCAAGAAAAAAAGATGGCCTAGGAAACATACAACCAGTGTGGGCAGGGTTTTGTTTTGTTTTGTTTTGTTTCTTTTTCTTTTCGTTTCTTTTCTTTTGTCTTCTTTTCTTTTCTTTTCTTTTTTTTTTTCCCCTCCGGAGCTGGGGACTGAACACAGGGCCTTGCACTTGCTAGCAAGCGCTCTACCACTGAGCTAAATCCCCAACCGCCCAGGGTTTTGTTTTTATCTTTCCTGGAGAATGAGGCATCCAAATAAGGAATCTGGAAACTGCTGAACAAGTGAAATACATGAAGGATGCATCATCAAGAGAGCGTTTCCCAAGAAGAAGAAGAAATTGGCTAAATGTTTTCCAAGAAGATGATTTGGCCCCCAAACCAGGATGAATCCACATGTACTTTAGTCCGGGTACCTACCACAGAGCCAAACTGCCCCGGGCCTCTTCTGCTGCTGCAGTGTTAGAAAGCTGTCCAGTTGTCTCTTCTTTAATCCTCTCTTCCTTCCTGGAGACCCTGTTGAGTAGTGAGCTGGATTGGTCAGATGATGCCTCAACATGATGAAACATTCCTCATTCCAAACAGCCATTAAATGGGTCATTGCCGAGAACTGTCTTTTTGGCCCATTGCATGTGCAACCTTTCCAGGCATAACTGAAAATCGCTATCCAAAAGACAAGTTACACTTTGTCTCTAGGCATGCTTTTGTTTTTCCAATAAATTTGCCCGTACAGCCCATAGAGAACACACTTAGTGTGTTTACAGATGGCTCATCCAATGGGAAGGCAGGGTATGTAATTGGATCACATGTTCATTTTCTCGAGTCTCCCACCACTCAGCACAAGTAATTGAATTACATGCTGTAGCGGCTGTTTTTGAAATGTTAAAAAGTCAGGCTTTTAATTTGTATAGTTATAGCCAATATATAGCACAGAGTTTGCAATTGCTTGAAACTGTTCCTGTTTTAGATATAACTCTTTAACGGGAGAAGCAACTATAAATGTAACTTGTCACTGCTTGTGCTGCTTGTCTATGCAGCATGTTCCAAATCAGGTTTAAACAGAAAACGGAATGGGCTATGGCAGTCAGACCTGTGTGAAATTCTGTTGACAATTTTTTTTTTGGGGGGGGGAGCTGCAGACTGAACTCAGGGCATTGTGCTTGCCAGGTAAGCGCTCTACCACTGAGCTAAATCCCCAACCCCTCTGTTGACAATTTAATATTACCCATGCTACTGGGATTCCTTATAATTCTCAAGGACATGGTATTGTGGAAAAGGCCCATGGAACTTTAATACAATATCTTCATAAAATAAATAAGGGGGAATAATATCCCCATCCACCACAAAATTTTTTAAATGGTCTGTTTTTTTATTTTAAAATTTTAAAATGTGGAGTCAGAGAAACTCTGCTGAGTGTGTATGGCACCCTTAACTAGGCACACTTATGCCTTGGTGAAATGGAAAGATCCACTTTGTGGTATATGGCATGGTCCCAATCAGGTATGAACATGGGGAAGACAGCATGTGTGTGTGGGCGTGTATGTGTGTGTGTGTGTGTGTGTGTGTGTGTGTGTGTGTGTGTGTGTGTGTGCTGTCCTCCAAGACACTGAAGGAGCATGTTGGTTGCCAGAGCAATTGGTGAGCCATTCTGATGCAGATACAAAGAATGATGCTGACCATGAGCTTGCTGGGTGCCCTGACAATGGAGACTGGGAAGCTGTATTGGGCCTGTGTTCCTGACCCACCTTTGCTTGCCTATATCCCAGCCTGGCCAAGCCGCCTTGCCTCAAGCTTTTAGACCTTGTGGGACAGAGAACATGGAGAATGTGGAAACTGCCTTGGAAAATTAATCAAATAGAGAAGTCACAGAGACCCTTCTCTTTCTTTAATGGGACCATTTGCTCTAATTCAGTCATGGATTTGTCTGGAAATCCCTCTAATATTAGAAGAAAGGTAAAGACCATGGGCTGGTTTTGGACATTTTTCAGACACAGACTTGAAATTTGAGAGCTGCCTATTATAATATTACATTAGCGGTAGATAAAATTGGGACTGGATCTGAATTTCAAACAAGTGTCAGTGCTCTTTCAAGGACACAGGTTTGATTCCCTGCACCCACAGGGTGATGGCTCATAACCATCTGCCCCAGCAAAAGATCCTTTCACCTATGTCTGCTTCAGGAAAATGTCCTCTCACCTGTGTGCCTAAGCAAACCATCATTTGACATAACTGACATTCCTAAGACACCAGAAGTTTCCACTTCACAACATTATTCCTGCTGCCCTCCCCACACACTGGAAGGTATGTTTAGATTCATGTTATGGGTGTTAATCTGTGAGTGTGTGAATGTGTGTGTGCAGCATGTCTGTCTGGCACAGGTGTTAGGATACATGACGAGACCCCGTGCAAGGAATTGGCAACACCATTTGCTTGTTTTGGAAGGCCAGAGAGTGAACATGGGGCTTCTTACAGACCAGGCGAGCACCACACCACTGAGAGGCATCCTGCAGCCTGGCTACTTTATTAAGAAACAGGTAAAGGGGGCTGGAGAGATGGCTCAGCGGTTAAGAGCACCCGACTGCTCTTCCAGAGGTCATGAGTTCAATTCCCAGCAAGCACATGGTGGCTCACAACCATCTGTAAAGAGATCCGATGCCCTCTTCTGGTGTATCCGAAGACAGCTACAGTGTACTTATATATAATAAATAAATAAATCTTTAAAAAAAAAAAAAAAAAGAAACAGGTAAAGGGAAAGTGGATGTTGAGGAACCAGGGCTGAACAGAGAGGATGAGTGCATGCTCACACCAGGGATAAGGAGGGCAGATCCCGTGTAACTGGGGCTGGTGGGAGAAGTGCCTTGCTCTCACGGGATATCTGTTCCCATTGTGAGCTCTGAGATATCGAGTTGAAAAACCCTGTCTCTCCCTGTGCCTCAGCTCTACCACACACCTTTAATCCAAGGGCTAAAGAAAGTCAATCCTAGATCAGGATGGCGAGCAAGCAACCAGCTTAAGGGAGGGAACTTAAGAGAAAGGAGGGTCTTTGAGTTGAAGCATATTTAAGACAGCATGGGGAAGCAGAAGGAACTGTTTGCTTCTGAGCAGTGAGTGGACTTGGATGCTCATCTGGGTGCTTCCTCTGCCTCTCTGAGCTAGCAGGCTTTTACCCAAGCATCTGCCTCCTGGATCTTCACTGGCAAAATCTGAACGCTGGGCATTTTGGCTTTAAACATCTGGACTTCCAACTTCTGCCAAGGACCCAGAGACAGTGAGACCACTTCCTTTGAGGAGAGCCTGAGAAGCCACCAGATTTGGTAAGTCACCCTGGAAGTGGAGGGAGTTAAGGATGGGAAGTAGCATGAATGTAGTAGGCTTTAGGACCCTGTACTGTGCTACTCCAGATGCCTTGAAGACAGCAGCAGAAGGTGAGAAGGTAAATACTGGAATCTGGTTGGATCAAAAGAGCTGACTATTATGGTGTTGGTATTTTTATACAGGATTCTTAGTAGTCATAATGGTCTTGTGCCTGCTCGTAAACAATGGGTGATAAGATACAAGTTGTAAAAGAAAAGGACTCAAAAGGAGAATAAGAAAAATATATTAGGACACAGACAAAGAAATTTAGGAAAGCCTTAGAAGGACCTAAGAAAAAGTCAGTCACAGACACAGATTTTAGGCAAGAGCCTGCCATGCTGCCAGACACATCATGGAACTGAAAGGAACTGGCCCAAGGTCATTAGAAACCAATTTTAGTTTTGTAGTTACTATATAGAATGCATACCAGGAGACAGCTGGAACCCCCAAGGTTATGAAAAATATGAATGTGAATATTGTTTGCATTCAGCCAGGTCAGGCAGATAATAAATTCATAGACAAGTCAGGACAGAAATGTCCCCCAAGACTGGAAAGACTGGAAACCCCAATGTTGGAAGGTGGCGTCAATTACACTGGTGAACACTGTTGAAAGAAGAAGGTAGGGGCCATAGGACAACAGAATCAGGCTAGAGGCATGGATGTATTGTAGATCGCTTGCTGGGGGAAGCTCAAAATGCTAAGTGACAAAAGCAGCTTGGATTTGATGCTGATATCTTGGTGCCATGTCCTTTAGCAGCTTTAAATGCTTGAGATGAGGGTGAAGACCCAAGAAAGGTCTGAGTCATTTACTAAAACCACACAAGGCCCCAAAACAGCCTTCCCTGATTTCTATGCAAAGATTGACTTCAGCTCTAAACAGAATTATATCAGATTCAGAAGTCTGAAATATTAATTGAATCATTGAACCTAACTGTAAATAGAATCATCAGATTCAGAAGTCAGAAAGATAGTAATTGAATCCCAGGCTTTAGACAAGGCTAATTCAGAATGCAAAAGGGTGATCAGACCTTTAAAGGCACCATCTGGAAGAATAGAGGAATGGATTAGAGATATTGGATCTCACACTTAATGATGTTAACTTGATGAAAGTAATTTCTAAAGGTCTTAAGAAAAAGCAAACTGTCAGAAGTCTTAACTGTGGTGGCAAGGTCACTTGAAAAGGGATTTTAGGCGAGGCACTCCTGGAAACAATATTTTTCTAGATATCCAAAAGAAGCTCAGCCTTTGCAGTATGCATAAGGTGTGGCCAAGTCCAGGAGTAGGCTAATGAATTCAGATTGACACCCTGAGGGGCCTCCTGCAGGCCCTGGTATCAATTGAATTTAATCAATCCCTGTCAGGGTCAGAGAAATTCAGCCCCAGAGCAATTAAGATTCACTGCCTGTTCTCACTGCTCAGGTCTGGTGCATCAAGCCAGAAGCAGCCGCAGGGATGGAAGTGTTTCTCAAGATGGAACACTGGAATATCAGCATCTTCACTGAGGCCAAGGAGTCGACCACAGTGTTAGAGCTGAAGCGTATTGTCCAGGGCTTCCTGAAGAAGCCTCCTAAGGATCAGCTGTTCAAGGACAACCAGCTCCTTGAAGAGAGGAAAACTCTCAGTGACTGTGGCATCACTGGCCGGATAGCAAAGCCTGAGGACCCAGCCATCCTGACCTTGGAATTCAGGGAAGATGCCTTTCAACTCCTGCATGCCAGCCCTTTTTCTTGTCCACTAATTGGAGGTGTGCTGAAAAATGGTCTAGACTTCAAGAGAGATTAGGAACAAGTTATGCAGTGAGGGCCCCAGGCCCACTTCCTAGGAATTCACTTCCTGATAAAGATGTGACTGTCTTTCTACATTAAGAAATAAGTAAATAAACTTAACACACCGATGTCATACTGAATTCTTCTTCTGCTAGAGGTGTCTAGCAGCCCCCACCATGCCAGCACTGAGCAGGCACAACAAAGGCCAGAACAGGGAGTCTATAGTGGATGTTCCCTTCTGGATGTCAGGCCCTGATACAGGCAGGACTGGAGGGCAGTTGGAGAGGGGTCTGAATGGAGTGATGTGGTTCTCAGCCTTCCTCTCTGGGTACTGAGGCATTGCTGGTGTGTCATTTGGAGAGGAAGTCAGGGATGGGGTGTCTGTTTACCATGGAGGAAGAGGGAGGCAGAGGCTGAGAAGAGGAGGGTCTGGTCTGATTGGGAGCCAGTGCCCCAGTACGGAAGGCATGAGAGAAAAGTCTTATTGTTGTGCTTCAGTGAAGGCCTTCCCTGAGGCATTCTTCAATGAAGGAGCTCTCTTGAGACAGGCATTGCTTGTTCACACTGCTATTTGGTCGGGGGATGTGGGCACATACTTTATTGGGGCAAGGCAGGAATTAAATCTCTCAGGGTAAGGGAGTGAGAATACCCAGGAAGGGAAGGTCAGTGGCTGACAGGTTAAACCTATCTGGATGCCCTATTAGCATGGAGAAGAACTCCCATGCTGTGCTACAGATGGGTGCCCCTCCGGGTCCTCTGGGTTGGGTGTCCTGGTTTGTGGTCCAGAGCAGGGACAGAGACAATAGAAAGTGGCTCTGCTCTGGCAGTTCTCAAATCTCAGATTTCCAGGGTCTGAGCTCACTCAGCCTTACCTGTCCTCATGCCTGTCTGGTAGAACAGCCCCACATTCTCTATGCTCAATGTGTTCAAGGTCAGGACAGCTTCAGTACATAAACCGACAATTCCAAATTCAGGAGAGACTAGGTAACGAATATTTGGGCAAACTAAAGGATCAGAGACCTTACTGAGCAGAAAATACAGATCAATGATATAGAAATGGAGGGTTTAAGAGCTACAGGAGCCGATGTCACAATTTCACCAAAGTCTTGGCGTCTGGATTGGCCTCTTTAGGAGGTAGAAATTAGGTTCTAGGGTCTACAACTGTACCAGCTAAAGTAAAGGGCCAAATGGGTCAGGTGTAAGGGGCTAGAAGGGGAAATAGGTAACTTAAAGCCATGTGTGGCTAATAGAGTCATGGATCTATGGGGATGTGATTTGTGGCATCAGTGGGAAAGAGATGAACATTCCTCCAATCTCAGAAACCACTTAAGTAGAAAGTTATAGGTCCTTTGAGAAGTTATGTCAAATGATGTTTTTCTAGGGACACAGGTCAAAGGATGCCTTGCTGGACCTGATACTTGACAGGACCCATGATGGAGCATAAATATGACCTCCCAGTCAGTGGGAGATGAGCACAGAGCATTGGTTTGATTTGCTAGGTATTCTTTGCAAATGACAGGCATGTACTGGTTTGCCTTTCATGGACTTGTTGAGCTCAACTTGTAACTCTGCTGTTGAGAGAATCTGGCTGCAGATCTGCTCCTATGGTTCCTACCACAGCTGGTCATTTCTTTGGAAACCTGGCCATCTCTTTGTGTGTCCCTCCTGAGAGGCCTGGACAGTGACTGCCAGTTTGTGTGTGGTTTCTGCGTGCCTAGTGGGCCATCACATTCTGCTTTTAATATGGGGCTAAAGTGCTGAGAGAGAAGTTTTAGTTTGCTCCCAAAAAACTATTGCTGAACAGGTTCCCTTCCCCCATATCCTAATAACCTCTCCTTGAGGACCTTTGCTGGGGACCGGCAGAGAGGACAGGTTGAAACCTTATTAACAGTAATTTTCAAAACCTACAAACCATAGTATAAATAAGGTTTCTGAAGAAAATATGAAAAGCTATTATCAAGAACACTAGCAGACTGTCCAGGTTGTCCCTAAGCGGGACAGGACAGATGTCAATGGCAGCAGTCCCTGCTCTACTTTTAACATGGTTAACAATTCTTTTGGACACCAGCCTTTGAATTTTCTTCTCAAAATGGATGTATTAAAAACACAGGGCTTGGGGTTCAGGATTTAGCTCAGCGGTAGAGCGCAAGGCCCTGGGTTCCGTCCCCAGCTCCAAAAAAAAGAAAAGAAAAGAAAACAAACAAACAAACAAACAAACAAACACCACACAGGACTTCCAGAGGGTCTTCATTCAAATCCCAGCAACCACATGGTGGCTCACAACCATCTGTAATGAGATCTGATGCCTTCCCTCTTCTGGTGTGTCTGAAGACAGCTTCAGTGTACTCATATATAATAAATAAATAAATCTTTAAAAAAAAACACAGGGAAGAGATTTACAATGTTTGAAATAAATTCAATGGTTACTATACTTGAAGCTTGATTTCTAAATCTCTGAGAGCTGAAGTGATTTGGAGCTAAGAGAAAATATTTGAGCAGGGCTGTGGTAGGCCATGCCTCTAATCCCACCAGAGACAGGCAGATCTCAAGTTAGTTGGTATCTAGATTCTAGAGTCACAGTGGACAAGGTGGTGGTGGCTCACACCCTTAATCCCAGCACTTGGGAGGCAGAGGCAAGAACATAGGAATTACAAGGAGTGAAATTTAACCCTTGTCTACAAAAGCAAAAGTCATGGGGCTGGGGATTTAGCACAGTGGTAGAGCGCTTACCTAGGAAGCGCAAGGCCCTGGGTTCGGTCCCCAGCTCCGAAAAAAAGAACCAAAAAAAAAAAAAAAAAAAAAAAAAAAAAAGCAAAAGTCATGCTGAAATTCAAAGGGAATGTCTTTTTTTGTTCTAAAAATAAAAACACATAGCCCTTGAAAAAATATATCCTCTAAGGTATATTTAGTTTCAAAATTTTGAAATAATTGTAAATTTGTAATTGAAACATAATATTTTTTCCTTAATCCTCCGCCCACCCCTCATCCCCCACCCCCCCCAAAAAAAGATTGCCCTAGGAAAGAAACAACCAGTCTTGGTAGTGTTTTGTTTTTATCTTTCTTGGAGAATTAGGCATCCAAATAAGGAATCTGGAAATGCTGAACAAGTGAAATACATGAAGGATGCATCATGAAGAGAGCGTGTCCCGGGGTTGGGGATTTAGCTCAGTGGTAGAGCGCTTGCCTAGCAAGCACAGGGCCCTGGGTTCAGTCCCCTGCCCCGAAAAAAAGAAAAAAAAAGAAAAAAAGAAAAAAAAAAAAAAAAAAAAAAGAGAGCGTTTCCCAAGAAGAAGAAGAAATTGGCTAAATGTTTTCCAAGAAGATGATTTGGCCCCCAAACCAGGATGAATCCACATGTACTTTAGTAAGGGTACCTACCACAGAGCCAAAGTACCCCGGGCCTCTACTGCTACAGTGTTAGAATGCTGTCCAATTGTCTCTTATTTATTTATTTATTTATTTATTTATTTATTTTTTATTTTTTATTTTTTATTCTTTATTTTTTTTTCGGAGCTGGGGACCGAACCCAGGGCCTTGTGCTTGCTAGGGAAGTGCTCTACCACTGAGCTAAATCCTCAACCCCCCAATTGTCTCTTCTTTAATCCTCACATCCTTCCTGGAGACCCTGTTGAGTAGTGAGCTGGATTGGTCAGATGATGCCTCAACATGATGAAATATTTATTCCTTATTCCAAACAGCCATTAAATGGGTCATTGCTGAGAACTGATTTTTGGCCCATTGCATGTGCAACCTTTCCAGGCATAACTGAAAATCGCTATCCAAAAGACAAGTTACACTTAGTCTCTAGGCATGCTTTTGTTTTTCCTATAAATTTGCCCGTACAGCCCATAGAGAACACACTTAGTGTGTTTACAGATGGCTCATCCAATGGGAAGGCAGGGTATGTAATTGGATCACATGTTCATTTTCTCGAGTCTCCCACCACTCAGCACAAGTAATTGAATTACATGCTGTAGTGGATTTTTTTTTTTTCCGGAGCTGGGAACCGAACCCAGGGCCTTGCGCTTCCTAGGCAAGTGCTCTACCACTGAGCTAAATCCCCAACCCCAGCCTTTTTTTTTTTTTTTTTTTTTTTAATGTATTTTCTGTATGTGAGTAAACTGTAGCTGTCAGACACACCAGAAGAGGGCGTCAGACCCCATTATGAATGGCTGTGAGCCACCATGTGGTTGCTGGGAATTGAACTCAGGACCTCTGGAAGAGCAGTCAGTGCTCTTAACCACTGAGACACCTCTCCAGCCCCCAGGCTGTTTTTGAAATGTTAAAAAGTCAGGCTTTTAATTTGTATAGTTATAGCCAATAAATAGCACAGAGTTTGCAATTGCTTGAAACTGTTCCTGTTTTAGATATAACTCTTTAAGGAGAGAAGCAACTGAAAATGTAAATAGTTACTACTAGTGCTGTTTGTCTATGTAGCATATTCCAAATCAGCTTTAAACAAAAAACGTAACGGGCTATGGCAGTCAGAACTGTGCGAAATTCTGTTGACAATTTTTTTTTGGGGGGGGGGGAGCTGCAGAGCCAACCCAGGGCCTTCTCTTGCTAGGTAAGCACTCTACCACTGAGCTAAATCCCCAACCCCTCTGTTGACAATTTAATATTACCCATGCTACTGGGATTACTTAAAATTCTCAAGGACATGGTATTGTGGAAAAGGCCCATGGAACTTTAATACAATATCTTCATAAAATAAATAAGGGGCAATAATATCCCCATCTGCCACAAAATTTTTTAAATGGTCTGCTTTTTCTCTCTTTTTTTTCTTTTTTTTTCGCAGCTGGGGATTGAACCCAGGGCCTTGGGCTTGCTAGGCAAGCTCTCTACTGCTGAGCTAAATCCCCAACCCCTGTTTTTTTATTTTAAAATTTTAAAATGTGGAGGCAGAGAAACTCTGCTGAGTTTCTATGGCACCCTTAACTAGGCACACTTATGCCTTGGTGAAATGGAAACATCCACTCTGTGGTATATGGCATGGTCCCAATCAGGTATGAACATGGGGAAGACAGCTTGTGTGTGTGTGGGCGTGTGTGTGTGTGCGTGTGTGTGTGTGTGTGTGTGTGTGTGTGTGTGTGTGTGTGTGTGTGCTGTCCTCCAAGACACTGAAGGAGCATGTTGGTTGCCAGAGCAATTGGTGAGCCATTCTGATGCAGGGAAGAAGAATGATGCTGACCATGAGCTTGCTGGGTGCCCTGACAATGGAGACTGGGAAGCTGTATTGGGCCTGTGTTCCTGACCCACCTTTGCTTGCCTATATCCCAGCCTGGCCAAGCAGCCTTGCCTCAAGCTTTTAGACCTTGTGGGACAGAGAACATGGAGAATGTGGAAACTGCTTTGGAAAATTAATCAAATAGAGAAGTCACAGAGACCCTTCTCTTTCTTTAATGGGACCATTTGCTCTAATTCAGTCATGGATTGGTCTGGAAATCCCTCTAATATTAGAAGAAAGGTAAAGATCATGCGCTGGTTTTGGACATTTTCAGACACATACTTGAAATTTGAGAGCTGCCTATTATAATATTACATTAGCGGTAGATAAAATTGGGATTGGATCTGAATTTCAAACAAGTGTCAGTGCTCTTTCAAGGACACAGGTTTGATTCCCTGCACCCACAGGGTGATGGCTCATAACCATGTGCCCCAGAAAAAGGTCCTTTCACCTATGTCTGCTTCAGGAAAATGTCCTCTCACCTGTGTGCCTAAGCAAACCATCATTTGACATAACTGACATTCCTAAGACACCAGAAGTTTCCACTTCACAACATTATTCCTGCTGCCCTCTCCACACACTGGAAGGTATGTTTAGAATCATGTTATGGGTGTTAATCTGTGAGTGTGTGAATGTGTGTGTACAGCATGTCTGTCTGGCACAGGTGTTAGGATACATGACGAGACCCCATGCAAGGATTTGGCAACACCATTTGCTTGTTTTGGAAGGCCAGAGAGTGAACATGGGGCTTCTTACAGACCAGACAAGCACCACACCACTGAGAGGCATCCTGCAGCCTGGCTACTTTATTAAGAAACAGATACAGGGAAAGTGGATGTTGAGGAACCAGGGCTGAACAGAGAGGATCAGTGCACACCCGCTCATGGGATAAGGAGGGCAGATCCCTTGTAATTGGGGCTGGTGGAAGAAGTGCCTTGCTCTCACAGGATATCTGTTCCCATTGTGAGCTCTGAGACAGCAAGTTGAAAAACCCCGTCTCTCCCTGTGGCTCAGCTCTAACACACACCTTTAATCCAAGGGCTAAAGAAAGTCAACCCTAGGTCAAGAGGAGGAGCAAGCTACCCCCTTACAGGGAGGCAACTTAAGAGAAAGGAGGGTATTTGAATTGAAGGGTATTTAAGACAGCATGGGGAAGCAGAAGGAGCTGTTTACTTCTGAGGAGTGGAGTAGGAAGGTCACCTGGGTGCTTCCTTTCCCTCTCTGAGATAGCCGAATTTCACCCCAGCATCTGGTTCCTGAATCTTCACTGGCAAAATCTGAACGCTGGGCATTTTGGCTTTAAACATCTGGACTTCCAACTTCTGCCAAGGACCCAGGGACAGTGAGACCACTTCCTTTGAGCAGAACCTGAGAAGCCATCAGATTTGGTAAGTCACCCTTGATGTCCTCATGGAGGGAGTTAAGGATAGGAAGTAACATGAACGTAGGCTTTAGGACCCTGTACTGTGCTACTCCACATGCCTTGAAAATAGCAGCAGAGGGTGAGAAGCTAAATATTCCAGTCTGGTTGGATCAAAAGAGCTGACTATTATGGTGTTGGTATTTCTATACAGGATTCTTAGTAGTCATAGTGGTCTTGTGTCTGCTCGTAAACAATGGGTGATCAGATACAAGTTGTAAAAGAAAAGGATGCAAAAGGAGAATAAGAAAAATATATTAGGACACAGACAAAGAAATTTAGACAAGCCTTAGAAGGACCTAGGAAAAAGTCAGTCACAGACACAGATTTCAGGCAAGAGCCTACCATGCTGCCAGACACATCATGACACTGAAAGGAGCTGGCCCAAGGTCATGAGAAAACCAAGTTTAGTTTGGCAGTTACTATATAGAATGCATACCAGGAGACAGCAGGCACCCCCCAGGTTATGAAAAAATATGAATTTGATGTGAAGAGACTTAAGGAATTGATTGTTTCCTATAGTTTGCATGCACCCCTTGTGAAGCAGATATTAAATTCATGATCAAGTCAGAAGAGACTTGTCCACCAAGACAGGAAAGATAGGACACCCCAATGTTAGAAGGTGGTCCTCAGTTACAGTGGTGAACGTGGTAGTAAAAGGAAGCTCGGGGCCATGGAAAACAAAATCAGGCTAGAGGCATGGATGTATTATAGATGGCTTGCTAGGGAAAGCTCAGAATGCTAAGTGACAAAAGCAGCTTGGATTTGATGCTGATATCTTGGTGCCATGTCATTTAGCAGCTTTAAATGCTTGAGATGAGGGTGAAGACCCAAGAAAGGTCTGAGTCATTTACTAAAACCACACAAGGCCCCAAAGCAGCCTTCCCTGATTTCTATGCAAAGATTGACTTCAGCTCTAAACAGAATTATATCAGAAGTCTTAACTGTGGTGGCAAGGTCACTTGAAAAGGGATTTTAGGCGAGGCACTCCTGGAAACAATATTTTTCTAGATATCCAAAAGAAAGCTCAGCCTTTGCAGTATGCATAAGGTGTGGCAAAGTCCAGGAGTAGGCTAATGAATTCAGATTGACACCCTGAGGGGCCTCCTGCAGGCCCTGGTATCAATTGAATTTAATCAATCCCTGTCAGGGTCAGAGAAATTCAGCCCCAGAGCAATTAAGATTCACTGCCTGTTCTCACTGCTCAGGTCTGGTGCATCAAGCCAGAAGTAGCCACAGGGATGGAAGTGTTTCTTATGATCAGGCGAAAGAAGACCACCATTTTCATTGAGGCCCAGGAGTTGAGCACGGTCTTAGAGCTGAAGCGCATTGTCCAGGGCATCCTGAAGAGGCCTCCTGAGGAGCAGCTGCTGTTCAAGGATGACCAGCTCCTTGATGAGAGCAAAACTCTGCGAGACTGTGGTTTCACTAGCCGTGTAGCAAAGGCACAGGACCCAGCCACAGTGGGCCTGGTGTTCAGAGAAGACGCCTCTGAAGGCTTGCAGATCCACCCCTATTCTACTCCTCTGCTTCCAAGTGTGATGAAAACTGGCACAGACAGTCTTGAGTGACGAGATTAAAAAGTGGTCTAGACAGTCTGAGTTCTATGGAACAAGTTGTGCTGTGAGGGCCCCAGGCCCACGTCCTAGGTATTCATTCCCCATAAAGATATGGCGGTCTTTCTACATTAAAAAAAAGGATAATAAACTTCATTAACAAAATAATAAACACTGCTCTGATGTCATACTGCATTCGCCTTCTGCTGGAGGTGTCCAGCAGCCAACACCATGGCTGACATAACATAGCCCAAAGTAGGAAGTCCACAGCCGAGGTTTCCCTTCTGGATGGCAGGCCCTGATACAGGCAGGACTGGAAGGGCAGTAGGAGAGGGGTCTGGATGGAGTGATGTGGTTCTCAGCCTTCCTCTCTGGGTACTGAGGCATTGATGGTGTCTTCTGGAGAGGAAGTCAGGGATGGGGTCCGTTTGCCATGGAGGAAGAGGGAGGCAGAGGCTGAGAAGAGGAGGGTCTGGTCTGATTGGGAGCCAGTGCCCCAGTATGGAAGGCATGAGAGAAAAGTCTTATTGTTGTGCTTCAGTGAAGGCCTTCCCTGAGGCAATCTTCAATGAAGTAGCTCTCCTGAGACAGGCATTTCTTGTTCACACTGCTATTTGCTGAGGAGATATGGGCACATACTTTATTGGGGCGAGTCAGGGGTTAAATCTCTCTTAGGGGAAGGGAGTGAGAATACCCAGGAAGGGAAGGTCAGTGGCTGACAGGTTAAATCTATCTGGATGGCTCATTAGCATGGAGAAGAACTCCCATGCTGTGCTACAGATGGGTGCCCCTTGGGGTGCTCTGGGTTGGGTGTCCTGGTTTGTGGTCCAGAGCAGGGACAGAGACAATAGAAAGTGGCCCTGCTCTGGCAGTTCTCAAATCTCAGATTCCCAGGGTCTGAGCTCACTCAGCCTTACCAGTCCTCATGCCTGTCTGGTAGAACAGCCCCACATTCTCTATGCTCAATGTGTTCAAGGTCAGGACAGCTTCAGTACATAAACTAATATTTCCAAATTCAGGAGAGACTTGGTAATGAATGTTTGGGCAAACTGCTATAAAGGATCAGAGACCTGACTGAGCAGAAAATACACCAATGATTTTTTTTTTCTTTTCTTTTTTTTTTTTTCGGAGCTGGGGACTGAACCCAGGGCCTTGCGCTTGCTAGGCAAGCGCTCTACCACTGAGCCAAATCCCCAAGCACTGAGCAGAAAATACAAATCAATGATATAGAAATGGAGGGTTTAAGAGCTACAGGAGCCGATGTCACAATTTCACCAAAGTCTTGGCATCTAGATTGGCCTCTTCAGGAGGTAGAAATTAGGTTCTAGGGTCTGCAACTGTGCCAGCTAAAGTAAAGGGCCAAATGGGTCAGGTGTAAGGGGCTAGAAGGGGAAATAGGTAACTTAAAGCCATGTGGCTAATAGAGCCATGAATCTATGGGGATGTGATTTGTGGCATCAGTGGGAAAGAGATGAACATTCCTCCAATCTCAGAAACCACTGAAGTAGAAACTTATAGGTCCTTTGAGAAGTTATGTCAAATGATGTTTTTCTGGGGACACAGGTCAAAGGATGCCTTGCTGGACCTGATAAATGACAGGACCCATGATGGAGCATAAATATGACCTCCCACTCAGTGGGAGATGAGCACAGAGCATTGGTTTGATTTGCTAGGTATTCTTTGCAAATGACAGGCATGTACTGGTTTGCCTTTCGTGGATTTGTTGAGCTCAACTTGTAACTCTGCTGTTGAGAGAATCTGGCTGCAGATCTGCTCCTATGTTCCTACCACAGCTGGTCATTTCTTTGGAAACCTGGCCATCTCTTTGTGTGTCCCTTCTGAGAGGCCTGGACAGTGACTGCCAGTTTGTGTGTGGTTTCTGCCTGCCTAGTGGGCCATCACATTCTGCTTTTAATATGGGGCTAAAGTGCTGAGAGAGACGTTTTAGTTTGCACCCAAAAGACTATTGCTGAACAGGTCTCCTTCCCCCATATCCTAATAACCTCTCCTTGAGGACCTCTGCTGGGGACTGGCAGAGAGGACAGGTTGAAACCTTATTAACAGTAATTTTCAAAACCTACAAACCATAGAATAAATAAGGTTTCTGAAGAAAATATGGAAAGCTATTATCAAGAACACTAGCAGACTGTCCAGGTTGTCCCTAGCGGGACAGGACAGATGTCAAGGGCACCAGTCCCTGCTCTACTTTTAACATGGTCAACAATTCTTTTGGATACCAGCTTTGAATTTTCTTCTCAAAATGTATGTATTAAAAACACAGGACTTGGGGTTGGGGATCTAGCGCAGCGGTAGAGTGTAAGACCCTGGGTTCGGTCCCCAGCTCCGAAAAAAAGAAAAGAAAAGAAAAGAAAACAAAACAAAACGAAAAAAACAAACAAACAAAAAAAAAACCACAGGGCTTCTGGAGAGCTTGTGTTCAAATCCCAGCAACCACATGGTGGCTCACAACCACCCTCTGAAATGAGATCCGATGCCTTCCCTCTTCTGGTGTGTCTGAAGACAGCTTCAGTGTACTCATATATAATAAATAAATAAATCAGAAAAAAAAAACAGGGAAGAGATTTACAACTTTGAAGTAAATTCAAGGGTTACTGTAGTTGAAGCTTGTTTTCTAAATCTCTAAGAGCTGAAGTGATTTGGAGCTAAGATAAAATATTTGAGCAGGGCTGTGGTAGGCCATGCCTGTAATCCCACCAGAGACAGGCAGATGTCAAGTTAGTTGGTATCTAGACTCTAGAGTCACAGTGGACAAGGTGGTGGTGGTTCACACCCTTAATCCCAGCATTTGGGAGGCAGAGGCAAGAACATAGGAATTACAATGAGTGAAATTTCACCCTTGCCTACAAAAGCAAATGTCATGGGGTTGGGGATTTAGCTCAGTGGTAGAGCACTTGCCTAGGAAGCGCAAGGCCCTGGGTTCGGTCCCCAGCTCCAAAAAAAAAAAAAAAAAGCAAATGTCATGCTGAAATTCAAAGGGATGTCTTTGTCTTTTTTTGTTCTAAAATACATACACATGACCCTTAAAAAAATATATTCTCAGGGTTGGGGATTTAGCTCAGTGGTAGAGCTCTTGCCTAGCAAGCGCAAGGCCCTGGGTTCAGTCCCCAGCTCCTGAAAAAAAAAAAAGAAAGAAAAATATATCCTATAAGGTATATTTTGTTGCAAATTTTTGAAATAATTGTAAATTTGCAAATGAAACAATATTTTTTCTATAGTCCTCTGCCCACCCCCCACCCCCAAAAAAAGATTGCCCTAGGAAAGAAACAACCAGTCTTGGCAGGGTTTTGTTTTGTTTTGTTTTGTTTCTTTTTCTTTTCGTTTCTTTTCTTTTGTCTTCTTTTCTTTTCTTTTCTTTTTTTTTTTCCCCTCCGGAGCTGGGGACTGAACCCAGGGCCTTGCACTTGCTAGCAAGCGCTCTACCACTGAGCTAAATCCCCAACCGCCCAGGGTTTTGTTTTTATCTTTCCTGGAGAATGAGGCATCCAAATAAGGAATCTGGAAACTGCTGAACAAGTGAAATACATGAAGGATGCATCATCAAGAGAGCGTTTCCCAAGAAGAAGAAGAAATTGGCTAAATGTTTTCCAAGAAGATGATTTGGCCCCCAAACCAGGATGAATCCACATGTACTTTAGTACGGGTTCCTACCACAGAGCCAAACTGCCCCGGGCCTCTTCTGCTGCTGCAGTGTTAGAATGCTGTCCAGTTGTCTCTTCTTTAATCCTCTCTTCCTTCCTGGAGACCCTGTTGAGTAGTGAGCTGGATTGGTCAGATGATGCCTCAACATGATGAAATGTTTATTCCTCATTCCAAACAGCCATTAAATGGGTCATTGCCGAGAACTGTCTTTTTGGCCCATTGCACGTGCAACCTTTCCAGGCATAACTGAAAATCGCTATCCAAAAGACAAGTTACACTTAGTCTCTAGGCATGCTTTTGTTTTTCCTATAAATTTGCCCATACAGCACATAGAGAACACACTTAGTGTGTTTACAGATGGCTCATCCAATGGGAAGGCAGGGTATGTAATTGGATCACATGTTCAGTTTCTCAAGTCTCCCACCACTCAGCACAAGTAATTGAATTACATGCTGTAGTGGCTGTTTTTGAAATGTTAAAAAGTCAGGCTTTTAATTTGTATAGTTATAGCCAATATATAGCACAGAGTTTGCAATTGCTTGAAACTGTTCCTGTTTTAGATATAACTCTTTTTTTTTTAAAGATTTATTTTATTTATTATATATAAGTACACTGTAGCTGTCTTCAGATACACCAGAAGAGGGCATCAGATCTCTTTACAGATGGTTGTGAGCCACCATGTGGTTGCTGGGAATTGAACTCATGACCTCTGGAAGAGCAGTCGGGTGCTCTTAACTGCTGAGCCATCTCTCCAGCCCTAGATATAACTCTTTAACGGGAGAAGCAACTAAAAATGTAATCAGTCACTGCTTGTGCTGCTTGCCTATGCAGCATGTTCCAAATCAGGTTTAAACAGATAACGGAACAGGCTATGGCAGTCAGACTTGTGCCAATTTCTGTTTACAATTTTTTTTTTTTTTTTTTTTTGGATCTGAGGAACGAACCCAGGGCCTTGTGCTTGCCAGGTAAGCACTCTACCATTGAGCTAAATCCCCAAACCCTCTGTTGACAATTTAATATTACCCATGCTACTGGGATTCCTTATCATTCTCAAGGACATGGTATTGTGGAAAAGGCCCATGGAACTTTAATACAATATCTTTATAAATTAAATAAGGGGGACTAATATCCCCATCCACCACAATATTTTTTAAATGGTCTGTTTTTTATTTTAAAATTTTAAAATGTGGAGTCAGAGAAACTCTGCTGAGTGTCTATGGCACCCTTAACTAGGCACACTTATGCCTTGGTGAAATGGAAAGATTCACTTTGTGGTATATGGCATGGTCCCAATCAGGTGTAAACATGGGGAAGACAGCATGTGTGTGTTGGCATGTGTGTGTGTGTGTGTGTGTGTGTGTGTGTGTGTGTGTGTGTGTGTGTGTGTGTGTTGTCCTCTAAGACACTGAAGGAGCATGTTGGTTGCCAGAGCAATTGGTGAGCCATTCTGATGCAGGGAAGAAGAATGATGCTGACCATGAGCTTGCTGGGTGCCCTGACAATGGAGACTGGGAAGCTGTATTGGGCCTGTGTTCCTGACCCACCTTTGCTTGCCTATATCCCAGCCTGGCCAAGCAGCCTTGCCTCAAGCTTTTAGCCCTTGTGGGACAGAGAACATGGAGACTGTGGAAACTACCTTGGAAAATTAATCAAATAGAGAAGTCACAGAGACCCTTCTCTTTCTTTAATGGGACCATTTACTCTAATTCATTCATGGGTTGGTCTGGAAATCCCTCTAATATTAGAAGAAAGGTAAAGATCATGGGCTGGTGGTGGACATTTTCAGACACAGACTTGAAATTTGAGAGCTGCCTATTATAATATTACATTAGCGGTAGATAAAATTGGGACTGGATCTGAATTTCAAACAAGTGTCAGTGCTCTTTCAAGGACACAGGTTTGATTCCCTGCACCCACAGGGTGATGGCTCATAACCATGTGCCCCAGAAAAAGGTCCTTTCACCTATGTCTGCTTCAGGAAAATGTCCTCTCACCTGTGTGCCTAAGCAAACCATCATTTGACATAACTGACATTCCTAAGACACCAGAAGTTTCCACTTCACAACATTATTCCTGCTGCCTTCCCCACACACTGGAAGGTATGTTTAGATTCATGTTATGGGTGTTAATCTGTGAGTGTGTGAATGTGTGTGTACAGCATGTCTGTCTGGCACAGGTGTTAGGATACATGACGAGACCTCGTGCAAGGATTTGGCAACACCATTTGCTTGTTTTGGAAGGCCAGAGAGTGAACATGGGGCTTCTTACAGACCAGACAAGCACCACACCACTGAGAGGCATCCCGCTGCCGCCTGGCTACTTTATTAAGAAACAGATAAAGGAGGCCCTAGGTTTGGTCCCCAGCTCCGGAAAAAAAAAAAAAAAAAAAAAAAAAAAAAAAAAAAAAAAAAAAAAAAAAAAAAAAAAACCAAACAAACAGATAAAGTGAAAGTGGATGTTGAGGAATGAGGTACCAAGGCTGAACAGAGGATGAGTGCCCGCCCACTCGAAGGATAAGGAGGGCAGATCCCGCGTAATTGGGGCTGGTGGGAGAAGTGCCTTGCTCTCACAGGATATCTGTTCCCATTGTGAGCTCTGAGATAGCCAGTTGAAAAACCCTGTCTCTCCCTGTGGCTCAGCTCTAACACACACCTTCAATCCAAGGGCTAAAGAAAGTCAACCCTAGGTCAAGAGGAGGAGCAAGCTATCAGCTTACAGGGCGGGAACTTAAGAGAAAGGAGGGTCTTTGAATTGAAGGGTATTTAAGACAGCATGGGGAAGCAGAAGGAGCTGTTTACTTCTGAGGAGTGGAGTAAGAAGGTCACCTGGGTGCTTCTTCTCCCTCTCTGAGCTAGCAGGCTTTCACCCCAGCATCTGGTTCCTGAATCTTCACTGGCAAAATCTGAACGCTGGGCATTTTGGCTTTAAACATCTGGACTTCCAACTTCTGCCAAGGACCCAGGGACAGTGAGACCACTTCCTTTGAGCAGAACCTGAGAAGCCATTGGGTTTGGTAAGTCACCCTTGATGTCCTCATGGAGGGAGTTAAGGATGGGAAGTAACATGAACGTAGGCTTTAGGACCTGTACTGTGCTACTCCAGATGCCTTGAAAATAGCAGCAGAGGGTAAGAAGCTAAATCCTCGAATCTGGTTGGATCAAAACAGCTGACTATTATGGTGTTGGTATTTCTATACAGTGTTCTTAGTAGTCATAGTGGTCTTATGCCTCCTCGCAAACAATGGGTGATAAGATACAAGTTGTAAAAGAAAAGGACTCAAAAGGAGAATAGGAAAAATATTAGGGGCTGGAGAGATGGTTCAGCGGTTAAGAGCACTGATTGCTCTTCCAGAGGTCCTGAGTTCAAATCCCAGCAACCACATGGTGGCTCACAACCATATGTAATGTGATCTGATGCCCTCTTCTGGTGTGTCTGAAGACAGTGACAGTGTACTCATCATATATAAAATGAATAAATAAAATCTTTTAAATAAAAAGAGAAAAATATTAGGACACAGACAAAGAAATTTAGACAAGCCTTAGAAGGACCTAGGAAAAAGTCAGTGACAGATACAGATTTTAGGCAAGAGCCTGCCATGCTGCCAGACACATCATGGAACTGAAAGGAGCTGGCCCAAGGTCATTAGAAACCAATTTTAGTTTTGTAGTTACTATATAGAATGCATACCAGGAGACAGCTGGAACCCCCAAGGTTATGAAAAATATGAATTTGAATATTGTTTGCATTCAGCCAGGTCAGGCAGATAATAAATTCATAGACAAGTCAGAACAGAAATGTCCGCCAAGACTGGAAAGACTGGAAACCCCAATGTTGGAAGGTGGCTGTCATTTACACTGGTGAACACTGTTGAAAGAGGAAGGTAGGGGCCATAGGACGACAGAATCAGGCTAGAGGCATGGATGTATTGTAGATGGCTTGCTGGGGGAAGCTCAAAATGCTACATGACAAAAGCAGCTTGGATTTGATGCTGATACCTTGGTGCCATGTCATTTAGCAGCTTTAAATGCTTGAGATGAGGGTGAAGACCCAAGAAAGGTCTGAGTCATTTACTAAAACCACACAAGGCCCCAAAGCAGCCTTCCCTGATTTCTATGCAAAGATTGACTTCAACTGTAAACAGAATTATATCAGATTCAGAAGTCTGAAATATTAATTGAAACATTGAACCTAACTGTAAATAGAATCATCAGATTCAGAAGTCAGAAAAAGTTATTGATCCTTGGTTTTTGAAAATGCTAATTCAGAATGCAAAAGGGTGATCAGACCTTTAAAGGCACCATCTGGAAGAATAGAGGAATGGATTAGAGATATTGGATCTCATACTTGATGCTGTTAACCAGATGGAAGTAATTTCTAAAGGTCTTAAGAAAAAGCAAACTGTCAGAAGTCTTAACTGTGGTGGCAAGGTCATTTGAAAAGGGATTTTAGGCGAGGCACTCCTGGAAACAATGTTTTTCTAGATATCCAAAAGAAAGCTCAGCCTTTGCGGTATGCATAAGGTGTGGCAAAGTCCAGGAGTAGGCTAATGAATTCAGATTGACACCCTGAGGGGCCTCCTGCAGGCCCTGGTATCAATTGAATTTAATCAATCCCTGTCAGGGTCAGAGATCATCCACCCAAAAGCAATTAAGATTCACTGCCTGTTCTCACTGCTCAGGTCTGGTGCATCAAGCCAGAAGCAGCCGCAGGGATGGAAGTGTTTCTCAAGATCGAACGCAGGAAGACCAGCTTCTTCACTGAGGCTAAGGAGTCGACCACAGTGTTAGAGCTGAAGCGCATTGTCCAGGGCATCGTGAACAGGCCTCCTAAGGATCAGCTGCTGTTCAAGGACGACCAGCTCCTTGAAGAGAGGAAAACTCTGCGTGACTGTGGCTTCACCAGCGAGGTAGCAAAGGCACAGGACCCAGCCATCGTGACCTTGGCCTTCAGAGAAGATGCCTTTCTACTCCTGCATGCCAGCCCTTTTTCTTGTCCACTAATTGGAGGTGTGCTGAAAAATGGTCTAGACTTCGAGAGAGATTTGGAACATGTTATGCAGTGAGGGCCCCAAACCCACTCCTAGGAATTCATTTCCTGATAAAGATGTGACTGTCTTTCTACATTAAAAAATAAATAAATAAACTTAACACACTGATGTCATACTGCATTCTGCTTCTTTTGGATGTGTCCAGCAGCCACCACCATGCCAGCTCTGAGCAGGCATTACAAAAGGCCAGAACAGGAGGCTGGGGATTTAGCTCAGCGGTAGAGCACTTGCCTAGTAAGCCCAAGGCTCTGGGTTCGGTCCCCAGCCCCCCCAAAAAAAAGAATTTAAAAAAAAAAAGGCCAGAACAGGGAGCCCACAGTGGATGTTTCCCTTCTGGATGTCAGGCCCTGATCCCGACAGAAGTCGAAGGAGTGTTGGAGAGGGGTCTGGATTGAGTGTTGTGGTTCTCAACCTTCCTCTCCGGGAACCCAGGTTAAACCTATCTGGATGCCCTATTAGCATGGAGAACTCCCATGCTGTGCTACAGATGGGTACCCCTCCGGGTCCTCTGGGTTGGGTGTCCTGGTTTGTGGTCCAGAGCAGGGTCAGAGACAATAGAAAGTGGCCCTGCTCTTGCAGTTCTCAAATCAGATTCCCAGGGTCTGAGCTCACTCAGCCTTACCAGTCCTCATGCCTGTCTGGTAGCACAGCCCCACATTCTCTATGCTCAATGTGTTCAAGGTCAGAACAGCTTCAGTACATAAACCGACAATTCCAAATTCAGGAGAGACTAGGTAATGAATGTTTGGGCAAACTGCTATAAAGGATCAGAGATCTTACTGAGCAGAAAGTACAAATCAATGATATAGAAATGGAGGGTTTAAGAGCTACAGGAGCGGGGTTGGGGATTTAGCTCAGTGGTAGAGCGCTTGCCTAGCAAGCGCAAGGCCCTGGGTTCGGTCCCCAGCTCTGAAAAAAAGAAAAGGGGAAAAAAAAAAGTCAGCTGAGTCAGAGGCTCCTGTTCAACTCAGTTTCTTTCCCCCTGAGGAGGACTCTCAGCATTAAAAAAAAAAGAGCTACAGGAGCAGATGTCACAATTTCACCAAAGTCTTCGCATCTAGATTGGCCTCTTAAGGAAGTAGAAATTAGGTTCTAGGGACTGCAACTATGCCAGCTAAAGTAAAGGGCCAAATGGGTCAGGTGTAAGGGGCTAGAAGGGGAAATAGGTAACTTATAGCCATGTGTGGCTAATAGAGCCATGAATCTATGGTCATGTGATTTGTGGCATCAGTGGGAAAGAGATGAACATTCCTCCAATCTCAGAAACCACTTAAGTAGAAAGTTATAGGTCCTTTGAGAAGTTATGTCAAATGATGTTTTTCTGGGGACACAGGTAAAAGGATGCCTTGCTGGACCTGATACATGACAGGACCCATGATGGAGCATAAATATGACCTCCCAGTCAGTGGGAGATGAGCACAGAGCATTGGTTTGATTTGCTAGGTATTCTTTGCAAATGACAGGCATGTACTGGTTTGCCTTTCATGGACTTGTTGAGCTCAACTTGTAACTCTGCTGTTGAGAGAATCTGGCTGCAGATCTGCTCCTATGATCCTACAACAGCTGGTCATTTCTCTGGAAACCTGGCCATCTCTTTGTGTGTCCCTTCTGAGAGGCCTGGACTGTGTCTGCCAGTTTGTGTGTGGTTTCTGCGTGCCTAGTGGGCCATCACATTTGGTGTTTAATATGGGACTAAATTGCTGAGAGAGAAGTTTTAGTTTGCTCCCAAAAGACTATTGCTGAACAGGTTCCCTTCCCCCATATCCTAATAACCTCTCCTTGAGGACCTCTGCTGGGGACCGGCAGAGAGGACAGGTTGAAACCTTATTAATTGTAATTTTCAAAACCTACAAACCATAGTACAAATAAGGTTTCTGAAGAAAATATGAAAAACTATTATCAAGAACACTAGCAGACTGTCCAGGTTGTCCCTAAGCGGGACAGGACAGGACAGATGTCAATGGCACCATCAGCTGCTCTACCTTTAACATAGTTAATTATCCTGTTGGACACCACCCTTTGAATTTTCTTACAATGGATGTAGTAAAACACAGGGAAGAGATTTACAATGTTTGAAGTAAATTCAAGGGTTACTATAGTTGAAGCTTGTTTTCAAAATCTCTGAGAGCTGAAGTGATTTGGAGCTAAGAGAAAATATTTGAGCAGGGCTGTGGTAGGCCATGCCTCTAATCCCACCAGAGACAGGCAGATCTCAAGTTAGTTGGTATCTAGACTCTAGAATCACAGTGGACAAGGTGGTGGTGGTTCACACCCTTAATCCCAGCACTTGGGAGGCAGAGGCAGGAACATAGGAATTACAAGGAGTGAAATTTAACCCTTGCCTACAAAAGCAAAAGTCATGCTGAAATTCAAAGCGAATGTCTTTTTTTGTTCTAAAAATACATATACATAACCCTTGAAAAAATATATCCTCTAAGGTATATTTAGTTTCAAAATTTTGAAAGAACTTTAAATTTGAATTAATACATAATATTTTTTCCATCCTTCCCCAACTCCCCTCTAACAACAACAACAACAACAAAAAAAAAAAAAAAAAAAAAAAAAAGATTGCCCTAGGAAAGAAACAACCAGTCTGGGTAGGGTTTTGTTTTGATCTTTCCTTGAGAATGAGGCCTCCAAGTAAGGAGTCCTGAAACTACTGGACAAGTTAAACTCCTGAAGAAGGATGCATCATGAAGAGAGCTTGTCCCTAAATGCTTCCCAAGAATAAATTGGCTAAATTGTTTCCAAGAGGATGACGGGGCGGGAAACCAGGATGAATCCACATGTACTTTAGTAAGGGTACCTACCACTGAGCTAAACTGCCCTGTGCCTCTTCTGCTGCTGTAGTGCCATGGAAATGTTAGTGATCCCCTAAAAACAGACAGTAACACATCCTATGCAACTCATAGCAGAGTCTTTATTCTATTCCATCTCCCTCGCCCCCTCCCCCAACGCACCAACACCAGGACAGTTTTGGTGGTGGGTGAGCCTCGGTTGTCTATGGGGCGAGGCTTTATAGTAAGCAGTAAGAAAGGAGTCAGTGTGCAAGCCTCTCATTGGAAAGCTGCTGTGGCCTTTCACATAGTTGGCTGATGCTGGGAGTCACATCATAAACTTAACTTCTGCTCCCCTCTGCAGTGGTGGTCGTTAGGCAGGGGATGGGCTTGTAACGTGGGGTCCAGGTTTGTGTTTGTGGGGGAATAACCTGGAGACAGTGGTCTTGTGGAGGGTGTAACCTGGAAACTTTGGTCTTGTTGGGGTTTAGCCTAGAGACTAGAGCTAGGCTCAGGCTTTGTTGGGGGACAACTTGGAAAGTAATGCTCGGTACCAGCCTGTTAGTTACCTGAGTTCAAACTTTGGTCAGGTTCTCTAAAATGGAGTCTGAAGTTAAAAGATTTGGCATAGGGGTTGGGGATTTAGCTCAGTGGTAGAGCGCTTGCCTAGGAAGCGCAAGGTCCTGGGTTCGGTCCCCAGCTCCGAAAAAAAGAACCGAAAAAGAAAAAAAAAAAAAAGATTTGGCATCTCACAGCCAGGTTCTGCACTAACAGTAGACACCTCTGGGGTGACTGCAATGCTCTACCTAGCCAGCATTTTCTCTGAGCTGACAAAGACCACTCAAAGCTCAGCTCTGGACTACAAGCTACTCAGGGCATTGCTAAGTTCCTATGAGACTGAAAAGACCATTCTACAGAACTTTGAACTCAAAAATACTTAATCCTAAGACTGCCAAATACAGCCAAGCTGGACATTGTGGAACAGTTGTCAGAAATAGCTTCATCATTGTAATTAGTTCTACTGGGAAAGGGAGAGGATAGATAGGAATACTAGGGAAAAGGGGAAGTTATTGAATCTACTCCTATAGATCCTTGTATATTGATGCATAATTAAGATTATGTTTGGTTGGGGTTGGGGATTTAGCTCCTAGGCAAGCACAAGCCCCTGTGTTGGGTCCCCAGCCCCGGAAAAAAAAAAAAGAAAAGAAAAGAAAAGGAAAAAAGATTATGTTTGGTTACATTGGCACAGATTTCTGTATATTGATACAAAATTAAGGTTATTTTGGTTACAACATACTATGTGACTGTTATGGTCTGACCTCCACCCCCAAACACACCAGCATAGCTGTAGCCATTTTGTTCCGTGTGGGACTGTTTTTTCCTATTGTTGCTGTAACATGCCTGCTATTCATTGGCACAGAGAAATGACTTGGCTCAAAGGCATACTGACATATAACCTGTTTGGTCTGGATGTTCTGAGTAGGCTATATGAGGTTAGCTAATCTTTTTTTCTTTTTTCTTTTTTTTTTTTTTTTGGTTCTTTTTTTCGGAGCTGGGGACCGAACCCAGGGCCTTGTGCTTCCTAGGTAAGCGCTCTACCACTGAGCTAAATCCCCAGCCCCTAATCTTTTTTTCTTAAGAGATTAATTTATTCATTTAATGTATGTGAGTACACTGTGTCTGTCTTCAGACACACCAGAAGAGGTCATCAGATCCCATTACAGATGGTTGGTAACCACCATATGGTTGCTGAGAATTGAACTCAGGACCTGTGGCAGAGCAGTCTGTGCTCTTAACCTATGGGCCATCCTCTCTCCAGCCCGAAGCTTGCTAATTTTACGAAACTCCACAAAGCCTTATGTAGGTCCCATCAAATCAAAGGTCAATATGAACTGCTATGTCTAAAATGGCAGAGCTGACCACCAGGAAGCCCTCTCTGCACCTATGTTTGAGTTCACTGTGGTGTTTTATGGTTGACACTGAAGAATGCTACTAATAAGCCAAAATGTTATGATACTCATGCTGTTTGCTTCTGAGAAGTGAGTGGAGTTGGATGATCAGCTGGGTGCTTTCTCTGCCTCTCTGAGCTAGCTACTTTCACCCCAGTGTCTGGCTTCTGAGTCTTCATTGGTAAAAATCTGACAGCTGGGATTTTTGGTTTTAAAACAACATTTGGGGCTAGAGAGATTGCGTGGTGGTTAAGAGCACTGGTTGCTCTTCCAGAGGTCCTGAGTTCAATTTCCAGCAATCACATGTTGGCTGTCTGGGATGAGATATGATGCCCTCTTCTGGTGTGTCTGAAGACAGTAACGGTGTAGTCATATACACTAAATAAAGTCTTAAAAAGTATTTGGACTCTCCAACTTGTACAGAGGCCCCAGGGACACTGAGAGATGACTCCTTCTTAGGACAACTTAAAATCCCATTAGATTTGTAAGTCACCTGGGAAGCCCTCAAGGAGAGTTAAGGATGGGAAGTACCATAAAAGAAGGCTTTAAGGTCTTGCATAGTGCTACCCAAGATAGCTTGACAATACAAGCAGAAGACTGGAGAGATGGCTCAGTGGTTAAGAGCACTGACTGCTCTTCCAGAGGTCCTGAGTACAAATACCAGAAATCACATCAGGTGGCTAATGAGATCTGATGCCCTCTTCCGGTGTGTCTGAAGACAGCTACAGTGTATGTATATATAATAAATAAATACATCTTTTAAAAAAAACACTAGGACACAGACCAAGAAATTTAGACAAGTCTTAGAAAGACCTAGGAAAAAGTCAGACACAGACAGGATTTTAGGCAAGAGCCTGCCATGCTGCCAGTCAGAGAATGGAACCGAAAGGGGCCGGCCCAAGGTCATTAGTAAGCCAACTTCAGTTTTGCAGTTACTATATACAATACACATCAGGAAACAGTAGGCAAACCCAAAGTTATGAAAAATATGAATTTGATTTGAAGAGACTTAAGGAATAGATTGTTTCCTATAGATTGCATTCACCCCATGTGAAGCAGATACTAAATTCATGGGCAAGTTAGAATAGAATTGTCCCCCAAGACTAGAAAGATTGGAAACCCCAATGTTGGAAGTTGGTCCTCAGTTACAGTGGTGAACATGGTAAAAAGAGGAAGCTAGGGGCCATGGAAGAACAAAATCAGGCTAGAGGCATGGATGTATTGTAGATGGCTTGCTAGGGAAAGCTCAAAATGCTAACTGACAAAAGCAGCTTGGATTTGATGCTGATATCTTGGTGCCATGTCATTTAGCAGCTTTAAATGCTTGAGATGAGGGTGAAGACCCAAGAAAGGTTTGAGTCATTTACTAAAACCACACAAGGCCCCAAAGTAGCCTTCCCTGATTTCCTTTGCAAAGACTGACTTCAACTGTAAACAGAATCATATCAGATTCAGAAGTCTGAAAAATAGTAATTGAATCCTAGGCTTTTGAAAATGCTAATTCAGAATGCAAAAGGTTGATCAGACCGTTAAAGGTACCATCAGCACCAGTAGAGGAATGAATTAGAGATATTGGATCTCACACTTATGCTAATCTGATAGAAGTAATTTCTCAGAGTCTTAAGAAAAAGGAAAATGTCAGATGTCATTTGAAAAGGGATTATAGGCGAGGCATTCGTAGGCACAATGTTTTTCGTTGTTGTTGTTTTTCTAGAAGTAATCCAAAAGAAAGCTCAGCCTTCTGCAGTAGGCATAAGGTGTGGCAAAGCCCAGTAGTAGGCTAATGAATTCAGATTAACCCCCTAAGGGGCCTCCTACAGGGCATGTCAAATTGAATTCAACCATTCTGGGTCAGGGTCAGAGAAACTCAGCCCCAGGGCAATTAAAAGTTTTGTTTTGTATTTTTAAACAAGGAAAAAAAATCCAAGTTTTATTGGAAGGACAATAAGTTTTGTCTGCAACAAAATAAAACAAAGTTTCCCACACAGGTTGGAAAAGTTTAATAATCCCTCACAAAATACACAGGACAACCTGAAATGTTAACGGTGAGAATCGAATTATGGTGTGACTGTCTTCACAGCAGATTATTGAGAAAGTTTGTTTCGAAACAACCTGAATCTTAGCCACTTTAGGCTTCAATGTGAAACTGTAGTTGTCTTGTTTTTCTCTGAAATCATCTCCCTCTCCAGGAGATACTAACAGTCCCTGTGTATTTTTTCTTAAAAATAGCCAAGAGTCTGTGAAATTCTTCAACATGCCTGAGGACAGTCTATGACTGAGTGAAGGCAAGTCTGAGGCACACTACGTGCCTTGTAGGTGTAACAGAAACATTAAAGTCAGCATCAAGTGTCCTGGGCTCACCACCAACAAAGCCTCAGTACAGAAGCCCAACTATACGGAAAGTCTTGAACAGTCTCTGTTAGATCTAGAAGAAGGTGATTTTCTTGTGCTTTGAGCTGGGGATTTGCCCCTTGGACTTCAACCTCCGCACGGCCTCCCTCATGTGCTTGGGCTGCAGGGGTGGCATTTCTCCCCATTTCTCACACACATCCAGGGCTTCTTCTACCACCTCCCCGACAAAAACTTTAGAAATGCCAGACATGGCGATCACAACATTCTGAGACACAGAGGTGCCAGTGATGGACTGGATCAGCCTTTTAATGGCTGCCTTCGGGAAAGCTGACCGGCGATACATTTCATAACGGTTCAGCTGCTCTTCAGAAAAAGAAGAGACCAGGATTTGCATCTTCTGAATCTCATCTTCGTCCACCTTCTGCTTCTTCTCCTTCTTGTCTTTGGTTTCTAGTTTCAGCTTTTTGGCTGCAGGAGTAAGAAATGAGTCTTCCCTCTCAACTGCTGTCAAACCTGAGACATCCTGACTCTTGGTCTCCCTTTCCTCTGCCGCGGCTTCTTTCAAGTCCACGTCTCCATCCCTATCGGTTTCCTCAGGGATTCCCTCAGTGTCTGCCGCTAACGGGTTCCCAGGAGTAGCCCTCGACTCCTCTGACTCCCCGCCTTTGTCCGTGGGCGACTCTCCAAGGTTTTCCATCGCGACAGGAGGGGGTTAGAGGCGAAGGCAGCGCGGCCGGGCGAAGGAGTGAGGGTCAGCGAGTTTTGCCGCGGGACTTATATTATAGCTGAGGCTTATGGCTTGGAGCTGGTCCTTATTGCTTGTGGTCGCGCCGCGATGACGTCACGCCCACGGCTCCTGGGAGGGGTCATTTTCAGAGTCTCGATCGCTCAGGGTCTTCTTGTATACTGACTTTGTTTTAACCAGAAAGAAATGTAAAAGTATAGATCCTCCGCTTTAGGGTAGAAGCGTGTTCGAAAGGGCGTACAATTCGTTTACCGAGAGACTTCTTTTTTTCCTTCCTTCCTGGAAATGTAATGCCAATTAATCCGTTAACTTGAGCGCAAAGTCCGGAACGGGGCGAAAACTCCGTCCGGCTGCTTGTTGCTGCCTTGGACTGAGCAATTTCCGGCAGAGACTCAACCTCGTATTTTCCAAAGAACTGAGATCCGCGGCTTGGGTCCACCAGGGAACTGCTTGGGCTTCTCTTCTGTACCGCAAGCATCTCTAGTGCCAATAGAATATATCCAACGATTTCATTCAATGCTTCAACTATTGGCTACCTGCCTCCCGTCAGAACAGAGCTAGTATCCCGTTCCCACATTTCTTTTGTTTCTACAGTGCCTGGACCAATGAGGATCATTTCCAGTCCCATGAGGTTCCCAAATTTTTGGGAAGGCGAGCACTTCGGGAAGCTCCTACAAGTGTGCCCACTTCGTTCTTCCCCAGCTGTCGAATGGGCGGTTTCGCTGGGCGTGGACCGCGTCTGCGCCAGGTCTGCACTGCACACAATTAAAATATTTAATGCCTGTTGTTGACACTGCTCAGGTCTGGTGCATCAAGTCAGAAGCAGTCAGTCACAGGGATGGAAGTGTTTCTCATGATCCGGCACAAGAAGACCACCAACTTCATTGAGGCCAAGGAGTCGAGCACATGGTTCACTAAACAGGTAGCAAAGCCACAGGCCCTCAGTCACAGTGGACCTGGCTTTCAGAGCAGACGATGCCTTTGAAGGCCTGCAATATTTACACCTTTTCTAGTTCTCCACAACACGAGACGCGATGAAGAATTCTTGGGGGGTTGGGGATTTAGCTCAGTGGTAGAGCGCTTGCCTAGGAAGTGCAAGGCCCTGGGTTCGGTCCCCAGCTCCGAAAAAAAAAGAACCCCCCCCCCCAAAAAAAAAAAGAATTCTTGGAACAGGGGTTGGGGATTTAGCTCAGTGGTAGAGCGCTTGCCTAGCAAGCGCAAGGCCCTGGATTCGGTCCCCAGCTCTGAAAAAAAGAAAGAAAGAAAAAAAAAAAAGGAATTCTTGGAACAGTGCTAAGGAACAAGATGTGCAACGAGGGCCCCAGGCTCACTTCCTAGGGACCCATTTCCCAATAAAGATTTGGCTGACTTTTTTTAAAATTAATGTGTTTATTTTATGTATATGAATACAGTGTAGCTATCTTCAGACACACCAGAAGAGGGCATCAAATCCTATTACAGATGGCTGTGAGCCACCATGTGGTTGCTAGGAAGAACAGTCAGTGCTCTTAACCACTGAGCCATCTCTCCAGCTCTTGGCTGTCTTTTTAAATAAAAAATAAAGAACTCACATTGCTCTGATGTCATACTGCATTCTGCCTCTGCTGGAGGTGTCTAGCAGCCACCATCATGCCAGCCCTGAGCGGCATAACAAAAGCCAGAACAGGGGGTCCACAGTGAATGTTTCCCTTCTGGATGATGTCAGGCACTGCTACCCACAGAACTAGAATGGGAACAGAGGGGTCTGGGTTGAATGGTGTGGTTCCCAGTTTCCTCTCTGGGTACCTAGGCACCGCTGGTGAGGAAGTCAGAGATGGGGTGTCTACATTTGGTTGCTGGGAATTGAACTCAGGACCTCTGGAAGAGCAGTCGGGGCTCTTAACCACTGAGCCATCTCTCCAGCCCGTGACCTTGAGTTTTATGGTTATATATATTATGGTTATATTTTGTCTTGATTGTTGTATTGTGTGCCTCCTTGGATTCCTGGTCTCAAGGACTTTCGGCTGGGTCCAGTCAGGACACATCTGCTACAGCATTTGTTTCATTCTTCCTGCCTCCTACCCCCAAGGATAGCTCAACGCCCATGTACAGCTTGAGGAAGTTATGGAGGAGTCGTCGCCCCAATTCCCTGGACTTTTGGGGGGCTGAAAGCAGTTATTCTAAAGTTGTTTTTATGAGGAACTTAGAAATGGTTGTAATTTAACAGGGAGGAATTAGCTAGATTGAGTTGTAGAGTCATTATCTCATTTGGTAACTAAGCTAAAATCATATCTTTGTTTTGGTATAGAATTTATTTGTCAAAAAAGTTTAAAAGTACAAGGTTTAGAGCCAGTCCTTCTAATTATGTCAATACAAACTTCTGAGTTGATTACATATGTGAGTTAAGGGCCAAATAGCACATTCATGGCTCTGACTTTGTGAGAGCACTTTCAAGATAATATTAAGATATGAAGGGGCTGGGGATTTAGCTCAGTGGTAGAGCGCTTACCTAGGAAGCGCAAGGCCCTGGGTTCGGTCCCCAGCTCCGAAAAAAAAGAACCAAAAAAAAATATTAAGATATGAAAACAACAGTCCAGATTGTCTTATATAGATGGATGGTCTTCAAAAACGTCAGAAATCCACAAAATTTGAGACTTAAAGTTATTTATCTTTTGTTGAGACGTAGCTGCTCCTAACAGTTCCCCTTTGGCAGATTTAATGAAGAATTTGTTCAGGTAAGGCAATACTTTGTGGCTAGGCAGCCACTACACAAAGCTGCCTGTTTCATCTGCAGACTAATATTGTCCAGAAAAGGACAAATTATGCAGAATAGTTGACTGATAAGCTCTGCCAAGACAGGGTGATCGGCCCTTCAAAAATCTGCATTTCTAGAGTCTGTCAGTTGATTTTGGGCCAGAAGACTGAAGACTTGCACTCACATGTTGCTAACAGAGGACTGTGCTAGTAGAGATTTGCCGCTACAACCTCTCAGTTCTGGAAGCCGTGTTAGACTTCCTATGTGTATAGATATTTGGCATTCAAAGATTTCTGATGGGGTTGAACACAGGTTGTCTTGTAGACAACCCAAGCTGTTTAGCATTGAAAAAGATAATAAATTTGAAAGGGTAGTTTTTCAGATAGCATATAATCTCAAACCAAGATATAAGTCAGGTTTGAAATTATAGTCTTTTAGGATAGATGACAAGGTGCTTTAGTTAATGGATAAAATTGATGGACTGGGTGTTGAGTGTATGGTATGTTTTATAAATTGTAGAATGATATTTGTATTCAATTTATATGTAAGTGAAAAGGCCTTTTTTTTTTTTTATTGTATGAGTACACTGTAGCTGCCTTCAGACACACCAGAAGAGGGCATCAGATCTCATTACAGATGGTTGTGAGCCACCATGTGGTTGCTGGGATTTGAACTCAGGACCTCTGGAAGAGCAGTCGGTGCTCTTAACCACTGAGCCATCTCTCCAGCCCTGAAAAGGCCTTTTTAACTGGACCAAAAAAGGGGGAAATGTTGTGGTTTGCCCTAGGGTTATCTTTATTTTGATGCTAATTCTGCTGCCTCAAGGATGGCTGCCTAGTCACCTAACTCAGGACTCACATGACTTCACCAGAGCCTTCTCCGCATTTAATTTGTAAAATACAGATGAGGGCAGGTACAGGATAAAAGGAGACCTGTCATTGGATGAGAAGGAAGGATGGGCAGGAGAAGAGCTTGAAGGAAGAGGAGGAGATGGGAGAGAGAGAGTAGCTGGTAGACAACATGCAAGGTGATGTTAAGATTCCTCTCTGTGTATTTACAGGTTGTTATTAATGTTCTTAAGGGATGGATGATACTGGGCTTTGTATGTTTAGGTGGGCAGTTATATCTTATCAATTGGGTCAAAGGTTATTGTATTGTGTGTTCTTTCATGCATAGATTTAAGTGTAATGGAGTGTGGGGTGGCTGGTCTGGGCCACCAAAGAACTAGATAGGTAGAGAGATTGCTGGCTCAGAGAGAGGCCTTCAGCAGTGTGATATGGGATGGAGCAAAGCAGGTGAAGGCTTTGCTGACTGAGAAGATATCCAGCAGATAACTTGGGGCACTGCGGTGCCAGACCTAGAGTGGGATAAAAGACAGCGTTTTATTTTGTATATTTTCACAACAACAGGGAGTGAGTGAGAATACCCAGGAAGGGAAGGTCAGTGGCTGACAGGTTAAACCTATCTGGATGCCCTATTAGCATGGAGAAGAACTCCCATGCTGTGCTACAGATGGGTGCCCCTCCGGGTCCTCTGGGTTGAGTGTCCTGGTTTGTGGTCCAGAGCAGGGACAGAGACAATAGGAAATGGCCCTGCTCTGGCAGTTCTCAAATCTCAGATTCCCAGGGTCTGAGCTCCCTCAGCCTTACCAGTCCTCATGCCTGTCTGGTAGTGAAGGATTAAAAATTAATAATAAGCCGCCTAGCTACCCAAAAAGAAGAGGTAGGGTCTGTGAGAACATGAACTTTTCACCCCTCCCTTGCTGTACAATGGTTCCCGGAACATTCTTGCATGAAAAGTTTCCTGGAACAGCCACAATGACCCATAGCCTCCGGCCACAATGGTCCAATGGCCCTGAAAATGTCACTACCCCTAATCACAATGTCACAAAGTCCTGGGTGTGTTGCCTAGTGTTACACATGACTAGCATATGACCTAAATGTATGGGCAGTTTATGGTTTTGGAATTCCCCTCCTCCCTCCCTCTTGATCCCCCTGGTTTGTGGTTTTTTCCTTTATAAGCTCTGTGAAAATTCAGGTCGGGGTCGAACTCCTCTACTCCCTGTGTGGTGTATGAGTCTCGACCCCAGCATGCTGGCCTGAGCTCTCGTTTCATCTCGCTCACAATAAATCTTCCTCGTGTGATTACAGCAGGTCGGTGTCTGTGTCCTACTGGGTGCGCGTCTTTCCCGAGACTTGAGTGGGGGGCTCCCTTCGGGGGTCTTTCATTTGGGGGCTCGTCCGGGATCTGCGCGACCACCCAGGGGTCCTAGACCCACTTGGAGGTAAGATTCTCTGTTTTATCTCAGCGCTGTGTCTGGGTCTGTGTCTATGTTCTGTCTGGGAATCTGGTGCGATCGCTGTTTCGGTTTTGCGGACGCTCAGTGAGACCGCGCTCCAGGAAGGAGAGCGGGGTGGATAGGGATAGACGTGTCCAGGTACCCACCGTCCGTTCGCCCTGGGAGACGTCCCAGGAGGACACAAGGGGGGACCAGGGACGCCTGGTGAACCCCATCTGATAGGTCCAGAGGAGACTTTACTCCTTGACGACCGGTTTGTTAGGCAAGGTCTGCGACCTGCCGATCAGTTTCAGTGCCTCTGGTCGACACGAAGTCGACGTCGGTTTTGTTTTCTTTTTTCTCTTTTGTTTGTGCTCGTGTGTGTGAGTGTGTGTGAATTAAGTCCTGTAGTCTGTGTTTTTCGGTACCGGTTTAAGGTCTTAGTGCACTGTCTGGGCAGATGAAGGATTCCTGCCCTGTGCACGAGAGTCTTAGTGCACTGTCTGGGCAGAAGAAGGTTTCCTGCCCTGTGCACGGGTGGAAGAAGGTTCCCCACCCCGAAATGGCGCCTGTGAGTAGATGAAGGATTCCTACTCCGAATAGTCTTTTTCTTTTTTTTTCCTTTTTAGAAAGCGCACCGGGGGACGCCCTAATCGCGCAGGCTCTGGGACTCGTGAGAGACGTTCCACGAGTCAGCCTTTGTTGGGTCCTGGCTCTGGGACGCGTGAGAGACGTTCCAGGAGCCGAATTTTGTTGGGAGGACCCGGCAACGGACAGTCAAAAAGATCTGACTGTGACTTGACTTTGGAGGTTGCGTTCGGCTGCCTATTTAAGTATAGGCACGGACAAGTGTGCTTAGATGTGTTAGTGTCTGTTGTCTGTATTCTGTTTCTGTGTTTGGTATCCCGGAAGCAGCTAAGGTTAAGCTGCAGTTTGGGCCAGGTACTGAAGGTACCAGGCATCTGTGGAAATTGGTTATAGGATGCTTTGTCTTGGTCTTGTTTGTCTGGATTGTTTTCTGTGGTATTGTCCAGTGTTTTTTTGACTTTTGTTTCGTGTTTGAATTTGGACTGACGACCGTGTTTAAAATCTTGGACTGACGACTGTGTTTGAAATCATGAAACTGTTTGCTTTGTTCGTCGAAGAGTTTTACTTGGTCCCCTTAATGCTTAGTAAGAAACTTAATCTTATGGACCCCGCTCTAGTGGCGGTGTGTTGGTTGATAGCCAAAGTTAATTTTTAAAATAGTGTTTTATCTGTGCTTGTGCTCGCAGCACACAGTAGAGGGGAGCGAAATTAGCTGCGGAGCTGCTGCAGCGAGCATGGGGACTTCTCAAGTCTCACCCAATTTTTCTGGCTCTTCAGGAGCTGTTTAAAAGGAAAAGGCTTAAGGTAAAAAGAAACACTATAGAGAGATTTCTTAGTGAATTACTACACCTTGGTTCGCGATCTCTGGGAATCTCATGGTGGACAGCTGAGATAAGCTGGAAAAGGATTTAAATTTTGCTTGGGAGCAAAGAATCTTAAAGGCGGAGTTTCAGCCGGTATGACACTTAGTGCATAACTGCCTAAAAGATCAAAAATGCTGTTAACAGGCTAAAAAAAAAAAAAAAAAAAGGGACAGGCTGTGTTAGAAATGCTACAGGAAGAATAATCTAAAAAGGCTGAGAGCTAGGTGGGGCTATAAGGAAAACAAGAATAGGAAAGGAATTTCTGACATTTGCTCACAGAAGGAGAGCACTCATTTAGAGAAGTTCTTTAAGGAAGCCTGCCTTATCTGCTGTCTTTATTCCAAGGGAGGAGTCAGTCTCCAGCACTAAATTACTTGGAGGTAGCCAAGGTCAGGATTAATGTTTTCTTTTCCATGGGCCTTTAAACCCAGTGAGACAGTTTGGTAAAGGGCTACTACTGAGGTCCTGATAGCCCCAGGTGAACTGGTTACAATTCTTTTATCAGCCCCCTGGCATCTAGCAACCAGGTTCTAACCATCTCTCCATCCTTTTGTTATTAGTTGTTACTAGAAGCCTAGTGTCATTTGGAGGCTGGTTCTCTTGAGAGGCAAAGCCATGGAGCTGACACTGACAATGGCCTTTTTGTTCCAAGAAAGGCCTCCTGGTTTAGCTGTGTGACTAAATGCTGTTTGCCCTCTTCGGTAGACTCTATTCTCAAGATTCTCTTGTTTTCTCACCATCCCATTTGATATGCTTGTTAGTAACTGTTACAGGTCTTCTTTACCACTGAGGAAAGACGGAATCCTACTAGAGGCCAGAAAAAAAAAAAAGGGTTCCAACACGCATAGAAGGCCCTCACTTCTGCCTGCTCTCTTCATACCCCTGAAGGTAGGGAGTGCTCCAGGTCTGTCCCCAGGCTCCAAGGGTGGGTCTCCTAGGGGCTGGAAAATGCCCCACCAATCTGGCTAAGATAAGGAAAAGATATGAAGAGAAAGTTACAGAAACTTGAAGGGTTAAGCTAAGTCGCTGAGAGAGTTATTGTAAGTTGATGCATGGTTCAGGGTCTGTGCAGAAAAGTGGACAGCACCTAATAGCTGTAGAAGAAGATGCAGAGAGACAGAAAAGAAAGAAAGAAAGAAAGAAAGAAAGAAAGAAAGAAAGAGGTAAAGAGTGCAGGAAGCTAGGGAAGAAAAGAGACTAAAAGAAGAGGAAATTAGAGAGCTAAAGAGAGATAAAAGACAAGAGAGGAACATATACTGGCCACAGTAGTTAGGGAACCTAGGAAGACAGTACCTGGCAACAGAAGAGAATTCCTGGCTAAAGATCAGTGTGCCTAATGCAAAGAAAAAAAAAAGACACTGGGTCAGGGACTGCCCCAGAAAGAACAAGAGGGGACACTGGAGAGCCTCTTGGTCCTAGAGTGCTGGCTATGTACAGAGATAGAAGGGAAGTGTGGATGCAGGGACCCAATGCTCTGTGCTCCTATGCCCCCCTCCAGTGGGCCAATATCCAAAGACCTTGGGTACAGGGGCCTACTGGCAACGAACAATACTTATGGACTGCCCGAAGAACAGTGGACCTTGGCGTGGGCCGGGTAACCCACTAGTTCATAGTCATCCCTGACTGCCCCTATCCCTTGCTCATGAGAAAATTGCTCTCCAAAATGGCTTGCATGGGCTGAAATGGCTGGGTGAGGCCATGTGTATGCATATCTACAGACTGTGTATGTGGAGCTTAAGACCTGTCTCAGTGCACCAGTACCTGATGCTGGGAGACGAATGGCTTAGCGCTGTTCTACTTGGAACATATCACTCCTGCCAGCCGGGCACTAACAATTATCACCCAATCCAGGACTTAAACTGTGATAGAGTGGCTGATGTTCTGCCTTTGAATAGAGTGTCCCAAAAGATGGGACCACTGGTCAGCTGCCATGGACTAGATTCTCCACCTGTTGGGGGCAATCTGGTCACCTTGCTGCCCAATCCTGACCTGGAGCCACCACAGCACGAGTGTCAAGCACTGGCAGAAGCCCATGGGTGGAGGAAAGACCTCTGCGACTGGCTGATTGACCCCTGCTGAAAGCCGAGGCTACCTTGTCCACAGACGGGAACAGTTCTCTTCATGAATGAAGGTCAGAGACAAGTGGGTGCTGCCATGGTGGACAACACAATGTCATCTGGGATGGCTGAACCTCTACCCCCCAGTACATCAGTGCCGCAGATGCCTTTGCCATCTCTTGGATGCCCTGGTGAAGCCAACAACTGTGAGTACTATTCATTGCTCAGGATATCAGGAGGGAAGAGATTCAGTGGCATGGGGCAATAACGAAGCAGATCAAGCGGCTCGAAAAATGGTTATGCAGGAGCCCATCCTGGTTGCAGGCCTGCAAGAGACAGCCACTGGGAACTGGGATCGGACTAAGGGATGGCCTCACTTAGAAAAGGCCCAAATTGCTTAAAAGATAAAGGACAATGGCACATTGAGGGGAAAGCTATACTTCCCAGAGAACAAAGAAAAGACTCACTTTGCCAAATACAGAAATGGACTCATTTAGGAGATAAAAAGTTTGTCCAAGTAGTTAAGTGTATGTAATAGACTTTAAGATTTTAGCCAGAGAGACAGTAGAAAGTATAAGGTATGTCAATAAGTGAATGCTTAGCAAGCAAACAGGGCAAAGAGACCTAGAGAGTTTGGTGAAAAGTCGAAGTGAACTTCACTGAGATAAAACCAGAAAAATATAATCACAAGTATCTCCTAGTGCTTGTAGATACTTTTTCAGGAATAGATAGAAGCTTTCCTCACCAAACAAGAGACGGCCTCTGCAATCATCAAGAAGATACTGGAAGAAATCTTCCTCCGATTTGGAATGCCCAAGGTAATCTGGTCAGACAACGGCCCTACTTTCGTTGCCAAGGTAAGCCAGGGTGTGGCCAAGTATTTAGAGGTCAATTGGAAATTACATTGTATTTACAGACCTCAAAGTTCAGGACAGGTAGGGTAAATAAATAGAACTCTAAAAGAGACCCTGACCAAAT
This sequence comes from Rattus norvegicus, assembly GCF_021556685.1. Classification (NCBI taxonomy): domain Eukaryota; kingdom Metazoa; phylum Chordata; class Mammalia; order Rodentia; family Muridae; genus Rattus; species Rattus norvegicus. Next base: position 79,699,210 of record NC_141543.1, read on the forward strand.
TAACCATGGAGACTGGCACAGACTGGGTGACACTCCTTCCCTCTTGCTCTCTTCAGAGCAAGAAATACCCCTTCCAGATTCAGCCTTACCCCCTTTGAGATCTTATATGGGGCCTCAGCCCCCCTGACTGTATTAGATGATGTTACTGAACCAACATGTCATAGTGCCATAGTAATAATGATTTGTGTGCCAGGCTAAAAGACCTACAGGTGATACAGAAAGAAATCTGCTCACAGCTGACAGCAGCCTATGCCCCGGAGACCCCTGAGACATCCCATCAGTTCCAGGTTGCAGCTACACTGAGTCCAGACACTCGAGCCTCGCTGGAAAGGACCGTACCTGGTGCTGCTGACCACCCTGACAGCTGTCAATTCTCAGCCCTCACCAGCCGTGTACTAGCTGTTGGGGCTGAGAGCTGGGACCTAGAGGGAAATTCAGTCATGTTTGTCCTGGGTTCTATCAAGATAGGTGTGGGATAGGCTTGATTTCCATTACAAATGATGTAACATTGCATATGTTAGTACTCTTAACACTTCTTGGGACTGTGCCTCAGGGATCACAGTCCGTATAAGCTTAGAAGTTCTAAAAGCTAGTCATGACCTTGGTGGATAGGCTTGGATAGTGTCCAGGTTAGAATCCTCATGTTAAGACTACAATACCAAGCTGTTATGCTAGATGAAGCTGAGTTCTCCATGAAGTTCTAGGATTAGAACTATTAACAAAAAGAAGAAGTGGGGAATGAAGGATTAAAAATTAATAATAAGCCGCCTAGCTACCCAAAAAGAAGAGGTAGGGTCTGTGAGAACATGAACTTTTCACCCCTCCCTTGCTGTACAATGGTTCCCGGAACATTCTTGCATGAAAAGTTTCCTGGAACAGCCACAATGACCCATAGCCTCCGGCCACAATGGTCCAATGGCCCTGAAAATGTCACTACCCCTAATCACAATGTCACAAAGTCCTGGGTGTGTTGCCTAGTGTTACACATGACTAGCATATGACCTAAATGTATGGGCAGTTTATGGTTTTGGAATTCCCCTCCTCCCTCCCTCTTGATCCCCCTGGTTTGTGGTTTTTTCCTTTATAAGCTCTGTGAAAATTCAGGTCGGGGTCGAACTCCTCTACTCCCTGTGTGGTGTATGAGTCTCGACCCCAGCATGCTGGCCTGAGCTCTCGTTTCATCTCGCTCACAATAAATCTTCCTCGTGTGATTACAGCAGGTCGGTGTCTGTGTCCTACTGGGTGCGCGTCTTTCCCGAGACTTGAGTGGGGGGCTCCCTTCGGGGGTCTTTCAGTAGCACAGCCCCACATTCTCTATGCTCAATGTGTTCAAGGTCAGAGCAGCTTCAGTACATAAACCGACAATTCCAAATTCAGGAGAGACTAAGGAATATTTTGGAAAACTGCTATAAATAAAGGATCAGAGACCTGACTGAGCAGAAAATACAAATCAATGAAATTGAAATGGAAGGTTTAATAGTTGCAGGAGCAGATTAACAATAATTTCCCCAGGCTGGAGAGATGGCTCAGTGGTTAAGAGCACCGACTGCTCTTCCAGAGGTCCTGAGTTCAATTCCCAGCAACCACAAGGTGGCTCACAACCATCTGTAATGAGATCTGATGCCCTCTTCTGGTGTGTCTGAAGACAGCTACAGTGTACTCATAATAAATAAATAAATCTTAAAAAAAAGAAAAACCAATAATTTCACCAAAATCTTGGCATCTAGATTGGCCTCTTCAGGAAATAATATTTAGCTCCTAAGGACTGAAACTTGATCTCAGCTAAAATAAAGTGCAAAATGGGTCAGGTGTATGGGGCCAGAAGGGGAACTAGGTAACTTAAAGCCATGTGTGGCTAATAGAGCCATGAATTTATGGGGACGTGATTTGTTGTGGCATCAGTGGAAAAGAGATGAACATTCCTCCAATCTCCATAAACAAACCACTGAAGTGGAAACTTCTAGATCCTTTGAAAAGTTAGTTATGTCAGATGGTGTTTTTCTGGGGACACAGGTGAAAGACTGTTTTCCTGAAGCAGGCATAGGCGAAAGGATGTTTTGCTATAGCTGACTTTTAAAGGACCCGTGATGGAGCATCAATATGATCCCACAGACAGTGGGAGATGAGCGCTGAGCATCTGTCTGGCTTGCTATGTAGTCTTTGCTAATGACAGGCGTGTATTGGTTTGTCTTACATAGAGTTTGCTGAGCTCAACTTCTGGTAACGCAGTCATTGAGAGAAACGGGCCCAAGAACTGCTTTTGAGGGCTGGAGAGATAGATGGCTCAGTGGTTGTGAATCCTAACTGCTCTTTCAGAGGTCTGAGTTCAATTCCCAGCCGTGACATGTTGGCTCACAAACATCTTTAATGGAATCGGATGCCCTCTTCTGGTGTGACTGAGGACAGGGACAGGCTACTTATCAAAAAGAAATAAATCTGGAAAAAGAAAAAGTGTTCATTGGGTTTGGGGATTTAGCTCAGTGGTAGAGTGCTTGCCTAGCAAGCTCAAGGCCCTGGGTGTTCGGTCCTCAACTCTGGAAAAAAGAAAAAAAAAAAGAAAAGAAAGAAAGAAAAAGTGTTCATGTGGTTCCTTGCAGCAGCTTCAACTTAACACAGCCTTGCCTCTGGCTGGTTGGTAAACCTTGCTGTTCTTTCAGGATGGACCTACTGGTTCCTGCCTGGTGTCTGCCTGGGGAAAGGACTGGACTGTTAGTTGCCAGGTCTTATGTGGTATCTGCCTGCCTAGAGGACTGGTCTGCAGCTGCTGAGTCGTATGTGGTATTTTCTATGGCACTGAAATGATGCCAAAGAAACTTGCGTTTGCCCTCAAAGAACTCTTACAGAACAGGTCCACTTCCCCCATATCCTGATAACTTTTCCACCATATCTGCTGGGAGCTGGGCTAGAGGAGAGGTTGAACCCTTATTAAAAGAAAGTTACAAAAATTATATGGCTTCAATAATGTATGCTTTTAATCCCGGCAAGAGGCGGGCAGAGGCAAGTGGATCTTAGTGAGTTCAAGACCATCCGGGGTTACATAGTGAAATTCTCTTTCACTACCAAAATAAAGGCAGCTGGAGATACACCTGAGGAGTTAAGAGCTCTGGCTGCTTTCCCAGAGGATCTGGGTTCAGTTTTCAACTCACTCACAACTTGTACCTCTACTTCCAGGGTCTCTGATGCTGTCTTCTGGCCCCCCAGGAAGCGCATGCAATGTGACAGACAGATGTACATGATGTAGAACACCCATACACATAAATATAAACAAGTCAATCGCCCCGCAGTGGTGACATATGCTTTTAACTCTAGCACTCCGAGGAGGCAAGCAGATCAATGAGTTCCAAGCCAGCCTGGTCTACAAGGAAGAGTTCGAGGGCAGCCAGGGCTACATGTAGAAAGCCTGTCTGGACAAACAAACAAGCATCATTAAAAACTTTTCAGAACGAGCAAAACAATTGCACTTATTTCTCTGTAGGAGGATGTGCATGCCACAACACGTGTAGAGATCGGAGGACAGCTTGCAGGAATTTGTCTTGTCCTACCATGGGAGTCCCAGGGACCTACCTCAAGCTATCTGGCTTTTCAACAACCATCATTAATCTGGGAGACATCTCCCTGGCCCCAAAGCTCCTTGTTTTCAACAGGAGGAAAGACAAATCTGTGCTTTGGGGTTCTAGGATGCTAAAAACACGTCTCTCTCTCTTTTTTTTTTTTTCTTTTTTTTTTCCGGAGCTGGGGACCGAACCCAGGGCCTTGCCCTTGCTAGGTAAGCGCTCTACCACTGAGCTAAATCCCCAACCCCTAAAACACATCTCTTAAATTCAGTTTTATTCTATGTGCATTAATGTTTTGCCTGCAATTATATCCGTGTGAGGCCGTTGGATTCCCCTAGACCTGGAGTTAGACAATTGCGAGCTGCCATGTGTGTGCTGGGAAGTGAATCTGCGTCTTCTGGAAGCGAAGCCCCTGCCCTTCACTCCTGAGCCATCTCTGTACCCAACTAAGATGCTTTAAAAACAAATCTATTTGTTTAATAGATAAATCTGTGTCCGTTTCTAGGTTTAATTATCGTATCACTAGTGGATGCCATTTTATATGTTATATTGAGTAGCTGTGCACCACTAATAAGTGTAACGGTAACAAAGGGCTGGAGTGTAGCTGTGGGGTATTGCATTCTGAACCCAGGACTTTGCGCTTGCTAGGCAAGCGCTCTACCATTGAGCTAAATCCCCAACCCCTAACATTAAATTTTTTAAAAAATCCTCTTAATTTATATCTTTGTGGTGGGGTTGGAGCCCAGGGTCAAGTGCATGCTAGGAAATCACTGTCAACTGTGTTATATTCCCACCTCAAGCTTCTTGATTTTTATTGCTTTCAAAGAACAAGCCTCGCTTTTAATCTTTTTTTTTTTTAAAGCTTCGTATTTATTTAGCTTTTTTATTCTCTACTTGTGCCTTCAACACTTTCAGGATATTGTTCTGCCTCAAGATAAGGAAAACACATGATCTGATCACGGACAAAGCACACACTGAACCCCCTGAAGACCCAAGGAAGGACGTGTGTGTTTGTTTTAAACAGTCTTATGAGAACGTAAGGTCTTGTAGCACGAGCCTCTCATTTTCTGCCTGGACACACGCATGTGAATTTTGGTGCTTTCCTGACCTTTTTTGGTAGAAAAATAAAAATCCTCTATTACAGGGTTTGGGGTCAGGCTTGTTGCTTACTAATTTTAAAGATTTTTGGTTTGTTTCTGTTTAATTACACGAACCGATGTCCCAGAAGCTATCCTAACAGCCGTTTGCATATATTCAGACCTCATCATCAGTTCTGGGAAAGACTGGGGAGCTCGCACTGGGAGCCTGCAGACCTACTTGCGCCCCTAGGCGGCGCACGCTAGCTGCTGCCGGGGGCGGGCCTGCCCGAGCACGCCGCTTCGTAGCCCCGTGGAACCTCTCGGCTTCCGTTGAGCATGAGCAAGATGGCAGCCTCCGAGACGGTTAGGGTACGACTTCAATTTGACTACCCGCCGCCGGCCACTCCACACTGCACGGTCTTCTGGCTTCTAGTTGACCTGAACAGATGCCGAGTTGTCACAGATCTCATCAGTCTCATCCGCCAGCGCTTTGGCTTCAGTTCCGGGGCGCTCCTGGGCCTCTATCTGGAAGGGGGGCTTCTGCCCCCTTCCGAGAGCGCGCGCCTGGTGAGAGACAACGACTGCCTCAGGTGCGCGGGAGCGCGCGGGGCGGGAGGGGGCGCGGCTCGGGGGCGCGCTTGCTGGACCTTTGGATCAAGGAGCCGGGGTGGCGAGCTAGCTGCAGAAGGGCACGTGCGAGAGAGCCTGAGTGGTCCAGCCAGGGATGGAGCATCCTTCCCCAGGACGCTTCTCATTACAGGGGGACTAGACTTGGAGCAGTTCCGATGCTCAGCCAGGCTCTGCATGCTGTGTGCATGGTGCATGTGCCACAGACCCACCTTCTCTGGGCTGCACTTGGTGTCAGAGGTAGGAAACCAAAGCAGGCAGGAAGACAGAAATGTTTTCTTAGTAATGTATGGAATGTCCCACCTTAGCGCCTTGGCAACGTGTCCACTTCTGGTGGATGTCATTCTGTGTCTCATTCAGGTGTCACTGGGCCCCTTCGAGTTGGTATTGGAATGCATTTCAGTTGTGAATAGGGATACAGAGGCTGAGTGTGTATTTCAGTTGCTTGACTGCTTGCCTATTTCAAAGACTTAGGTTTGATTCCCAGCCGTCTAAATAGGAATCCGAGCACTGAGGAAGTGAAGACAGGCAGCAGGCTCAGAAGTTCAAAGTACCCTTGGCTACACAGGTCAACCTGGCATATGTGAGACCTGTTTAAAAAGGAACAAAAGTAAAAGCGGGGCAGTAGTGGGGCACACCTTTACTCTCAGAAGTCGGAGGCAGAGGCAGGAGGATCTCTGTGAGTTTGAGGCCAGTCTGGTCTGCAGAGTGAGTTCCGGAACAGCCAGGGCTACACAGAGAAACAAATTGGGGGGCAGGGTGAGGATATATACAACACGGTAGCATACACCTTCAATCCTAACTCTCAGGAGGCAGATGGCAGGCAGATCTCTGAATTTGAAGCCAGTCTCGTCTACACATAGTGAGGGCCAGGTAGAGAAACCCTGTCTCAAAACAACAAGAAATTTTAAAAGTTGACACTGAAGTGAGTATCCAGGAGTGGCTGTAGTGTGACTCGTTGGCAAGTGGCTTAGTTATGTCAGATGGCGGGATGATGCCATCAGTCATCCCAGTTGACATTCATACTTGGCTGATTTCATCTATGGCTCCTCCACCCCACCCAATCACTTTAAGCTTCAGCTATGGTGAATCAGATTCAGAATTATAAACCAGTCTGTTTCTTGCTCGTCTTTGTTTAATGTTGCTTTCTGTAGAGAGTGTCACGTTTGCAAGATTCCTTCAGAACATCAGGGAAATAAATAGAAACAATGACCACATCTTTGCATCTCTTAAATCAGGAATACTATGATTTGTTAGTCGTTCTGCTTCAGGTAACAACTTGAAATAGTACAAATTTCAAACCTCTCCTCCCCCCTTCTCTCTTCCCCTCCCCTCTTCTCCCCTCCCCTTCTTTCCCTTCCCTTCCCCTCCTCTCTCCCCTTTCATTTTTTGAGGCAAGTTCTCTCAGTGTAGACCAGGCTGGCCTTGAGCTATAGAGGTCTGCCTGCTTCTATCTCTAGACAGACCAAGGCTCATTTCCCTTTCTACTGACAGAAAGAAATCCATTCTCAGTGTACTTTAATGGCTATTTCAACAAGAGTAAGGGCTGTGTCACCACCTGTTAAGTTTACATCCTGAACAGTTCCCTGCCTAATGACTTAATTAGTTGCTGCTGGCTATAGTTAATGCTTAAATTAATGCATCACCCAGGAATTACATTCTTATAATGTTGCTAATGATGTTTAAAAAAAAAAAACGTGAAAGCTGTCTGGAAAGAAGTTACCTCTGTGGGCCTGAGAAGGCCCACAGTAAGTGATGAGTGCTTTCCTAGCTACGGTGCCTAAGGCCCTGGATTCGGTCCAGGGTGATGAAGAGGTGGATTGCATCTAGCCCTGGTGGTAAATGGTGGAGACCATAGGAAAAGACTCCATGGGAAGGATGGTAAGATTGCTCAGTGGTTAAGAACACTGACTGCGGGGTTGGGGATTTAGCTCAGTGGTTAGCAAGCACAAGGCCCTGGGTTCGGTCCCCAGCTCCGAAAAAAAAAAAAAAAAAAGAAAAGAAAAAAAAAGAACACTGACTGCTCTTTTGGATGACCCTGGTTCAGAGTTCAGGTCCCTCCTGATAGCTTACTATAGTCCCAGGGGGAATCTGATGCTCTCTTCTGGCCATCATGGGTACTGTACACAGACATACATGCAGTCAAAACAACTGTACCAAGGAAAAGAAATTATTTTAAGAAAATAAAACGAGCAACTAAATGTGAAAGTTTTTTTGATTCCTTTGTTTCTTCCTCCTTATAGTTTGTCCCCCCACCCCCACAGATTCATTGTATGTATATATGTCTACAACTTAAATGTGTGTGTGCACATAGCCTCGGGTGTGCAGGCCTGTGTGTAAATTTATGTGTGGAGGCCAGAGGTTGATGGCTTGTGCCTTTCTCACTCACCTTAGTTTTCTGAGATAGGGTCTCTCACTGAACCTGGAGCTAGGTTAGGCTGGCCTGGCTAGCAAGCTCCAAGGGTCTGTATTGCTGTCTGTCTCTACTTTCCCAGTGCTAGGATTACAGATACACATCAGCACACTAGGGCTCCAAAGCTAGGTTCTCGCGCTTGCCCAGCAAGCACTCTATTGATGGAGGCACTGAGAAAAGCAATACTTAGTTCTGTTTATTTTTAATAGTTGTCAGGGAAGGGTGGGGGCTCATAGACCCTTCTCACATCCCAGTGAACTGTTGAGAGGCCTAGTCCTATGTAGGTCCTCTGCAGATAGCCACTCCCGAAGGCGAGTCCATAAGTGCAGTGGCTGTGTCAGCTCTTGTATTATTCCCTTCCCTCTTCTCTCTGATGTTCCCTGAGCCTGGGAGTGGGCGATGGGTCACGTTTGTGTGTCATCCCTGTACAGGAACCACGTGAATCTTCTCGGTGTCACCGTGGTTTTAGCAGACATGTCACCGGATGAGCATGTTAGTTTCCTGAGTCAGAGCTAAGCTCACCTTCTCACCATGCAAGGATGGAGGAGTGAGCACGGTGGACCATGGACCATGGCTAGTGACATATTGAGGAGGAGGCTGAGGTTCAGCAGTCCAGAGCTCTGCCTGTTCTGTAGGGGACTTGAGTTTGGATCCTAGCACCCACACACAGTGATTCACAACCACCTTTATGTTCAGCTCTAGGGGATCCTACAGTCTCTTCTGTTCCCACAGGTGTCTCTCTCTCTCTCTCTCTCTCTCTCTCTCTCTCTCTCTCTCTCACACACACACACACACACACACACACACACACACACACCCTTCTTCATTGCTGGCAAAGAAGTAGAGTCATCAGGCAGTGGTGGCACACACCTTTGATCCCAGTACTCAGGAGGCAGAAGCAAGTAAATTTCTGATCTCCAGGCCAACCTGGTCTACATAGTGAGTTCCAGGACAGCCAGGACTACACAGAGAAACCCTGTCTAGAAACAAAACAAAACACAAAAACATACAAATAAGCAGAGTCATGGGAAGCAGAGTCACAGCAGCCTGGGCGAAGAAGGCTCTCAAAATCAAGTTGCCCTAATTCACTCAGTCTCGGGACCTCAGTGGGAAGCTCACCCGGAAACACTTTAGAAAAGCCAGGGGCACAGCATCTGAACTCAGGGCCCCATAGTCTTGCCAGGTTGACATAATGTAAGCATCACAAACCGTCATGGACCCTATGGGTAGGTGCAACAATTGAGAGCCCGAACAGGAATAGGAAGGCATTTTAGTTTATTATTTTAAGTGCTTTATTAGCATACAGTTATACATATTTGTCAGTACAGTCTGTCATTTCAGGATGGAATGTATCAGATCAGAATTGATTGGCATATCTGTCTCCTCATACTGGTTTTTTATTTGGGGACATTGAAAGCCCTGTCTCAGACTCACCTTTAATCTTAGCACTTGGGTAGCAGACACAGGTAGATCTGTGAGTCAAGCCAGCCAAAGCTACTAGTGTCTTCCAAAGAAGGAAGGAGAAAGAAAGGAAGGAGAAGAGGAAGGAAGGAAGAAAGAAAGAGAGAGAAAACCCTCTCTTGAAGCTCTCTGAGGACAGTTAATTATACTGTCCACCACTGGAGCATTAGAGTCTAGTCTTTCTATCAGAGTGTACAGGAGTGTCTTTCCCCCCACAACCATAGCTTCTGATAACTACTATTCTACTTCCTACTTCTTTGTGATCCTTTATTTTTTTTAAAGATTTATTCATTTATTCTATATAAGTACACTGTAGCTGTCTTCAGACACACCAGAAGAGGGCATCAGATCTCTTTACAGATGGTTGTGAGCCACCATGTGGTTGCTGGGAATTGAACTCAGGACCTCTGGAAGACTAGTCGGGTGCTCTTAACCCCTGAGCCACTTCTCCAGCCCCGTGATCCTTTATTTTTAAGTCTTCATGGAAGTGAACATGTGTGGCATTTGTCTCCCTGTAGCATGCTGCCCTCCAGTTGCCTCCATACTAAGGGAAATTATGTCCCATCTTTACAGCCAAGTAGTATTCCATTATGTATACGTGTAGCACATTTTCCTTACCTAATACTCAGATTCATTGTGTGCTTTTACTCATTCTTTTTTTTTTTAATTTTTTTTTTTATTAACTTGAGTATTTCTTATTTACATTTCGAGTGTTATTCCCTTTCCCGGTTTCCGGGCCAACATCCCCCTAACCCCTCCCCCTCCCCTTCTTTATGAGTGTTCCCCTCCCCATCCTCCCCCCATTGCCGCCCTCCCCACAACAATCACGTTCACTGGGGGCTCAGTCTTAGCAGGACCAAGGGCTTCCCCTTCCACTGGTGCCCTTACTAGGCTATTCATTGCTACCTATGAGGTCAGAGTCCAGGGTCAGTCCATGTATAGTCTTTGGGTAGTGGCTTAGTCCCTGGAAGCTCTGGTTGCTTGGCATTGTTGTTCATATGAGGTCTCGAGCCCCTTCAAGCTCTTCCAGTCCTTTCTCTGATTCCTTCAACGGGGGTCCCGTTCTCAGTTCAGTGATTTAATGATGGCATTCGCCTATGTATTTGCTGTATTCTGGCTGTGTCTCTCAGGAGAGATCTACATCAGGCTCCTGTCGGCCTGCACTTCTTTGCTTCATCCATCTTGTCTAATTGGGTGGCTGTATATGTATGGGCCACATGTGGGGCAGGCTCTGAATGGGTGTTCCTTCTGTCTCTGTTTTAATCTTTGCCTCTCTATTCCCTGCCAAGGGTATTCTTGTTCCCCTTTTAAAGAAGGAGTGAAGCATTCACATTTTGATCATCCGTCTTGAGTTTCTTTTTTTTTTTTGGTTCTTTTTTTTTTTCGGAGCTGGGGATCGAACCCAGGGCCTTGCGCTTCCTAGGCAAACGCTCTACCACTGAGCTAAATCCCCAACCCCCCGTCTTGAGTTTCATGTGTTCTATGCATCTAGGGTAATTCAAGCATTTGGGCTAATAGCCACTTATCAATGAGTGCATACCATGTGTGTTTTTCTGTGATTGGGTTACCTCACTCAGGATGATATTTTCCAGTTCCAACCATTTGCCTGTGAATTTCATAAAGGCATTGTTTTTGATAGCTGAGTAATATTCCATTGTGTAGATGTACCACATTTTCTGTATCCATTCCTCTGTTGAAGGGCATCTGGGTTCTTTCCAGCTTCTGGCTATTATAAATAAGGCTGCTATGAACATAGTGGAGCACGTGTCTTTTTTATATGTTGGGGCATCTTTTGGGTATATGCCCAAGAGAGGTATAACTGGATTCTCGGGTAGTTCAATGTCCAATTTTCTGAGGAACCTCCAGACTGATTTCCAGAATGGTTGTACCAGTCTGCAATCCCACCAACAATGGAGGAGTGTTCCTCTTTCTCCACATCCTCGCCAGCATTTGCTGTCACCTGAGTTTTTGATCTTAGCCATTCTCACTGGTGTGAGGTGAAATCTCAGGGTTGTTTTGATTTGCATTTCCCTTATGACTAAAGATGTTGAACGCTTCTTTAGGTGTTTCTCAGCCATTCAGCATTCCTCAGTTGTGAATTCTTTGTTTAGCTCTGAACCCCCCTTTTTTTTTTTGGTTCTTTTTTTCGGAGCTGGGGACCGAACCCCAGGGCCTTGCGCTTCCTAGGCAAGCGCTCTACCACTGAGCTAAATCCCCAACCCCTGAACCCCATTTTTTAATAAGGTTGCTTTTACTCATTCTAACACAAGATGGGGTGGTGAATATGTTCACCTTTTAGGATGACTAACACGCATATTAAGACAATTGGGAGTTGGGTTGGGGATTTAGCTCAGTGGTAGAGCCCTTGCCTAGGAAGCGCAAGGCCCTGGGGTTCGGTCCCCAGCTCCAAAAAAAAAGAAAGGAAAAAAAAAAAAAGAAGATTGGGAGTTAAGAAAATGGGGCACGAAGTTGGGGGCAGCTGAGAGAAAGGTGGAAGCTGGTGTTTGTATGTGTGATTGAAGTAAACTTTGTATGTATGAAATTCTCAATAATTAAAAAAAATTATATTGTAAAGAAAGATGGTGAGTTGTGAAGTTAGGCAAGCCAAGGTCAGACTATCCTTCCTATCACTTGTCAGCTGCGGGTCTTGGCAAGTTACCTGTTTGAGTCGTATTTTGGGACCTCAGAAATGAAAGATAACCTAGTTTGTTGGTAATGTGTAAGTTAGAGAAAAAAAAATGTGTGGGCCCCACTCACTATCCATTAAGTTTATAAAACTAGCCACAGTGAGCCAGGCATGACGACACACACCTTTAATCCCAGCACTCAGGAAGAAGAGAGGGTGGATGTCTGTGAGTCGGAGGCCAGCCTGGTGTCCATAGTGAGTTCCAGGCCACCTAAGGTGACAATCTCGAGACCCTGTCCCAGAACAACAAAGAGAAAACAAACCAGCCAGGCGGAAGAGGGCTGTGCTGTGCGGGTGGTTTTGTGGGGTCTCATCCTCGGCTGTGCTTGTCAGACCTGTGCTTAGCACTTGCTCATCTGAGGCTTCTCTCCTCTTCCAACAGGGTTAAGTTAGAAGACCAAGGACTCCCTGAGGCTTTGATAGTAAGCAATGGCGGCGACTCTAATTTCCCATGTAGGAAATCAAAGAAGCGGGCTTTTAAGTTGGTGGAGGACGAGGAGACGGACCAGGGTTACAAGTACCCTGACAAGTACTGGAAGAGGCAGGAGGACAGCGGCCCTAATGAGAAGGCCTCAGACCTGGAGACAAAACTCTTCCCAGACGAGGTGCGGCGGACAAAGAACAAGAGAAAAAGCAAAGTGGCAGGCATCCCTGCTGAGGAGGACGAGGAAGAGACCAAAAAGAAGTCTTCAAAAAGAAAGGAGAAATGTGAACAGAAGAAGCAGACCAGGGCCTCCAAGTCTCCCAAACAACAGACACATAAAGAGGGAGGCTCACAGAACTGCAGCTTCCCCAGGGCCTCCTACAGAAGCAGCCTTGCTAAAGCCCGGAGGAGAAGCAGCACAGGGGCAAAAGGTAGTCCAAGCTACCTGTCAGAGTCTGAGTCCTGTCCAGACTCAGTCAGTGATGGCCACTGCAGTGTCACGACGATGCAGGGGGTCACCTTATCAGAGAAACTGTCAGCTGAGCTGTTGAAAGACGGAGCTACAAAAACTGCAGCTGCCAACAGACAGTCCTCAAAGCCTAGCTTCACCTTCAGCTCCGGCAAGGGCAAGGCCTCCAGAGCCTCGTCTTCCAGTTCAGACTCCAGTTCAGAGTCAGAAGACCAGTTCCTGGTGTCCAAGAACATGCTGGAGGGCGCATCTGACTTCTTAAAGACAACAGGCCTCTTTGCAGGGCAAGGGTGTTCCAGTCCAGGGCTGTCTTTGGAGACTCCGGGTATTATGGGATGGAAGCCTTCTGACTCAAACAGAGGCAGACAGGCTCCTGGTCCCAACGTGCCTGTCCCCTCCAGTTTGGGAAGAGGATGGGGGCGAGGAGAGGACTTCTTGTTTGGGAAGGGACTGAGGGGCCGGGGTATTCGGGGCCGAGGGCGAGGTCGAGGTCAGACTGTCTCCTGTATCTTAAATAGAAGCTCTGAGAGCCAGAAGCAGAAACAGTTAAATGATATTCTAACCAACTCATCCACGGTGATCCAGGTGAGCGAGCGTTTACTGTTTGTGAGTTGGCCTCCCTTTCCCCATGCAAGTTATCTCAGCCCTGTGGTGTGGTGTGGCGTGGGCCCTCCTTTTCTCACCAGTAATGAAGACACATGTCTTTTGCAGAATCCAGTAGAGACCTCCAAGAAGGACTATAGTCTGTTACCACTCTTAGCAGCTGCCCCTCAAGTCGGAGAAAAGATTGCCTTCAAGGTGTGTGTTAAAAATCACTGACCATAACAAAGACAAGATCACCCCTCCCCCAGCTTCCTTAGTGAATCTCACTTAGGAATGTTTACAAAAACTGTCTGCACTTGTCAGAAGTCCTGGTGGGGGCTCAGGTGGGTGGGCGTGGGCACCTCTGCATGGCCCACGGTCTTGGGGTAGGAAAGAGGAGTCCCAGGAGATGGAGGATGTAAAGGGGGGATTTGTGTACTTGAAGGACTTTTCTTCTTTTTTAGCTTTTGGAACTTACATCCGACTATTCTCCTGATGTCTCTGACTACAAGGTAAGGCTGTTTCTATAAAAACCATGAAGTTAGCCAGTGGTGGGGTGCACCTCTGGTCCAAATCACCCAGTCCTCAGAGGCAGGAAATCATTCACAGCTAGCCTGGACAATATAATGAGCCTCTGTCTCTAAAAAAAAAAAAAAAAAAAAGAGGGTTGGGGATTTAGCTCAGTGGTAGAGAAGGCCCTGGGCTCGGTCCCCAGCTCTAAAAAAAAAAAAAAAAAGATTAAAATTAGTGTATCAGAAACTTGTCCGACGAAGCAGCACCCACCTGTGATCCCAGCACTCGGGAGTCTGAGGCAGGGGAGTTTTGGATATGAAGCCTGCTGGGCTAACATAGATCCCTTTTCAATAGCTTTTAAATAAAGTACTGGTGAATTTGCTTGCACGGATGATCTAGACACTCTTGGTTAATAATGTCATAAAGTGAAGCTGTGAAACGTCCTGTGGACGTTTACAAGTGTCACCGTGAAGTCTCCCAGTCTTATGTTGCTGATACTTGAGGAGGAAACTGAGTGAGAATGACGAGCCCCTTGTGGGGTACACGGGACTGCTGTGCTTCTGAGGATCAAACTCTGGGCCTGTCCCAAGAGTAAATACACAGCTACACAAAGACAAAACAAGCAAGAAAATAGAGCACCTCTTGTCTGTGCCCAGAGGGTAAGGATAAGTGCTGAGTGCTGAGAGAAATACCTCAGCTTTAAGGAGTGCTTGCTGCTCTTAGAGAGATCGGAGTTTGGTTCCCAGCATCCGTGTCAAGTGGCTCAAAAACTCTCCAGCTCCAAGGAATCCAGCACCCTCTGCTGGTTACAGGCACCAGCATGCACATGCACACACCAACATACATACATACATACATACATACATATGTAAAAATAAAATCTTTCTCTGTAAGTCTGAGGACAGCTGGGTCTACCAAAGGAGTTCCAGGCCAGCCAGGGCTTGTACACAGAGAAACTTTGTCTTGAAGTACAACCATGAGAAAGATCTCATCAGTTGGCTTCAGTATATGGCCCCTCAGCTGCCCATTTGTCTTACCATTGTCCGCCATATACACAGGGCAATGGGTCCTCTTTTTAACTTCTTATTATGAGGTTTTTAAAACATTGATGTTTTGCCTGCATGTATGTATGCACAAGTGTCAGATCCCCTAGAGCTGGGGTCATAGATAGTTGTGAGTGCTGGGAGTTGAACCCAGGTCCTCTGGAAGAGTAGACAGTGCACATAATCCTTGAGTCATCTCTCCAGTCCCTCCCCTCGACTTTATAATTTTGAGGGGCAGTGTTTTAACTGTGTAGTCCAAACTGGCCTTGAACTCATAGCTCTTCTGCCTTGCCTCTGCCTTTGGAGTGCTTAGGTTGCAGGTATGCACTGTCTTAGTTAGGGTTTTATTGCTGTGAATAGACACCATGACCAATGCAAGTTTTATAAAGGACAACATTTTTTTTTTTTTTTTTGGATCTTTTTTTTTTCGGAGCTGGGGACCGAACCCAGGGCCTTGTGCTTCCTAGGTAAGCACTCTACCACTGAGCTAAATCCCCAGCCCCAAAGGACAACATTTAATTGGGGCTGGTTCGGTCCGTCATCATCAAGGTAGGAACAGGGCAGCATCCAGGCAGGCATAGTGCTGGAGGAGCTGAGAGTTCTACATCTTCATCTGAAGGCTGCTAGTGGAAGACTGACTTCCAGTTAGCTAGGACTAGGGTTTAAAAGCCCACACCCACAGTGACACACCTATTCCGACAAGACCACACCTCCAAATACTGCTACTCCCTGGGCCAAGCATATTCCAATCATGACATGCACCGTCACACCCAGATTCAGTGCATCTCTGTGCATCTGAAAACCAGCTCTGAAACCTGGGAGCCTGAGGTTTGGAGTGGGCCCAGCAGTGCTGGCGAGGAAGCACCACTGCTTAGGTGTGGCTCTCCCAGTGAGAGCTGTGCTGCTGCTCCTCACTTGAACACATGGCTTTAGTCTGCCTTCCCTCCACGCCCCATGAGTGATTTTGTCAAGGCCTGTAGGTATCTGCCAGTCTGACTAACGTGTGCCTCTTTGACCTCTAACAGTTATTTTGTATATTCAGGTAGCGTGCCTATAAGTCTGTTGTTTTTTTTTTTGTTTGTTTGTTTTTGGTTTTTTTTGGTTCTTTTTTTCGGAGCTGGGGAAAGTCTGTTGTTTTTATTCTTCCCATAGCATGTTGATCTGTGGGGATGAATTTATATTCCATAAAAGTAGCCATTTTAAAGTCTACTTACTTGGTGCCCTTTAGTACATTACAATGTTTTACATAGAGATTTTTTGACGTGGTATTTTATTTTTGGAAGGAAGGAAAAATATTAAGCCACGATCCAGAGACCCAGCAAGTGGATATTGAAGTCCTCTCCTCCCTACCGGGTGAGTCTTTCGGGAGTGAATGTGGAGCATAAGACTCCATAATCACAGTAGCTTCTGCACAGCCTTTCTTTCCCCTGGCCTTCACTCACCTGGGACTCGGTGCCATTCTCCGCTCTGCACTGCCAGCACACTGTAGCCTCGGGGCCCCTGCACCTTCTCCTTGGATGGAGATGTTGGGCTTGCTGCCCTTACCCCATCACTATACACTCTGGCAGAAGGTTTTTACATACAGGTGAATGTGAACCACAAAAGCAATTACTTCTAGGAAAACTAAACTGAATGCACACTCAAGGAGGTTACAAAAAAAACTGCTAAGAAGAACCCACACCTAGATAACCCTGAAAACTGTTACGTTTCCGTGTCTTGTGCTAGGGATCAGAGTCGTGGCTTCTGCCCACTGAACAGGTGGGCCTAGAGCCCAGTGCTTACTGCTCTGCTCCGTTCCCTGTCTTCTCGTATGGGCTTGAAGAGAAGCATAGGCTGTGCTCACTCACCTCTCATCCCAGGCACCTGAGGGGTGGAAGAGGCCGGAGGGTGACCAGCTTAAGGCCAGGCTGAGCTGTCAAGTGAGATGACTGTGAAGCTATAAGGTATAGAGAGAAGACTAGAGATGGAGTGCTATATATCTCCCTCCATCATTTCAGTGAACAAGATCCACTCAGAAGGTTGGCAAATGAACATACTTGGGATATTAAATATACACACACTTCAGAGATTTTATTTTATATATATATAAGTTTATACGTTTTACTTATATTTTTGTGATGTCGTATCTAAAAGCCCCTTCACTGCTTCCGCCCACACCCCCTTTTAAGCTAGAGTCTCATAGATCCCCGTATGGAACTTGCTGTGTAGCCAGTGATGGCCTTGACTTGATTCTTCTCTCCTGAGTGCTAGAATTACAGATGACCACAACCATGCCTAGTTTTCTGGGGTGCAGAGGACTGAACCCAGGGCTTGCTGCATGCTAAGGAAACAGTCTACCAACTGAGCTGCATCCCTGGCAAGGTTTTCAACGTTTTGATGAATATTTTTAGAATGTTTTTCAAACGGTCATGATTTTGCCCATCGGTTACCAGTTGTTCGAATGGTTTCAGCTTGTGTCAACGTTTTTCTGATCCCAAATTATTGTACAGGCTGAAGCCTGCTCATGTTTCTAAGTTCAGGCATACATGATTTTTGATGACAACGACATTCTGTATCTTCCCTCTGGAATACCTTTTCGGAATACCTCCAGGAGTACCCGTGGTTGCACGTATACTCAGTGTATTTATCAAGCCTGTTTCCTTCTGATGATGCAGTCTCATCTCAGAGAAGTGCTAAGGCACTGTGTCTTTTACAGCAGTATGCTACCCTTTCCTGTATGTCCCCAGCTTACACAGCAGTTTCCCAGTGGTTTGAAATCCCCATGAAGAACATTTTAACCATAGAGAAGTGGCTCACTGTCTTTACCCTCTCGTTTCAGCTTTGAAAGAACCTGGGAAGTTTGATTTGGTCTATCACAATGAAAACGGAACCGAGGTGGTGGAATACGCTGTGACGCAGGAGAAGCGGGTGGGCAGACTACTCTTAACACTTTCGACCGATAGCAGGGCTGGGGGCGGGGGTTGGAGCTTGGGCACAAAAGCTGACATTGCAGCTTCCTGAACTGCTGGTGTTAAAATCCTAGAGGATCGGGGCTCTGGGAACATTTAGTCTTCCTTTGGAATAGCCAACAAGTGCCAAGTTTCAAAGCAAGGTGCCATCATGGACCTCCCAGAGCCCCACATGACATGCACAGACACTATGTCCTCATTTAAAAGCACAGCCCTGCTTTAAAATCCTAGCCATGCAGGTTTCCTTACGGGATTGGCTTTTGTCAGACTTTTAAATACTTGGAGAGCCATTGCTATAGCTTGAGCTTAGCCACAGACCAGACTTAGATCAAGAGGAAGTGTGAGCTCAGAAGCCTCCACCATGTACCTTCCAAGTTGTTACTGCCCTTCAGGTTCCCCAGCTCTGACCTGGAGTGGCAGAGATGGCAGAAAGAGTGACAATATGGGGTTGGGGATTTAGCTCAGTGGTAGAGTGCTTGCCTAGCAAGCGCAAGGCCCTGGGTTCGGTCCCCAGCTCCGAAAAAAAAAAAAAAAAAAAAGAAAAGAAAAAAAAAAGAGTGATAATATGGTGATTCTGCCCTCTGATGTTCCATTTTATTTTAATTTTTAAATTAGATTTTTTTTTTTCGGAGCTGGGGACCGAACCCAGGGCCTTGCGCTTCCTAGGCAAGCGCTCTACCACTGAGCTAAATCCCCAACCCCCTTTAAATTAGATTTATTTGTGTGTGACCGTATATGGCTACATGCATCAGAGACAACTTCCGATTGTCTGTTCTCCCACGGGTCCTGGGAATCGGACTTGGGTTGTCTAGCTTGGCAACCCAAGTCATCAGGCCTCTTTCCTGATGAGCCATCTTGTCAGCCCAAAGCACGGGTTTCCCTGTGTTGGGAGCCAGCAATCGCTAGTGGTAACTTCTCAGCAGCTTGACTATGGTTGTGCTCGCATTTGAAACATTGTGTTTATTTGCTGTTATATTTCAGTGCTGAAAATTCACATTTTGTTTGAACTCTCAACCAGACTTTGTGCTTGCCTGTTTTGTTTGTTTTGTTAGAGACAGGGTTACAGAGCCCTGGTTGTCCCAGATTCATTTTGTAGATTAAACTGGCCTTGAACTCATAGGGATCCTCCTGCCTCTGCCTCCCAAGTGCTGGGATTTAAGACTTGCACTATCATGCTCTGCACTTGCCTGTGTTTTTTAAGATCCCTTCAGGGTTTTTTTTCCTAGAAACACATTCTTAGGGTTTGTGGCAGCATCTGATGGTTTGGCCTCATTTCCTGTGGTTCTCTGTAATGTTTAAACATACTTTTCAAAAAAACGTCGAAAACTGCAAACAGAAAACCTGTAGTTTCCCCTCATTGACACTAGATGGCGCACATCATTCACGTTCACCGGATGCTAGGGGCGTCTCTTTTGGTGCACTGTGTGGTAGTGGCTCCCAGAGCCACCCATCTATAAGGTGAATTTTTCAGAATGAACACTTCAGAATGAAATCTCTTTTTCACCACTGCAGTCCCTGTTCAATGAAAGGTTAAAATATGTTTAACATAACAGTTAGCTGCATTTCAAGTGTTCAACTCAGTTTTACTGGCTTTGAAAGTATTTTCATTATCTGACTATTCTTTACAGAAATTTACTTAACTAACCTACAATTTTTAGCTTATGTGATGTCAAAAATGAATTAAATTTGGTGTTTTGTATTTTTCCTTAGATCACTGTGTTCTGGAAAGAGTTGATCGATCCGAGACTGATTATTGACTCTTCAAGTAGCATCTCAAGTAAATAATGTGTCTGCAAATACCCTCTGACCTTGCCGCCTTGAATTCTATAATTGTTTGTGACCGTGGTTATAGCCTGAAGTTTTTAAAAAGAAGGCTAAATGTTGTTTAGACTTTTTGTTATCTTCACTTTACCATATTAGGAAAAAAAAATCTACCTCATCATTTAGAGTAACGAAGTTGCTAGTATGTAGATCCTTATTTCCTTCGGGCTAAGTTCAGTAACCCATTTGAAAAACCGGGTGCAGACCAGTAAGACAGTGCGCTTGACTCCTCCCCACCTGTCCGGCTCCCAGTAGCAATCATCAGTAGGAGTTTACAGTGCCACACCCAAGAATGTGCTGTGCGTCTTGTCTTGTTTTTAAGTCACTTTAAACTACTAAGGCATGTTTCTTGACTTAATTTTTAACACGTGAGCTGTTCTGTTACGCACAGAGCATCTCCCACATTCCACACATTTTATGCTTGCTATCCTCGAGAGTTAGTGGAGTTGGATTTGCCGGGGCGACAGGTTACAGAGTCCTTTCACATCTTCCAGCTGGAAAATACAGGGCCCTTAGGACCCTGTGCCGACTGCAGTGGGGAGACATGGTTGTTGTATCATCTGGAGAAGACATGGTCTCCCAGAAGGCTGGCCATGAACCTCAGACCAGGCTGGGGCAAGTGACCTTGTCACACAGTGCCAGGAACTTGGCTTCTCATACTGAAGTGAGGATCTTAAACAGAAATGTCCTTTTCTGTTATTATCCACCACGAAGCTAAAGGCTGAATATAAACTGCAAATTGCTTTCTTTTAATGAAAACTCAGATCCCTCCTTCAGCCTTGCAGATTTTTAAATAAAACCATATCAAACTCAATGTCCATTCTGAGTTATGTTTTAGTTCTGTAAATTATTATCTTAGTTTATAATCATTTTCATAACAAGGAGGCTCGCTTTGCAGCTGGGAGGCTAACACAAGAGGTTTATGAGTTCAGGGAAAGCCTGGGCTACATAGTGAGACAGTGTCTCAAAAGAAATTTTAATTTTTTTTTTTTTTTTTTTTTTTTTTTTTTTTTTTTTGGTTTAAGCCCAAGTGTCACAAAGTATGGTTTGGCTAAGTTCCATGGATCACTGAAGATGCAGGCTAGTCTTAATCTGTATAAGAGGAAAGTGTGTCAAAATGTGTGTTTGTTGATTTGTAATAGTGTTACTCTAGAAGGGCAGTTCAGCTCTCAGTAGGGCTTCAGCAGTGGGGTTCTGTGTAGCATGCTGCCATCCTAGGGCTTGGAGAACAGACTGCAGTAAGGAGTCAGTATTGACTCAGCCCAGAAGTGTTTACCTTAGGTGTGCTTTCAGATAACATCAGCTTATGAACGGCCCTTCTCTATGTGCTGATAGAGTGCACAGAAAGATAACACAAACCTATTTAGGATTCATAAGCAGTTCTCTGAGAAAATTCAAGAGTTTAGAAAAATACGTGTATCATGTCCATTGAATTAAAATTTTGTTTTATGGAACTTTTGCTTTATACACAGCCATGTGTCCGCTGGGTCCCCTGTTTCTTCACACATGCTGGAATGATGGCTCAGTGGTTAAGAACGCATTCTGCGGGGCTGGGGATTTAGCTCAGTGGTAGAGCGCTTACCTAGGAAGCGCAAGGCCCTGGGTTCGGTCCCCAGCTCTGAAAAAAAGAACCAAAAAAAAAAAAAAAAAGAACGCATTCTGCTTTTACAGAGGCCATGAGTTCAAGTCTCAGCATCTCTCCAATGCCTCGATCACCTGCCTCATGATCACATCCCCCACACAGCCATACACTTCACTAATGAATAAATCTTAAAAATATATTTCTGACGCAGTATCTAATTAAGAAGCCCTGACTGGCCTGGAACTCTTGCTGTGTTGACCAAACTGACCTTGAACTCATGGAGATCTGCTTGCCTCTGCCTCCTGAGTGCTAGGATTAAAGACCTGAGCCATCACACCTGGTGAAAATACAAATTTTAAAGTTATAAAGAGGAAAGGGAGAGTGGAGACTTCTGGCCTTTTTATGCACACACACACCCACCCAGTCACTTTTTATGATAAGTGAATTATTTCTCAAACAAAAACAGGAAGAGGGCTGGAGAGATGGCTCAGTGGTTAAGAGCCCCGACTGCTCTTCCAGAGGTCCTGAGTTCAATTCCCAGCAACCACATGGTGGCTCACAGCCATCTGTAATGAGATCTGATGCCCTCTTCTGGTGTGTCTGAAGACAGCTACAGTGTACTCATATATAAAATAAATAAATAAATAAGTATTTTAAAAAAAAAGGGGGGGTTGGGGATTTAGCTCAGTGGTAAAGCGCTTGCCTAGCAAGCGCAAGGCCCTGGGTTTGGTCCCCAGCTCTGAATAAAAGAAAAAAACAAAACAAAAAAAAAAAAAAAAAAGGAAGAATACCAGCATGTCGAGATTGGAGCCATGGTAAAATGTGTATTAGTATAAAGAAATGGACAAATGCATTGAAAAACATAACAAAAGGGACCTAAGAACAAATTAAAAGTCTGACCTTCTTTTAATGTGCATGGATGGTTTTGTCTGCATGTATGTCTGTGTGTCATGTGCATGTGCGATGCCCACAGAGGCCAGAAGAGGACACCGTATCTGTTGGAGACCGGAGTAACAGTATGAGCTCCACGTCGGTACTGAGAATCGAACTCCACGTCCTCTGAAAGAACGAGTGCTCTAACCACTGAACCAACTTGCCAGCTCCAAATTCTGAATATTGCTACAGACTGAGAGATGGCTCTAAGGTTCAGCTGTCAAGAGCATCTGAGTCCCAGGGGCTCCCATGTCCTCTTCTGACCCCCACAAGCACCAGTCATACATGGGTACAGACACATACAGACACAACAGTCAATAGGCATAAATACATCTAAAAAAATTTATAAAGAAATCGAATTGACAATTCAAAGCTTTATCTTGGAGAACATTTCAGACGAAGCCTTCATCAGGCTGTGAAGAAGCACAAGATCTGTGAGAGTGAAGGACATTCTCAGTTCCCTTTACAAAGGTGACCTGACCCAGATAGCACCGCCCTGACATAGATATCTTAATTAGTTTATAGACTACTGTCTCCCAGGATCACAGTAAGCTTGTGTCCAGCACCATGTGTTAAAGGTTTGTGTCCACACGGTGGTGCTGTTGAGAGGCGGAACCCTTTGAAGGCTGAGTGTTACCGAGGGAGGACGCCCTAGACTGACAGGCTTCCGGAGGAGTGAGGAGTGGAGAAGTCTTGCTCTGCCAGGCATGCCTGCTACTATGTGCTTCCACACCAATGATTCGAAGCAAGGGAACCAACTGATCGTAAAGTAGCACCCCCAAAACAGTCAAAGTTCACCCTTTCCTGTTCTGTCATCTCTGGTATTCATCATCATCATGTGATGCCAATTAATATAATATCTGTAAGAAACAAGAGCAATTCCTGACTCTGGTTATAGCTCAATCTCTCGTGCTTGCCTAAAACACACAAAACCCTAGGTTCAATCCCTGACACTACATACATTGAGGGTGGTGTTATGCTACCTACATGTAGCTACCTATTGTGTAGGCACATGCTACCTATAATTAGTACTTTGGAGGTAGAGGCAGGAGGATCAGTTGTTCAAGGTCTTGCTCAGCTATATATCAAAGTCATTGTGGGCTACAGGAGACCCCGTTTAAAAAGAAAGAGGGGGGTTGGGGATTTAGCTCAGTGGTAGAGCGCTAGCCTAGCAAGTGCAAGGCCCTAGGTTCGGTCCCCAGCTCCGAAAAAAAAAAAAAAAAAAAAGAAAAAAGAAAGAGGAAGAGGAGAAAGGAGAAAGAAAAGAAATGAAGGAGGAAAAGAAAGAGTTAAAGAAAGAAGGGCAGGTCTCCAGGATGGCTCATCAGGTAAAGGTGATTGTGGCCAAGGGGAGTTCTATCCCCAGAATCCACATGGTAAAGAGAACCATCTCCCTCAAGTTGTCCTCTGACCTTTACACGGAGACAGGCACACACGATTTAATTTTAAAAATTTAAAGAAAAAAATTAGCAAATCAAATCCAGCAATATATAAAACGATAGTCCCTCATGCCCTTTGGTTGTCCCAGGAGTGTGCGAGTACTTTCCATTCGAACAGTGGGGATGCTAAACAAGGCAGAAAAGCTCCCCACCCCCATTAGTGCTGATTAAGCCAACAAGAGTCCCTCTATCAAAACAGGATCGCAGTTTGGGTATAAAAAAAGACGCTTGTTAGACTTCTTTACATTTATTTTACGGTTAGGAATAGCTTTGGTGGAAGCCAGGGGATTTTTTATTTATTTATTTATTTTATTTATATAAGTACACTGTAGCTGTTTTCAGACACACCAGAAGGAGGGTATCAGACCCCATTACAGATGGTTGTGAGCCACCATGTGGTTGCTGGGATTGAACTCAGGACCTCTGGAAGAGCAGTCAGTGCTCTTAACTGCTGAGCCATCTCTCCAGCCCGAAGTCAGGGGAATTTGAGGCCAGCCTGGGCTATATAATGAGTCTCTTTCAAAATCTGGAGACAGTAGGAGATTGTTTTTAAATGTTTTGGGGTGTAGACATGACAGTACATTTTTAAAAAAATTTTTTTAAAAAGCTAAACCATGAGATGTAAATTCTGGTACCTTCTCCCATCCATCTGGAGCTCAGTCTGAGTCTGTCACACGCTGATTGCACGGCAGGTCTTTGGTCACTTGTACCTTTTGCAGCACAGTAGGCCTCTCTGCCCACCCCTCCCCCACCCCCACCTCTTAACCTTTGATCTGGTTAACTACGCATTCTAGGGGTTGGGGATTTAGCTCAGTGGTAGAGCGCTTGCCTAGGACTCGCAAGGCCCTGGGTTCGGTCCCCAGCTCCGAAAAAAAAGAACCAAAAAAAGAAAAAACTACGCATTCTAGCACTAAGCTCCATCCATCCCCAGCCTCTCTGGCTCTCTTTCAGATGAGACTCAATATCCTCTACAAGGGCGTGAGGATTCCAAGGCGTGTGTTCGAACTACAGCTCAAGTCTAACGAGGACTTACCTGGTGAGAATAATAGTTGTTATATTTGCAGGAAAATGTGGCTTCTTCCGCCACCTACTTTTCCCAACCTCTAGATACAGAGCAGGAATCCTATTCTGATTGCTAGCCATCACCTGGATCAAGGCACGTACTTAGTCCCCTCTTGACCAACCAGGTCCCATTTGGCTTTGCAACATTGCAGGATCAGAAGATATCAGGTATGGTGAAAAACAGACACACCCTGCTGGCCAAGAGCCACCCCTAGCCTCCCATCAGCCCACTTGTAAAGGTTAGGATGCCTACTGTTCATTACTGCCTACATCCGATGTGTTAGCATAAGCTAAAAGGCGGGGAGATATCTGGGGCTCCAGGCTTGACAGACAAGAAATCCATGCCTCCGGGGACACTCCCCTTCAAGGATCTCTGTATTAGAAGGCAGAACTGTGCCTCAGACTCCTTCAGCTCTTGCTCTGTGGCATACCAGTTGTGTAGGAGGTCTTTGTGACTACCTCCCCCTTGGAATTTGATAAACCGTGGAGCGTGACTCTCCAAACGATCTTCAATGTCCAACCAGCCTTTCTCAACTATTCAGCCTAGAAAGAGAATTCCACATTTTGCCATGAGTCACAAGACTCCTCCACCCACGATAATTAGGTTTGAGGTGGATTTTATACTATTCATTTCCTGGAAACTGCTTCCCCTGCCCCCTCCCTTGGGAGGCAGGCAGCTTTTTGTAGTAGGAAATAGTTGCCTTCTGGAACTAGATGGGCCTTGTGCCAGCACCCATTGTTTTGGCTGGATTGTTCGGTTTCTCTGAGCCTTTTTGTTTGGTTGGTTTTTTCTCTGTCACATGGATGGTTTTAGCTACTTCACAGGTTGTTGGAAGGACTCTCAGCATTCTACCCCAGCATACTTTTTTCTTCTTTTTCCATGCAGACAACAACCACCAAAATACGAACGAGAACAGATGGGTCGATACATCTTGGGGGAAAGTCCATGTGATGAAAATTAGGGGAACCAGCACTTAGAATGTTATGTTCAGCAGTCTCAAGTTCAAATCTCAGCTGTTTGTAACAGTATCTTGACCTTCACCAATAAAAATGGATGTAGGACACCCCTCTTAGGCCTTTTCGAAGGTTTTTCTGTTGTTGTTTTTTTGTTTTTTGGATAATATACTCCATTTGTCTGGCACACAGTAGGTGTCATAAACAGTGGCTTATTAGATACCATGAGATAATTTACCTTGTCCTCCTGGCTGCTTAACCTCGTCATCCAAGGTAACTTCCATAATTCCTCTAGAAGCTTCTTTCTGCTACAGTTGAATTTCCCATTGAGCACTTGTATTCTCCTGTCCATTTGTGTGTTCTGCACTCAGCCCAGATTGGAGGACTGATTTACAGAACTAAAAACAATTTAAGCCTAGATGAAAGATTTTGAGAAAAAAACTTGGAGCTCCAATACTGTGTGTGCACATACAAGAGGCAAAACATGGACTGGAGAGATGGCTCAGTGATTAAGAGCACTGACTGCTCTTCCAGAGGTCATGAATTCAATTCCCAGCAACCACATGGTGGCTCACAACCATCTGTAATGGGATTTGATGCCCTCTTCTGGTGTGTCTGAAGACAGCTACAGTGTACTTATTTATAATAAATAAATCTGTTAAATTTGGGAGTCCCCAAATCCCAAGTGAGTAAAAATTTCTATTTTTATTTTTCAGTATTGAAAATTGCTAGGCAAGGGACTTTACAACTAAGCTATACCCCCAGACCCTTATTACTTAAGGAGGAGGAGAGTCTTGCTATGTAGCCCAGGCTGGCCTTAAACTTGATCCTCCTGCTTCAGTCTCCCCAGAGAGAGTTCTAAGATTGTAGGTGTGCCTCACCTCACCCACTTTAGAAATACTATAACCAATTTGGCTTAGGTGAAGAAATTCTTAAGGGACTCTTGTGTCTCAATCTATCAGAATACCGAAAGAGTGGACCCCAAAGAAATGGTAATTTCCTTGGAATCTCATGCTGGGAGAGAACCGAGGAAGAATCTGTCTCCTGGGAAGAGATTTCACAGTTCTAACAGCTTGTGGGACAGAGCAGTTTACAGAATGAAACTGAATCCCAGACAATGATGGGCCAGTGGTGGGCTGGACCAGGTCTTGACTGGCACTTAGACGTTCGTATTTTTGCCTTCTATTTTAACTTTGAATCTCATTTCAGAACCTGAAGGTGGACTTGAGGGGTTTCCTGGGTCTCTTTTGCTGTTTTCCTCTTTTAAGTTGGCTCTTTTTTTTTTTTTAAATTGGTCCCTCTCTTGGGGACTGGTGGCTGGAGCTGACTTGGGGAACAGGTTGTGACACCCCAACTTTTGTAATCTTAGTTTTTTGTTTTTTTTTTAAGATCATGTACCATCAAAGGAACACTAACTCTAAATGCGTGACCATGGGATCCTGCCTTTAGGACGGTGGAGTTATGTTAGAGTCCACCATCAGGGAAGGAGTGGGAGCTGGACAGAAAGGCAGCACAGTTGGAGGGAAGGAGGAAGGGAAGAGGAAGGGAAGGAAAGGACATCCACAGTTCATATCGTATGGTTGTGTTTTGTTTTCCTTTAATTATTATGGGTATGATATTGGGTGGGGGAGTGTCAGCGGACAATTTTGTGCAATCTTAACCAAGGTTTCAGTAATTGTATTTAGGCTTCATATTCTCCTGCCCAGCCATCTCCCCATCCCTGTTTCAGATGTTGAGACAGCCACTAACTCTCTAGCCCAGGCTGGCATTGAACTGACGGCAATCCTCCTGCCTCAGCCTCTCAAGTGACAGAATTACAGGAATGACCCATCGTGCTCTGCGTCTGCAGTATTTTTTTTTTCCTGTTTGGCTTTAAGGTTTTTGTTTTTTTGTTTTTTTTGGGTTTTTTTGGTTCTTTTTTTCGGAGCTGGGGACTGAACCCAGGGCCTTGCGCTTCCTAGGCAAGCGCTCTACCACTGAGCTAAATCCCCAACCCCTGTTTGGCTTTAAGTTTTAATTATAAGACCCGTCCTGTTCTGGAGGGGAGGTTTGGGGACACCTGGGGGGAACGGATGAATGTTCTTCATAGCCAGGCTGCACTCTGGTAGGACATAGGTCCCGACCAGGAGGGTAGGATACTCCAACCACTGGGACAATTCATCTGCAGAGAGCCTCTGAAACTGCACCTGGTGGCCTTGGGCTTGTGCGTCGCTCGGATCCACAGGGTATGAGGAGCATCAGAGCTCTCCAGGTCCGCTCACCTTTGGCTTCCAGCAACAGACCAGAAGCTTCCCGCCCACCGTCCGGCCCCCCTGGGCCCCACGTGACTTCCTGAAAGTTCAGGGCGCCGCCCCTCCTGCCCAGTTTCGATTCCTTCCTCGCCGCTCCCCTAGCACCGCGCGGTGGTGTGTGCAGCTGTCCGTGCGCGTCCCGTCGGGTGCCCCCAGGAGAGCGATGGCCGAGCTGTTTCCTCTGGCCGAGGAGCTGTCGTGCTCCATCTGCCTGGAGCCCTTCAAGGAGCCCGTCACCACCCCGTGCGGCCACAATTTCTGCAGGTCATGCCTAAATGAGACGTGGGTCGTCCAGGGCCCGCCGTACCGGTGCCCGCAGTGTCGCACCGTGTACCAGGTGCGCCCGCAGCTGCACAAGAACACGGTGCTGTGCGCAGTGGTCGAGCAGTTTCTTCAGGCCGAGCAGGCGCGGACCCCCGTGGACGACTGGATCCCGCCTACCCGCTCCGCCGCATCCAGCTCAGACACCCAGGTGTCCTGCGACCACTGCCTGAAGGAGGTCGCGGTGAAGACGTGCCTCGTGTGCATGGCCTCTTTCTGCCAGGAGCACTTGCGGCCTCACATCGACAGTCCGGCCTTCCAGGACCACCCCCTGCAGCCACCCGTCCGTGACCTGCTGCGCCGCAAATGTTCCAGGCACAACCGCCTTCGCGAAATGTTTTGTCCTGAGCACGGAGAGTGCATCTGCCATATCTGCCTGGTAGAGCACAAGACCTGCTCCCCTACGATCCTAAGCCAGGCCAGCGCCGACCTGGAGGTAGGGAATGGCTGGTTGAGGGTCTAGAGGACAGCCTGGGCCAGCTGAATTGTGGAGAGAGCCCATCCTGGGTATCTCTGTAGTACAGTGGGTTGCCGGGAAGAGATAGGCTTTGCTGGGCCAGAGATTCTATATCCCACCCCTTCCTTCACAAGAACTCATGGCCTTAGGCTCTGTGAGCCGCTATCTGTGAGTTGGGCCGTAAGGGGCCATCTCCACAGACCAAACAGAAAGCAAGTAGATTATATATAGCCTCCCCACCCATCCGTTATTGTCTGCCTTCCCCAGCCCTCTCATGTCTATTTTACATAGCAGACAACTGTAGGCACAAGAAAGAGTGCCTGTCTCAAGCCTGTGTTTGTCCAGTGGAGTTCAATAGTTTTGAATATTAACTAAGACGAACCCTGGGGGTTACCTCTCCACCCACTCCAGGTCCTGGCAGCATGTAAGAACTGTGTGTGCTCAGTTCATCCCACAGTTCAGGAAAACAGGCCCAGAGAAGTTAGCTTAGCAGGAACCAGACTGCTTTGACTCACAGTTTCTAGTTTCCTTTTCCCCTGTAGACCAGATCTGTTGAGTCCACGTTTGTTGAGCCCAGAGCATGGAGCTCCAGGAGGCTCGAGGTGCAACAGAAGCCTCTGTTGACTGGAGAATTTTCATGGACAGGAAGTGTGAACAGAGAGTCTCAAGAATTCCTGCTTGTGACCTACAGGGAGAGAGCCTTTGACACCGTGGTGTAGTCCATCTTGATTTTTTGTTTGTTTGTTTGGTTGGTTTTTTTGACAGTCCTATGTAGTCCTAGCTGTTCTGGAACTCACTCTGTAGGCCAGGCTGGCTTTGAACTCATCGAGACCTGCCTGCCTCTGCCTCCCAAGTGCTGGGACCTAAGGCGTGGGCCACCACCACCACTCAGTTGGTGTAGTCCATCTTGCTGTGAAATTGAGCAGGAATTTGGCCTCTGGACCTGGGTTCAACTTGATAAAGACTGGAGGTGGAGCGTGTGTGTTAGGGAGTCAGGGTTCCTAATGGCTTTGTGAGGGGTTGCCATGATTTTAGTGGATCTAGAGGTCCCCGTCTTCCCCTTATGGTGCCTCTCCTTTGTCCATCTGTCAAAGCATGATCTGATCTCACCTCTCTTAAACATCTGGGGGAGTTGAGACCTGTCCCAATGTCGTGGAAGGAATCAGAAGCTGGGTGAGGTTGGTAAGCTTGGCGATGGTGCCAGGACCAGAATTCCAGCTCTGCTCCCTCTTGCCACAGCCCTTCCCTGGCTTTGCCTGCCTCTCTGGGTCTTAGTCAGGTTCCTCAGGACTTTTTCCCCCCCTGAGTCTTGGCACTTGGATCTTTTGAGTTCACCTCTTCAGTATGCTTTATATAGGTATGAGTACCTCCAAGCCTAGCTGTCCTGGGAGAGAGTCTGCCCTGCATTTAGAGCCTTTGCTACCACAGAGCTAGCTGTTTGGCTCGAGACGAGTCCCTGCAGATCTCTGGGTAGGTTGAGAGCCACTTGGGAAGGGCTGCAGGGGCAGGATCCAGTGTCAGGAGGCCTGTCACTTAGGAGACTCCTCTCAGATTCAGTGCCAAGGTCTGGGGTTAAATCCTGACCCCACCTTGTAGCATCCAACTACAAATGGTAAATTGGGGGACGAGGACGGTCTCGGGCTATAGTGAACCTTGGGCGAAGCTGGTGTCGTGCCTATAATTCCAGCACTTGGAAGGCTTAGGCAGATAGATCATCGTGAGTTTGAGGCCAGCTTGGAACTACATAGTTTCAGGTCAGCTACAGGGTGAGACTCTTGTCTCACAAAGACAACAACAAAAATAGCCAGTGGTCAGCAAGATGGCTCGACTGGTAAAGGGACTTGTTACCAAGGCTCTGGCCTGAGTTTGATCTCTGGGACCTGTGTGGTAGAAAGAGAACCAACTCCAGCAAGCTGATCTTTGACTTGACACCTATATGCACACAGATAAATGAATGTAATAAAATCAAAGGAAGAAAAAGGGGACAAGGCAGTTTTCTGCAAAAATCTCCATATATTTACCAAGGCAGACATTGGGGGCATGAGGAGCCTCCCCAGCCTGTCCTGAGCCTCTGCTCCCTTTCAGCCTTTTTGTCCAGAGCTGGAGTGAGCGGCCATTCCTGCTGCTGCTTTTTAATCCTGATAGCAGAATTCCTCCTGCCAGCCTTGTGCCCGTGTCTTTTTCAACCCAGCTGTGGCTCTTGTCTCAGTGCCAGACCCTAGCAAGCACTGCTCAGTCTTGAGCATTGTGGCTGCTGGTTTGGGGGGGTGCAGACTCAGGATTCCACTCTCTCCCATGTGGAAGACCCAGATCCTTGGTCTGCAACAAGCTCTCCCAAACCCCAAAGTCCTCTGTCCTTGGTCAGTGGTCTGTTGTTGCCGCCTAAGTCCTTGAGCTGCCTCTCTTTGATTAGGAGTAGGTCAGAGTAGGTTCCCCCCCACCCCCCATCCACTAGGAGGGGACTTTTATCTGTGTTTACTTAATGGTGGATTACTCTTTCAGCGTGGAGGGCTCCTCCTGCAGTTCTGGAATGGAGTCAGTTGCTAGTACCTGTGTGTTCTCAAGTCTCTTCTAGCCCAGGGAGGCAGGGTTTGCCCTTTGACCCAAATCTGTCTCAGCCTCTGTTGGAGAGAGGCCTGGGGCAGGGGAAGGGTTGTGTCACAGAGGTTGAGCCAAAACAAACATCACTGACCTGGGCTTTCTGGCTACAGTTAGTTTGTGCAGCCTTGATCTTTGTGTCCTGCCCTTACGTGTGCTAGTGGGTGGTTCAAATCCAGCCCCAAGGTTAGGTCCAGCTCTAATGGAGTAGAGGAATCAGGAAAGTAGAAAAGAGGGCTACTGTGTGTTGAGCTACTTGATTAGGGAAAGGAAATATTATCATTATTATTATTGTTGTTGTTAATTAATTTGTAGAAATTCCTAGCATACACAGTTTGGTCATTTGTTTATAAGTTTAGTAGAACCTAACCTTTGCCAGTTACTAACAATGTGGTCTTGAGTGAATCATGATTCTGTGATGTTTTCTGTAAAGTCTGAGTGATGTCTGCTTCTCCGAGTTGCTCTAAAAGTTAATAGGTGTGAGGTGCTAGAAAAGCGTGTGAGCACTTCATAGCAGCCTTCCTGACTGGTGGTGGAGTGTTCTCTCTCATCTCGGCACGCCGTTCTATCTTAGCAGGGACATAGAAGACTGTCGCCTCTGGAAAGTGGCTAAGAGCCAGACAGTTTGAATCAGCGTAGCTCTTTCAAGCCCCAGTGGCCAGCCTACCCTGATTCTCGGCCCTCCGTGGCTCTGGCCTGGAGTGGCCAAGTACAGCTGAGCATTTGTCCCTGCCTTGCTGGAGGTGACAAAGCCTCACCTAGCTTCCGTCCACCTTTGGAAGTCACCTCTGGGGAGGACAGCGTTGGGTGCTGAGCTCTTTCGCTGGGTTCCCTTCTCCTGGAAAATCCACTGTTTGGTTAGCTCTCCAGCGCCTTTGATATTTTGTCTATTTTCAAGGCTGTTTGCTGTGGTAGGGTGGGGTCACCGTTACCAAAGATCGCTGTGTCTCTGTGATCTTGGCCACTTGCTATCCCTCTTGCTTGGATTTCATGAGCTGTAAAATGAGTAGTGGGAGAAGAAATGTGTTATAATAGAAGCTGAACAGATCCAGGCAGGGCTCTGAGCACGGTCCTTGGTTAGTCTTCCTGATTGCCCCTGTAGCCACCTACCCAGTGGTATCTGTTCATGGCCAAGGAAGTAGGCAGAAGACACATGGCTGGGTCACAGGATTTCAGACACCGTCATTTTGGTTCCAAGTCTTAACGTTTCTGTATTGTCTTCCTAAAGGGATAGCGGGAAGCTTCAATTACAAGGAGCATACAGCGTAGGCAGAAGGGGCAGCGGGATGGAGGGAGGGAATGGTCCTCAGTGTAGGGGAACTAGGACACTAGGGTAAAGAGGGGCTCTCTTGCCCTGTGTGTTTTCCTTTACAGAACAAACTGAGGCAAAAACTCACCATCATGTACAGCCACATCAATGGAGCGAGCAAAGCACTGGAGGATGTGAAATCCAAGCAGCAGAATGTGCAGGTGAGTGACCCTCCCCCACCCTCACTCAGTCTGTAAACTTCAAACCCCTTCATCCTTCAGGGCGGGCATGGCCTCCTTGTGCCTGGGAAGTTGGCTGTCAGCAGAGGGCTTCTGTAGCTCACGTGAAGCCTTGGGTTCTCTCCTGAGACCACAGAAACTGGTAGGGCGGGATCAGAAGTTCAAGGTTCTCTTTGATTCCATAGTCAGTTCCAGACCAGCCTTGCTGGGTTTCGTTTTGTATTCAAGACAGGGTCTCACTATGCAGCCCTGGCTGTCCATGAACTCACTATGTGAATTAATCTGGACTTGAATCCACAGAGATATCTATTTGCTTCTGTCTCCCGAGTGCTGGGATTAGAGGCGTGCATCCCTTGTCTTTAAAAAAAAAAAAAAACCTTGCAAAACATTCAGAAAGCTGTATGTCCAAGAAACAGCCTTTATAAATACACATTGAAGAACTCCCCGTAAGCCCAGCCTTGAGAGAATCATGAAAAATGTAGGGGTAAGAGGCTTAGAAAGATGGCTCAGTTCATAAAGGTGATTGTGGCGTAGCCTGACCGAGTTCAATCCCTGGAATCCGAGGTGGAAGGTAAGAACAGAAACACAGAGTTTGACTTCTGATCTCCAAGTTTATGCTGTGGTACTCGCCGCCTTCACTCTGACAGTAAATAAAAAATGAAGAATAAATAAACACGCCAGGCATGGTGGTGCGCACCTTTACTTCTAGCCCTTAGGAACTAGAGACAGGTGGATCTCTGTGAGATCTAGGTTAGCCAGGACTACATAGTGAGCCTTGATCTATGGGAGGAGGAGAAGAAATAATGATGACGATGACGATGACGACGATGATGATGATGACGACGAGGACGTGTCGGGGAGAATCCTTCCTGTCTCTTCCAGCTTCCAGGGTCTTCCTTGTCTTGAGGCTGCTTATACTTTGTCTTCCATCTATAGTAAGACCACAGTCATTGGACTCAGGGCCCACCTGGCTAACTCAAGATGATCTCTCTCTCTCTCTCTTTTTAAATCCGTATTTCATGTGCATTGATGCTTTGACTGCAGTCAGATCAGAAAGTTGTAAGCTGCCGTGTGGGTGCTAGGTATTGAACCCTGGATATCTGGAAGAACAGCCAGCGCCCTTAACCACTGAGCCATCTCTCCAGGGCCCAAGTCCCTTTATAGAGAAAGAAAGGAGCTTGACTTTTTAAAAATTACTGTCGTTGAGCTGCACTTTACCATGGCAACTGTTGCTTCATTGAAGTCTGGGTTCTGATACCCACTATCACGACTGTTCATGGGGCTACGGTTGTGTTGGCGCATCTGTGAGCCTTTGATCTCCCACTGTGCCAGTGGAGCCACAACTCCTCTGAGGAGGTTGTGAGACTTTCAGGATGAAGGTAGAGTTACGAACGTTGTTTGGAGGGCAAATTAAACTCCTAGGAAGAAGAAAGACACCTCCGAATGCAGGGACTTTGAGAAGTGGCTCATTTTGTTCAGTTTAGCATCCTAAGTGTAACTCTTGACCCAGAGCATGGCTTTGGCTTTGTAGAGCGTGGCTTTGCAACGTGTGAATGCTCCCGCTGTTCTGCTACTCCACAGTGTGATGCTCTCATCTCTGATTGAAGCTGGGATTTTTTTTTTTTTTTTGAAAAATCGAGGCCTATTATGGGATAGCTGGCTGTCAAGGCAGAAGGTAATGTGGAGCAAAGAAAGGGGCTGGCAGGTCCAGGGTTGCACGGGCTGTACTATAGCATGGATATCCTGGCAGAAGAGAATGCTGGGTAGTTGACAAGACAAGAGTGTCTCTGCGTCCAAGGGAGGAGAAAGAGGTTTATATGCTGTTAGGCAGGGCTGGTGGCCAACTGAAGTGTACCTAATTTTCCAAAGTGATGGGGGGGAGGAGGAGAAGGAGGAGGAAAGAGAAGGAGGAGAAGGAGGAGGAGGAAAGAGAAGGAGGAGAAGGAGGAAGAAGAAGAAGAAAAAAGAAGAAGAAGAAGAAGAAGAAGAAGAAGAAGAAGAAGAAGAAGAAGAAGAAGAAGAAGAAGAAGAAGAAGAAGAAGACGACGACGACGACTTCAACAACAACAACTATTAACGTGTCGTGTAGGGCTTGGGATGTGTGTTTAGACTCACTTGGCAGTTATAACCAAGATGGCTGAATTCATGTCAATTTGGATAGGTCACTTGAACGAACTTCCTGGGTAACCTCAGTCGTTCAGACGCTAGGTCACCCTCAGCTGCTTTCTCTCGCTTGTGAAAAGAGGAACAAGACGGAAGATGCTGGCAACAAGCAGTTTCCTTTAAGCAATCGGTGTGGTGTTTGTTGCACACACTACTTCCAGCCTTGCCTCAGTGGAAGAAATTTAGCCGCCCTGGCCAAGCCTAGTTGCAGGGGAGGCTGGGAAATGTAGTCTGCGAAGCTGTATATCCTGATGATGCTCCCGCGTGCTCTCTTATTAAATAGAAAAGGAAATTAACACTGGAAGACGTTGGTGTTCGCAAGAGGAGGTACTCTGAAGGGATACCTAAGTGGATAAAGAGTTGAGGGTCGGTGAACTATCTCAGTGGGTAAAAGGTGCTTGCTGAACAAACTTGAAAGCTTGAGTTCAATCCCAGGACCCACAACGGAAGAAGAGAGCCAACTCCTGAAAGTTGTCCTCTGACCCTCACATGTGTACCTGGGGATGTGTGCACACAATGATAACAGCAACAACAACAGCAAGAAGGACAACAATAATAAATTTAACGGTTTTTTTTTTTTTTCATTTATTTTTACTTTCGGTGCATTGGTGTCTTTGCCTGCATGTATGTCTGTCTGTCTGAGGATGTCAGATCCCGGACTTTCAGACAGTTGTGAGCTGCATGTGGGTACTGAGAATTGACCCCAGGTTCTCTATAGAAGAGCAGTCAGTGCTCTTAACCTGAGCCACCTCTGCAGCCCCAAAGTGAACAGTTTTTAAAAAGCCGAATTCCATTCTTTCGGTGTACACTGTGTATTTTTGTTTGTTTGTTTGTTTGTTGTGTTTGATTCTGAACTAGTGAGGTTACCCAAAAAAGTTTGTTCAAAAATATGACTGTTGAAGCAACACTGTCTACCAGGAGCATCCTGGACACCTCTTATTAATTTAAAGCGAATTTGAGTTACGAGTGTGGTGGTAGGCTTTGAACCTTGGACCCATGACCTCACACATGCTAGGTAAACATTCTGTCCCTGAACTGTACTCCCAACACCTGAAACTAATTTTAGCGGTGTAACTTATTTAACTCAGTGTGTCCAAAATGTTATTTTAATGTATTATCAATACATTTTCCTTTTTGATAGTACTGGGGTTTGAACCTAGGTCCTCGTGCACGCCAGGCAAGTGCTCTACTAGTGAACTAATTCTAGTTCAATAAAAAGTATTAATGAGTTGGGGGGAGGGTTATAAAGTCTCTGACTGACATCCTTCATTGTCTACTCGCAAGTTACGCCACTTTTTTTTTTTTTTTCTTTTGGAGATGGGCTTTCTTTGTGTAACCCTGGCTGTCCTGGAACTCTGTGTAAGCCAGGCTGGCTTCAAACTCAGAGATCCTCCTGCCTCTGCCTCCCGAGCCACTGGGATTAAGGTTTGTGCCAACACTGCCCAGCTGATGTGTTTCAAATGCTCAGAAGCAACAGGTAACACTGAAAAGGAGAGTTCTAGAGAGTTCTAGAGGATTTTTTGAAATTGTTTCATGCCTTCAGGCTAGTCACAAACTCTTGGGCTTAAGTGACCCTCCTGCCTCAGTCTCCGGAGGAACCGAAGTAATAAATTATGTGGCCAACTCACTTTTTACCTTTTCAAAAAAATTTGCTTGTGAAGAGTTGTCTCCCCTCTTCCACCACCCCAATTTAGAGATAAGGGTCACATGTAGCCCAGGTTGGCCTCAAGTATTGTAGCCAAAAATGACCTTGAACTTCTGATCCTCCTGTCTCAGCCTCCCAAGTGCTGGGATTATAGTTGTGAGTCACCACACTGGGCTTTGCTTGTTAATGTTCTGTTCGTTCGGTTTTTTTTTGTTTTTTTTTTTTTTTTTGGTTGCTTGGTTGGGTGGTTGGTTTCTGGGTTTTGAGACAGGGTTTCTCTGTGGAGCCCTAGCTGTCCTGGAACTCACTCTGTAGACCAGGCTGGCCTTGAGCTCAGACATTCACCTGCCTCTGCCTCCAAGTGTTAGGAGTAAAGGTATGCACTACCACCTCCCTGGCTCTTGTGAGTTTCTTACATGTGTTTCTCGGGGCAGGTAGTTAAAGTACTTTCCTAGGAATTGGAGTTGCTGGGTCTTGGGGTGTGGTCACACCCAGATGGACAGGACTTTGCCAAGTGGCTGCCCAGTGTGGCAGCATGAATTATCACTGAGTTCCTGATGCTTGCCTCCCCTTCTCCCTCCCCACCTCTTACACACACACACATTCTCTCTCTCTCTCTCTCTCTCTCTCTCTCTCTCTCTCTCTCTCTCTCTCACACACACACACACACACACACACACACACACACACACTGGAGTGCAGCCTTAGTGTTATCAGCAGTCTGACAGGAGCCCCTCCATCATGGCCTCACAGGAGTCTATGAAGAGGAAGATGCTACAGCTGAGACAGGAATATTTGGAAATGAAGGCTGTCATCGATGCCGCAGAGACCAGCTCCACGCACAAGTTGAAGGAGGAGGAGAAGAGAGTCTATGGAAAGCTCGATACCATCTACCAGGTTCTTCTCAAGAAGAAGAACGAGATGCAGAATCTGAAGGCAGAGGTTGAGCTCATCCTGGCCAAAGGGGACGAGTTTGAGTTTCTGGAGGTGAGTTGTGGCGAGGGAGGGCGCTGCTTGGGTGTGTGTTCTGTCCAGCATCGCAGAGCTGATGGGAGTCTGGACCTCAGAGAGTCAGGGCTTTAAGAGGTCATTTGGAAAGATCACAGAGACATACTGTATGTCTATGCTCTGTGACAGCTTACTGAATTGAGGGCCTTCAGAGAACCTCTGATGATTATCTCCTGGTTCCCTGGGCCCAGCGTCTGGGCGTGGCTTCCCAGCTGTTGTCATAGCACCAGAGGTCTAGCTGCAGGCTGGGCTGTATTGACTTTGGAGCCTCAGGGCTGTTTTCCAAGCCGCACCTGGCTACTTAGTTCCTTGGGGCTATAGATTGGGTGTGCACCTCCTTGCTGGCTGTCTGCTGAGGCCTTATTTCAGCTTGACAGCATGTTTGCTCAAGCCAGCAGAAACGTTCCTCCCTCCAGGAAGGCCGGTGTTCCCCTTGAAGGTCTCTTACCCAATTAAGCCTGGTGGTCTACCCAGGATAGTCACCTTTTCGATTAATTCTTTCATCTGGTTGGATGCCGCCGATGTCCCTGTGGTGTTCCCCCTCTCGTTCCTTGTAGTTCATCGTGCAGTAATGTTGTTTCTGATCTGCCCTGTACTCAGGGGAGGGTTATGGGGGACTCTTGGGAGCATCTTAGATGTGTCACCCACTGTATAGGTGTCCGCCTTCTCTTACTGTCCTCCCTCACATACTCTCCGAAGATGCCTTTCTGAAGCACTGCCTCCCTGCTCTGTCTGGTGCTGTGCCCCTTAGCATGGTCCAGGAATGAGGGCCTTGCTGTTCGCACTTGGTCTCTGCTGTCAGGCCCTTGTGCTCTGACCACAACAGGTGCTATGCTCTTCATTCCTCAGACATAACCCCGAGTGGGAGCACCATGTTGATCTCCTCTGCCCAGTGGATTATGTCCCTTATGTCCCTGTTCCAGGACCACCGGGGTCACGCTGCTACACATTATTAGTGTTGCAGAGTATGCCCCACCCCCGGTAGTGCTGAAGACATCATTTCAGATGTGCTTGGCCTGTGTATCCTTTGGCTATAAGCCACATCATCTTGTCACTTGCCTCTTCTTCCTCACCTGTCTAGTTCAGGGCCCGGATCTCTGTGAACTACCTGGTTTGGTCCCCCAAGGACCCAGATTGCCTGACTTAGTACAGGAGTGATGGAACCCCCTCTGCCCGTGATGCTTACTGGTACCTAGGTGGAGGTTTTCTGCTACCCCGGGAGCTCATTCCTGTGCCTAGGAACTACTGAGTTCTCTGAGAAAGGATTCAAGTCCTTGTCTGTACCCTTTTTCTTAAAGTTCTTAAAGGAGCACTCCAGCTAGTTCCAGGATCTTTCCCTTGTGATTGAGGCAGGAAGTTGTACTCACTGTTGCGTTAGGAAACATCAGTGGGGTTGATGAGGATGGAGGCCCAACCCTGGTTTTCCCCCAATCACCTCTGCTTAAACACCTTGGCTTGTTCCAGAAAGCTGCAAAATTGCAAGAAGTGTCAACGAAACCAGTCTACATCCCTAAGATAGACCTGGACCATGATTTGATAAAGGGGGTCTACCAGGGTGCATTGGACCTCAAGAGTGAGCTGAAGCTCTCCCTCAAGCAGCTACAGGAAAAGAAGGCTGAGGAGCCCTGCAACTCAGGTAACCACAGTGGTCCGACACTGATGAGCCCTTCGGTGCCTTAGGGTGGGAGAGCTGTCAAGCAGAACATTGGCATTTGAATTTCAAGGGTCCTGAAACGGCCTCTGCTTTGTCCCGATGTCACAGCTACTTTTCCAAAAGGAATACCGAGGCTTGGTGTTCTGATGGGCTCTGGAGGCTAGCATGGATGGCTTTGAGTAGAGACTGGGTTGCCAGTTTGTTTGGTGGACAGAGGGCGAATTTCAGGATCAGAGAAATCTGAAATTCCTCCTTGTCGCTCCTTTGCGTTCTTTTCTCCACATCCCAACCACCATCTCTGCTTTCCACAGACACACAGACACACTCCACTACTAACACCCAATTTTGGGGACAGGTCCCAGTGTATGCTAGGCAGGTACCCTACCACAGACCTCTATATCTAACCTTTGGCTTTTTGAAACAAGATCTCTCTAGGTAGCCCAGGCTGTCTGTCACCTCCCAAGTACTGTCCCACCTAGCTGTCCCACTGAGCCCAGCGAAACACCATCTGGCTGCTGTCTGATACCATCACCTGCTCCAGGACCATGCTAACTTCCACAAGGTCCCCACATCTGCTATTACAGCCAGGGAGGGTTTTACAGGATGTCACTGTCACCTTGTTTTCCTCCTAACCCCTTCGGGAGCTTTCTGGTTATCCTAAGATGTCACACCAGACCCTTGATGTCAGATCAGACCCTTGACCTTGCTACCTTTTCTTTCTTTTTTCTTTATTTTATTTTATTTTTTTCGGAGCTGGGGACCGAACCCAGGGAGGGCCTTGCGCTTGCTAGGCAAGCGCTCTACCACTGAGCTAAATCCCCAACCTTTTTTTTAAAAAAATATTTATTTATTTATATGTGTACACTGTAGCTGTCTTCAGACACAGGTGAAGAGGATATCTGATTCCATTACAGATGGCTGTAAGCTACCATGTGGTTGCTGGGAATTGAACTCAGGACCTCTGGAAGAGCAGTCAGTGCTCTTACCCACTGAGCCATCTCTCCAGCCAGGTGCTGTCTTTTCATCCCAACACCTACCACCATCTCTCTCCAGTCTCTCAGTGCCATGCTTCCTGCCACAGGACCTTTGTATATATCCTCCCCAACACACATTGCTTGGGGATTCTTCACCGGCTAATCCCTTTCTACTGTTTCTTTTTATTTGTGGTTTTGCTGCACCGCCAACTGAACCTAGGGCCTTCATATACCAGGCAAGGCGCCCTACCACATGGCCCCTTTGAACATTTTTATTTTGAGGCAGAATCATTTATTTTGTTTATTTATTTATTTTGTGACAGGGACTCTCTACTATGTAGCTCTAGGTGTTCTTTAACTTGCTACGTGGACCAAGCTGGCCTCAGACTCATAAGAAATTCCCCAGCCTCGGTCTCCCAAGTGTTAGGATTAAAGGCATGTACCACCACACCTGGCATTGAGGAAGGATCTTGTTGAGTTGCCTAGGCTGGCCTTGAGTTTGCAATCCTCCTGCCTCAGGCTCCTAAATAACTGGGATTATATATTCCATATGCCATTAGGCATTCTAGTCTTGTTAGGCATCTACATTTTGGTTTCCTGTGGCTGTGGTAAGAATATCCAGACAAAAGCAACTTAAGGGAGAAAGGGCTTGTTTTAGCTCCCGGGTCAGGTCACCGTCCATCACACAGGCAGGGCAGCAGGGCTTGAAGCAGCGGGTCACATGACTTCGCAGTCAGAAGAGCAGTGAACGTTTGCACGCTAGTGCTCCATTTCTTCATCCTATGCAGTCCAGCATCCCAGCCAAGGACTAGAGCAGCCAGAGTGGGCGGCTCCTCCCGCCTCAACCAATGTAATCTTGACAACCCCCTCATATATGCTTTAACATTGGCTACCACATTGGGTTTTCCTCTCTCTCACTGTGTGGAAATCATTGAACCGTTACATTTTCCCTTAGACCCTTCTCACTCCTTTAAGCAGAAAATGTTTATTTATTCAGCACGTATACACATATGTCTGGGTGTATTGCATGTATGTGGACAGGTGCACTGTGATATGGGGGTTGAGGTCAGAGGACAACTTATGGAAGTCAGCTCTCTCCTGCTCTGTGGGTCCTGGGGATCAGACTCAGGTTTGGCAAGCTCCTTCCTACAGAGCCATCTTGACAGACTCATTTCCACCCACTGGAGTAGGATCCTTTTCTTTGGGGATGTGGATGATGGTCCTGGACTCCACTGTGGCCATCCCAGTGTCGTTGAAGAGTGGCTTCTAAAACAGGTAAAGATGAGGAACCTTGTGGAAGGTTCTAGAAGTTCTTCACATGGGGTAAATCTGAGTAACTAGACTGCCAAGAGAGGGAAGAAAGAACTAGGGGACAAGAACCTGACATTAGCCTAGCCTCCACTCCACCCCAGACACCTTGACCTCATTCAGGGATTCCTGTCAGCCATTATCAAGTTCATGTTCTCCTTGATGGATGTCCAGAGAAACCAGAGAAGTCCCGGAGCTGGGTGCTGATGGAGGAGGCTTTCTCCCAGCTTTGCTTTAAGCAGAGGAGAGAAGGAACACATGGAATTGGCCCTCCTCACACTAACTCTGTCTCTTGCAAGTGACTGGATGGGACAGTCAATGGGAGGGCTGCCTGTGTGGATGTTCTGTCCACAGCCTCGACAAACCTGGCTCTTAGAGTGGGTGGGGAGGATCCACATACAGCTGGGTCCTTTTCTCTGCCACAGGTAACGTGGGAGACCATGCGCAGTCCACATCCAAACCCACACGCCCTGCGAAGAAGACCGCACGTAAGTAGCCTCTTGTTTTTTTCTGGTCTTAGTGTGGCTGTGACTGGCAAGTGCTTGGTTGAGACTGTTAGAGAGGCTACTGAAGCTTCCAGATGGTCACAGCCCATCCCAGGTTTTCACAGTTGTGTGCGCGTGCATGCTTATGTATGTATGTAAGCATTCATGTATGTAGTGTATACATGTATGTATGCATACATATGTGTACACATGCACCATGGTGCACATGTAGAAATCAGAAGTCAGCCTTGGGCATCGGTCCTTAACCTTCCACCTTGTTT
Source organism: Rattus norvegicus (assembly GCF_021556685.1). Lineage (NCBI taxonomy): Eukaryota > Metazoa > Chordata > Mammalia > Rodentia > Muridae > Rattus > Rattus norvegicus. The sequence goes on from NC_141543.1 coordinate 79,741,473, forward strand.
GAGGCAGAGCCTCTTTTGTGCCCTGGAACAAGGCAGGCTTGCTGGCCTGAACGCTTCTGTGATGAACAGCCATTATCTTGCTGTAAGACTTCTGGGATTTCAGATGCAAGCTAGTCCATCTAACATTATCTGGGGTCTGAAGATCTGAACTCAGGCCCTCAGGTTTGCGTGGCAATTGTTTCACCCACTCAGCCATCTTCTGAGCCCTATGTTTCTCTCTCTTTTCCCCATTGCCTTCTCCCAGTGAGCCATAGAAAACATTTCCCTAATTGTCCCTACCAGTGAAAATGTGATCCTATACATACACAGTATATTATTAGTTTATTTATAAAATGTGTAATCAGTAAGCAGTCCGGGGTGGCTCATACCTCTAATCCCAGCACTTGGGAGGCAGAGGCCGGTGGATCTCTGTGAGTTTGAGGCCAGCTTGTTTTACGCAGTGAGTTCTAGGACAGCCAGGGCTATGTAGAGAGACCCTGGCTCAAAAAAGAAAAAGAAAAAAGAAAGGAAGGAAGGAAGAGAAAGAAAGAAAGAAAACACTTTTTATACCCCACACCTCAGATTTTTTGCCTCCGCCCCACTCCCCCAACAACAGTGGTGTCCCTGTCATTGAGAATGTGGGCGTGGAGTTGGGAGTATGAGTCTCCTCTTCTCTCACATTTGGAAAACAGTGACATTGGAGCCCACGGGATGATAGTAAGTGAGGTTCCCACGGGACACACTGGTTGTGAGGACACTTCATAACCATTTAACGGGGAAGCTGGGACTGTTTCCCCAAGGTCAGTATGAGATGACATCAATGCCCTGAAGATGCCCTGATGTTAGTGGGTGTCAGGGGAGTGAGAGGGCTCTGTGTGCTTTACTTGTTGTTTGTCCATAATGTGTGAGTCGTCTTCAGCAAACCACTGCTGGGTACCGGTCTCTCTGAGGGCTAGAACATTTGGTGACGGTGTGCTTATGGATGTAGGAGAGCCCTTGGGGATGCAGGATGTTGTTAAAGCATTATTGTGATAGTTAACCAGGATTGTTTATTTTCTGATTTCCTCCTTTTTTTTTTTTTTTTTTTTTTGCTTGCTTGCTTGCTTGCATTTTTTTTTCTTTTGTAGAGCTCTAATCTCTACAAAATACACAGATCCTAAATGTCCAGTCAGATATATTTTGACAAATGAGTTCTATGTTACCATTTCCCAAATCAACATAAACACTTCCTAGAAAATTTCTCTCTGTTTCCTAATAGACACTGCATACCCACCATGACCCTGGTGGGGATTCCTATACTTGTAGATGTGTGATATCAGCCACTGCCTTATAGTTCAAGTTAGGCCATCCTTCTTTAGCTGGTATGGGTCAGCTGGTATGGTGAATGTTACCATGGTCTTTTGTGTGTGGCATCATGCTTTTAAATATCCTAATCCTATAATCTTTCCTTTTTTTTAGCGGACAAGAAGACCAAGAAAACCCGTAAGTTGTGCGTCTGTGTATCTTTTTGTTCTCTTGACTTACGTGAGCCTAGGGCGAAGGTGGACGGCAACAATTGAGCTGCTTTAACGAGGGTTCTGCAATTGGACCTGTTCTTACAAACGTTTGCTGTGGGGACAGACGGCTCTGAGCGGGGAAAGGAGGATGGGCGTGGAGATGTGTGGATGGGTAGTTGGTTGGGGGGATAGTAAATGAGTAAGACAGATAAAGAGCCTCATCTGGACTCAATTTGTGTGGCCCGGGCTGGTCAGATGTGTCTGTGGAAGTTGAGGGTCGTTTTGGAAAGAGAAATCATCTAGTTGTGGGTGTCGTATTGCTATTCTGTTTGTCCTCCCTCGCCTCCCAGCTGGTGCTGCGGGTGCTGCCGGTGCTGCCGGTGCTGCCGGTGCTGCTGGTGCTGCCGGTCCTACCTCCTACTCTTCCTCATCTAACAAGTTGCCCACCTTTGGAGCTCCTGGACAAGCAACTATCCCTGATGGTGAGTCTGTGTGGACAAGTGCCAGGGAATTAGCTACCATTTGTCCCAAGTCTGCCGTTTTGAATACCATTCTCTATTTTGTCTTCTAGCCACACTTAAACCCAATGCTCCACAACCAAACTCGGCAGCCGTCAAGGCTAAGATGTTAGAAAACTTCTTAACCATGTCCAGAACAGAGCTTCTGGAATGTGAGTAGTTTGGCTAGGTGGATGGAAGAACGGCTGGATGGCTTCATGCATACGTGGGTGGGTGGGTGGGTGGGTGGGTGGGTGGATGGATGGATGGATGATGGATGGATGATGGATGGATGTGTGGGTGAGTGGATGGATGATGGATGATGGATGGATGGGTGAGTGGATGGATGGATGATGGGTGGATGGATAATGGATGGATGGATGATGGATGGATGGGTGAGTGGATGGATGGATGATGGATGGATGGATGGGTGGATGGATGATGGATGATGGATGGATGGGTGAGTGGATGGATGGATGATGGGTGGATGGATGGGTGGATGGATGATGGATGATGGATGGATGGGTGAGTGGATGGATGGATGATGGGTGGATGGATAATGGATGGATGGATGATGGATGGATGGGTGAGTGGATGGTTGGATGATGGATGGGTGGATGGATGGGTGGGTGAGTGGATGGTTGGATGATGGATGGGTGGATGGATGATGGATGGATGGATGATGGATGGGTGAGTGGATGGATGGATGATGGATGGATGGGTGAGTGGATGGATGGATGATGGATGGGTGGATGGATGATGGATGGATGGGTGAGTGGATGGATGGATGATGGATGGATGGATAATGGATGGATGGATGATGGATGGATGGGTGAGTGGATGGATGGATGATGGATGGATGGATGGGTGGATGGATGATGGATGATGGATGGATGGGTGAGTGGATGGATGGATGATGGGTGGATGGATAATGGATGGATGGATGATGGATGGATGGGTGAGTGGATGGTTGGATGATGGATGGGTGGATGGATGGGTGGGTGAGTGGATGGTTGGATGATGGATGGGTGGATGGATGATGGATGGATGGATGATGGATGGGTGAGTGGATGGATGGATGATGGATGGATGGGTGAGTGGATTGATGGATGGATGGATGGGTGGATGGATGATGGATGATGGATGGATGGGTGAGTGGATGGATGGATGATGGGTGGATGGATAATGGATGGATGGATGATGGATGGATGGGTGAGTGGATGGTTGGATGATGGATGGGTGGATGGATGGGTGGGTGAGTGGATGGTTGGATAATGGATGGGTGGATGGATGATGGATGGATGGATGATGGATGGGTGAGTGGATGGATGATGGATGGGTGGATGGATGGATGGGTGAGTGGATAGATGGATGATGGATGGATGGGTGAGTGGATGGATGGATGGATGGGTGAGTAGATGGATGGATGATGGATGGATGAATGATGGATGGTTGGATGATGGATTGATGTGTGGGTGAGTGGATGGATGATGGATGATGGATGGATGGGTGAGTGGATGGATGGATGATGGGTGGATGGATAATGGATGGATGGATGATGGGTGGATGGATAATGGATGAATGGGTGAGTGGATGATGGATGGATGATGGATGGATGATGGATGAATGGGTGAGTGGATGATGGATGATGGATGGGTGGATGATGGATGGATGTGTGAGTAGATGGATGGATGATGGATGGATGGATGATGGATGGATGTGTGGGTGAGTGGATGGTTGGATGATGGGTGGATGATGGATTGATGTGTGAGTGAGTGGGTGGATGGATAATGGATGGATAGGTGAGTGGATGGATGGATGGATGGATGATGGATGGATGGATGATGGATGGATGGGTGGATGGATGGATGTGTGAGTGGATGGATAGATGGATGATGGATGGGTGGATGGTGGATGGATGATGGGTGGGTGGGTGTGTGGGTGGGCAGCTAGGTGGGTGGATGAATGGACAAATGAATGGGTGGTCAACGCACTGGGGATTAGTAGCTAGATAATGTGTGTATCTGAGTAAATGTTCTGATAGATGAATGATTAGTTGGATGGGAGGGTGGGCCGATGGATAGTTAGACAGATGAGTGGGTGAGTGAATGGATGGATGAATGGACGACGTGTGAGTAGATGGGTGGGTATGTGGATGTGTGGACAGAGAAAACAAGTGTCATAGTACGGGAGAGCTTTAAAAGTGCAGGTAGCTTGGGCCCCTTGTCACAGTTCTCTGGGGGATGTCTTCTCAGATTTCGTTAAAGTCGTCTTCGACTACAATACCGCCCACAACAAAGTGGCTCTGGCAGACAACTACACCACCGCTTCCGTGGCCGACGGGCTGCAGCACTACCGGTCCCATCCCCAGAGGTTCACCTACTGCTCTCAGGTCCTGGGGCTGCACTGCTATAAGAAAGGCATCCACTACTGGGAGGTGGAGCTGCAGAAGAACAACTTCTGTGGTGTAGGCGTCTGCTATGGCAGCATGGATCGGCAGGGCCCCGAGAGCCGGCTGGGCCGTAACCCCAGCTCATGGTGTGTGGAGTGGTTCAATAACAAGATCTCCGCCTGGCACAACAACATGGAGAAAACGCTGCCCTCCACCAAGGCCACGCGAGTCGGCGTGCTACTCAACTGTGACCATGGCTTTGTCATTTTCTTTGCTGTCACCGAAAAGGTGTATCTGATGTACAAGTTCAAGGTGGACTTTACTGAAGCTCTGTACCCAGCCTTTTGGGTGTTCTCTGCGGGTACCACCCTCTCTATCTGCTCCAAGTAGTCAGGCCGCGAGGCCAGCCACAGACACTTGGGCTTGCTGGGGGAACATCCAAGACTGGTAAAAGGTGGGGACCCTCCTTTGGAGAACTTCTGAGTCCTTGACAGATAGGAGATTGGGAGGGGAGCTGGCGAAGGGGCGGCAAGAATAAAAGGGGAGATTGGGCTCAGAAATGGGTGGGGTGATTGTCTTGTGGGTGGGGAAGCATATCTACCTCAGGCCCAGAGGGCAGGGTGACCTCCTCCCAGTGTTCTGGGAAATCTCCAGGCTGCTAGTTACTTGGGCAGTGCTTCAGAGAAGAAAATTATTTAGTGTTCCTGTTGTCTCACAGAAAATCTATAGCTGCTAGCCATGCTCTTTCCTCGGGTTACAGATGCCCACCCTATTCTGCTCTCTGGGGTAGCAGCCCGCAGATCTTTGTGTTTTGATCATGATCTGGATTTAAAAAAAAAAAAAAAAAAGCCAGGTGCTGTGATACACGCCTTTTAATCCCAGCTTTTGGGAAGCAGAAGCAGGCACATCTTCATAAGGAGTTTGCGGAGAGCCTGGTGTACATAGTGGGTTTTAGGATAGTTAAAGCTACATAGTGCCACCTTGTCTCTAAAAACCAGACCAAAAAAACCCAGTTCTTGAGTTTGGTGTATAGATTATCTCTTTGGTGCTGGGGACTATATCTGCAGCCTTGAATGCATGCTTTACCACTGAGCCTCACCCCTACTCTGAACTCCCATATAACCCTTTCCCCCAAGGAACCTTTTGTAGATAAGGCTGAAACCATGTCTGAATGAGCCTGTGTTGATTTGTGTCAAGGTAACCCAGACGTGGTTGAGACGAAAGTCTCTCCCTCTCCAGAGATGTGTTGACTGTGGGCACGGAGTTAGAGGCCTTTCTTTCTTCCCATAGCCTAGGCCGGGGGAGCAGAACCCTGGCTGGGTTATGGGAGCCCGATGGGTTTGCTCTTACTTGTTATCTTGCCTTGACAGCTGTTCCCAGCAGTAATGTCCCCCTCCTCTGGATTGTAGATATTGGGCTGATGGCTGTCAATGCCACCATTTGCCCTTTGTGGTTACTACCACAGTTTAGTGGACGGCCATGCCGCATTCCCAAAGCCTACGGTCATGCCGATGGGCTGTGTGTGGTTGCTTCAGAAACCTTGCTAGATCACCTATGGCCTGAAGGGTCCTAAAGCAGACCTGTGGCTGATAGCTGGATTCCTGTTTGTTTATCTCTAGCCACAGACTGCAGACCCAGGGGTGAGTCAGACCCATCTCTTGCCCTGACTCTTACTTCTCTCTTCCTCAGTTGAGCCAATTCCAGATGCTCATGTAGGACCAAACTACGGGTTAGGAAGACTTTTAAGGCTAAGGGAAAAAACAAAACAAAACAAGGAGGGTCCAGGCAGTGGCTGTTTTCTCTGTTGCCTTTCACACAGTGAAAATAGCCCAGGCCACTGAAGGGCAGGGATGGATGACTGGGATCTCCTCACCTCCTCCTGTCGTGATGTCAGATCCAGAAGATGTGAGGGTTTCTCTTGTGACAGGAGTCCAGCTCTCTCTTTCCTAAGTGGAAAGCTCCTCCTCATGAGCCTTCTTATGAAGAGAGGCCACCATAGGGAAGGTAGGCCCCTAGACCTTGTCATATGATGGATATTTGAGAACACAGCGCACCTCAGGTATTTATGGAATCCCAGGCTCTTAGAATTGGCATTCCTGCCAGATGTGTGGTCTGTGTCCTCTCCCAGAGGAATGTTCTATTCCCTGGAAGCATCTTTGCAGGGGACATGTCCCTGTAGATGATATGTGGGCTTTGAAAGGTTTCTTCCTTTGCCACACAAATTCTTGGCGATGCTTCTCGAACTTTGGAAGATGCCCAAAAGCATCTTTGCTGGTCTTCCGAGCCTTGTTTGAGGCTACATCAGACTTGGGAAAACAGCTAGGTTCAGAGGAGCAGAATGCCAAGAATTAACTCGAGAGTCCTGCTTGGACTCGCCTCAGAAAGTGTTAAGACTTCCGGGAAGTGTGTAGTTCAGGCAGGGAAGGCATGCATCCCTCTGTTTATGAGAGCCAAGCAGGCGATCAGAGCCCAGAGCTGTGCGAGGTGCTTTGGGGCTGTAAGTGGAGGGGTGTACCCTTGCTGTCTGGTACCCATCTGTTTGCAATGGTAAGACCGTCACCTTAACCGTAAGCATTTCTGGGTGGATGTACTAGCTAGCGTACATCAGAGTGCACATCTCACTTAGCTCACAGAATTGAGCAGGTGGGAAGGTGGAGGGTGGCTTGTTCACTATTCTTGTCATTCCAACATGGAAGAGACTCCTTATATGGATGACAAGAAAACCCCAGGGCCCTCTGGGTGTAACAGAGATTTCCAGAAATGTTGATGTAAAGTCCTGTTCTTGACTGAGATACTGGGGACTGTCTCAGTCACTCTGGTGTGATAAACTAAAGGTCAAGTCTTTGTATTTTTCTGAACTGGCTGGCTGCTGCTTCTGATCACTGAGAAACTGATTTTTTGATCTATTACTAATACTGATATGTTACTTTTATACTATACTGAGCTAAATCCCCAGCCCCATACTATTGATTTTTAATTGATTATTAATTACTAATGTTTTAGCTATGTGTTGGACCTAGTGTTTCAGAGATAATTCTTTATTACGATAACCATTATACTGGGCAAGACTGGCTGTTGTATCTTACTTTGAATGCAGTGAAACGGCCTCTTCTCTGGATTGAGGTGTGGGTGGAAGGTGTCAGTCAAGCTGAAATCCACTCATGAGGCACCCACCCCCTAAAAGCTACTGCCTGGGACCTCTGGGTACCCTGGCTCCACCCCAGAAACCATAGTGTAGTGCCAATCACAGGAAACTCTGGGTAAAGAACACTCGAGAGAGAGAATGTGTGCACTTAGCTTTAAGATAGTGCCAGGGCGGAACACTGCTGAGGGGTAAGCCCATGTGAGTAACCGGCAGGCAGTGGTGGGAAGCCAGAGCTTGCTTGCTTATTTTTCTTGCTGTTCTATAGACTTGACCATTTCTATCATGAGAAATTAAATGGTGAAATGGAAAACAGTCCTGACCAGAGATGGGCCCTATTCATGATCTTCTCTACAGAGGGACAGAGGAATAGGGGTCTCAGGAACTGTAGATACTATGCTGACTGTTAAAGAATTTGGTTTGTCTTTGTCACTGGCGTGTGTGTGTGTGTGTGTGTGTGTGTGTGTGTGTGTGTGTGTGTGTGTGTGTGTGCGTGCGCACTTGCTTGCTTGCTTGCTTGTGCTTGTTAAATCCTTGGAATTTCCTGAGAGTATGGAGTGTCGTTGTTACTTGTCTGCCTTGTGTGTCACAGCAGAATTTATGTCGAGAGATGACCTAGGATGGTAGCTAGCCACTACCAGCTTGTCATCGATTACAGGGTTGAGGCCTTGAGCTAGAAGGACCTCTAAAGGGAAGAAGAGGGGGTTGACTTCAGTTCAACATCTCTGTGAATCCTGTCTACCTACAAATGATGGTTCAATTCTATCTCCAGTTGAGACCTAGAGCAGCTTCCCTGCAGATGAACACACAGCTCTGCTTCAGACTGATGCATTCTTGTCCCGTGATGGCAGGACAGGGAGCCTCTGTGCTCGAGACCCTGCTGGACCCTGCCCTGTATGTGTCTTTGTTTGACTGCTTCTGATAATCGTTCTTTTGAATAAAGTTCAAATCATAAATGCGGTATTGTCCTGTCTCCTGTGAATTCTAGCCAATGACCAAATGGGAGGCAGATCATAGTCTCTCTCAGGATTTGCAGGTATTTGGCAGTGTGGAGCCTGGGGCCAGGCAAAGCATGGGGGCACTGTGCACCACACCTAACCCTCGGCCGCTGGCATATTCTCAATGCAATGCAGTTCCGCTGCTGGGACAGACGTGGTGGGACCTGCGGTCACATCTGTTCATTTAAGAAACCACTCCTCTTAGATTTGCTCCTTCACTTTATTCTGGGAAGACCCACAACGTCAGAGACTCTTCCGAGATGCCACTTCGTCTGTCCCAGAACACTGTCATTCAGATAAACTCAGAGTGGTAACAAAGTCAAGGCAAGCCATGTGTGCATGTACAAATGTGCCCATGTGAATGTGGGTGCACCCTGAAGTTCAGAAGAGCGCTGGGGTCCCCTAGAGCTCTGGGTGGTGATGAGCCCACACAGGTACAGGCAAAGAGAAGAAAGCTTAAGTGCTGGGCTGGCCTGTTTCTGTTTGAAACAATCTCCTTTAACTCAGGCTGGATTGGCTGTGTACCTGTGAGTGACCTAAAAATCCCTCACCCCCTGCCTCCGCCTCCCAGACGCTGGGAACAGTTTCAAAGTTGTCTGTGGTCTGTTAGAGGGACCACTGGTGGAGACCGTGTCAGGGTGGAGACAATATGTATTAAAATGAATGTTGAAGCTAGCAGGCCATGTCTGAGAACACGGAAGAAAGGTGAATGAGGCTTGTAGCTAGGAATTAGCCAAGTCAATCAGACCAGAGGAAGGACAGGGCTGGGGAGTGAGTGGGGACAGGACAGACAAGACTGGTCTTGGCCAGCTCAAAGCACTTTTGCCCTTTCCCATCTCCTGAGACGTGGACTTGCAACAGACAGAGCTGTGAGTTAGAACACCTTCTAAGAAAGCCTTCACCCATTCCTGGAAGATCACCCCCAGGGAGGAGAGAGAGAGGAGAAAAGCAAGTAATGATACAGCTACTTCTTGGGACCTTTGTCCCCAGGTGGTCAGAAAGGCCTTTGGTGGTTAAACATCCTTGCAGCCATAGATAGGTGTGTTTCGCTACTCTAGGAACTACGTCCACAAAAGACTCAACATTGCTATATCATTTACGTTGTGGTTTTGATATCCATTCCCTTCTGTAGAGATCATGGGAGGAGGCACCCTCGAAAGGGAGATTCAAGGGGAACCTCAAATGACTCACCATAATTTCGGACAGAGAAAAAGGTCATCACAAGAGTATGCTACCCACCACATAAATATTCATAACAACAATTTAAAGGGCTGGCCGAATGGCTCAGAAGGTAAGGGCCCTTGCTTTCAAGCCTAAATGGTGTGAATCCAGTCCCTGGGACCCATGAGCTAGAAAGAGAGGTGAATTACCTCCTGCGAATACATCCTCTGACCTCCACGTGTGCACCCACACACACAAGGAATAAAGAAATATCAGAAACTTCTTTAAGATCCTCAGCACAGAGCTGACAAAGCCGCCTCTGCCCACTTGTCCGTCCCTCGAGTGTTGTTCACCTTGGCTTAGCTTTGCTTGTGATACTTCTTTTCACAGAGTGAAAGAGCTTGTTGCTCTTGCAGAAAACTGGAGTTTCACTTTTGGTATTCACTTGGGCTCACAAACACCAGTAACTCAGGTTGGGGGGGGGGATCCAACCATCATCTGGACCCCATGCTCCCATGCACAAATAGGTGGATATGTGTAAGCATGCAGTGCACATATGTGCATTCAGGGACCCATACATACACATAAATAAATCAGTCTGAAGAAATAAAAGGTTTTAAGCAAGGCGTTAGGAGAGAGAAGGACGCCTTGAAAAGAACAGTGCACACTCAGGTCATGGGTATGGACCTGTTCTTACCAGCCAACAACAGCCAAGTGGCTCTGGGAGTTATATTGTTCAAAGTGTTTCTAAGGAAGCTGTCTGTCTGTCTATCTATCTATCTATCTATCTATCTATCTATCTATCTATCTATCTATCTATCTATCTAGTAGATCAGAGCCTAGGGAAGTCCTGAAGTGCACTGGGCAGAGACAAGGCAAAGCAGTAAAGTGATAGCAATGGAAGAAGAATGCTTATTGTAGGGTGTCACAAGAGATAGCAAACGACATTTACAATCTTGCTTGTGAGAATCTAAGGACATTCTGGGGCATCTTTCCAGATCAAAGTGTGCTCAGGGGGCCAGTGAGATGGATCGGTGGGGAAAGGTGCTTGCTGGCCGAGCTGGCGAGCCTGTGACCCACATGGCAGGAGAGAGCTGATTTCTGCTGATTGTTTCCTGACTTCCGTATGTGACTCGTGACCCCACGCTCATGTACTGCACAGGCACACAGTCTGGGCTGCTTAGCAAGACCGATCAAAAGGAGAGGGGAGGAGGGAGAAAGGGAGGAAGAGAGCACACACACACACACACACACACACACACACACACTCACACATACACACGCAGGCAGACAAGAAAAGCAAGGGGTACGTAGCTCCTTTAGTAGAGCGCCTGTCCAGATTATAAAAGGACCGGATGGCGCAGGCTTTCCGTCTCAGCACTCCGGAGACAGAGGTGGACAGATCGCTCTGAGTTTGAGGCTAGCCTGGTCTACATAGTAAGCTCCAGGACAGCCAGGATTGTTACCCAGAGAAATTGAATCCAAACCTCAGAACTAAACCTGACAGGATGTTCCTTATACGAAGACAATGCAATATTTTCCTTGGCTGTGCAGTGAGCTAAAGGGGTTAATGCACAGCCTCTGCTATAGGAGTCATTGGTAATACGTGTGTAACCCACGAAAGGTATATTCAATTTTACAATAGAAGTGGGGTTTGTTTTGCTTTGCTTTGCTTTAAAAATGGGCTTTTCATGTACCATATTATAGCCTCAAATTCACTGTCTTCCTGCCTCAACTCCCCCACTGCTGAGGCTGTAGATCATGCCATCTGTGGTGGTTTGAATAAGAATGGCCCCCATGGGCTCATATATTTGAAGGTTTAGTCACTAGGAAGTGGAACTGTTTGACAGGATCAGAAGGATCAACAGTGTGACCTTGTTGGAGGAAGTGTGTCACTGCAGGGGTGGGCTTCAAAGTTTCAAAAGCCCACACCAAACTAAGTCTCTCCCCTTTCCCCTTTCCCTCCCCGCCCTCTCCCTTTCAGATCAGGCTCCAGGACCATGCTCCCTACCATGAGAATAATGGGAAAAGCCTCTGAAACTAAGCAAGCCCCCAATCAAACGCTTCCTTTTATAAGAGTTGCCTTGGTCATATGTGTCTCTTAATAGTAATGACACACTGACTATGACACCATTCTACTCATTCTACTAGGTTAGCAGAACCTTACTGGCAAAGTTCCAAGTCAACTCAGGGCTTCGCCTTCCAGAGGGCCAGAGTCTGGGCATGTGCGTTTGTATGTCTTTTTTCTGGCCTTTCTCTCACCTCTTCTAAATCTACTTGTACTCAACTGTGAGAGGATCCATACCAATGACCTCAACTAATGTCTAAAATATTATTTTATAACTTTATGTGTATGAGTCTTTGCCTAAATGTATGAATATACACCATATGTTTGCCTGGTGTCCACAGAGGTCAAAAGAGGGCACCAGATCCCCTAGACTTGGAGTTATGGTCAGTTGTGAGCCATTATATGTGAACTGGGAACACATGTGGTGTTCTCTGCAAAGAACGGCAAGTATTATTAGCCACTGAGTCATTCTCTCAGCCCCCAATTTATCTAATATTAGTCACTTCTAGATATAATATTTAAGATCCTACTCTCTTAATAACACACAATGGAGACTAGGAAACCTATAATCAAACCACAATGGCAGAAACACAGTGGGCATTTTTTGCAAAAGTTAAAACTGCAGAGATGGATCAGTGGGTAAAGACACTTGCTTCCAAGCCTGCTGACTTGAGTTCAATCCTGAAGACCCATAGAGACCACAGAGAACTGACTCCTGCAAGTTTTGTTCTGACCTCCATATGCCCACACACATACATATACACAGATCAATAATGACACAGTTTAAAAGGCACAGAAACTAAATCCATAAAAATACAAAAGTTAATCAATGATTTTATTTTATTTATTTATTTATTTTTTTTTTTTTTTTTTTTTTCAGAGCTGGGGACCGAACCCAGGGCCTTGCGCTTCCTAGGCAAGTGCTCTACCACTGAGCTAAATCCCCAACCCCTGATTTTATTTTTTTAAGGTTTGTTTTATGTACGTGAGTACACTGTAGCTGTCTTCAGACACACCAGAAGAGGGCATCAGCTCCCATCACACATGGTTGTGAGTCACCATGTGGTTGCTGGGAATTGAACTCAGGACCTCTGGAAGAGCAGTCAGTGCTCTTTTTTTCTTTTTTTTTTTTTTTTTTTTTTTTTTTTTGGTTCTTTTTTTCGGAGCTGGGGACCGAACCCAGGGCCTTGCGCTTTCTAGGTAAGCACTCTACCACTGAGCTAAATCCCCAGCCCCGCAGTCAGTGCTCTTAACCACTGAGCCATCTCTCCAGCCTTAATCAATGATTCTTTAACTGGGGGGGGGGGGGCAATTTGGAAAGCTGCTTCAGTAGCTAAGAACATTTGCTTAGCCCATACATATACAGCCACCCAATTAGACAAGATGGATGAAGCAAAGAAGTGCAGACCGACAGGAGCCGGATGTAGATCGCTCCTGAGAGACACAGCCAGAATACAGCAAATACAGAGGCGAATGCCAGCAGCAAACCACTGAACTGAGAATAGGTCCCCCGTTGAAGGAATCAGAGAAAGAACTGGAAGAGCTTGAAGGGGCTCGAGATCCCATATGTACAACAATGTCAAGCAACCAGAGCTTCCAGGGACTAAGCCACTACCTAAAGACTATACATGGACTGACCCTGGACTCTGACCCCATAGGTAGCAATGAATATCCTAGTAAGAGCACCAGTGGAAGGGGAAGCCCTGGGTCCTGCTAAGAGTGAACCCCCAGTGAACTAGACTATGGGGGGAGGGCGGCAATGGGGGGAGGGTTGGGAGGGGAACACCCATAAGGAAGGGGAGGGGGGAGGGGGATGTTTGCCGGGAAACCGGGAAAGGGAATAACACTTGAAATGTATATAAGAAATACTCAAGTTAAAAAAAAAAAAAAAAGAACATTTGCTTAACCAAGAACATGAGAGTTTGGTTCTCAGCATCCACTGGGTGGCTCACAAAATCCCGTAATTCAAGCTTTGAGGAATCTAAAGCCCTAGTCTGGCTTTCTAGGGCATCTGCACTCACACAGCTGTGTATACCAGACGTACAGGCGCATGCACGTAATAAAATAAATTCTATCTAAAAAATATAAATATAGGATCGAGAGCAGATTCAGCTGTGTTTTCCCTTGGGATATAAACACACACGCACATGCATGCGTGTGCACACACATTTAAATTTACTAAAGAAGCAGGAAGTACCAACCATGCAGTCCCTCCCAGAGTAACACTCTGATAAATGTAAATAGAAAGATTGGCCTGCTCGTGGATGGCTGTGGCTGCTGTGTAACTGAACTTTGTCCTGTGAGCCCAGTGGCACCTGCTGGGTGGGTCAGTTTCTAGTTCCCCATTTCTTCCCCACTTCTAGTGACTCATAATGGGTCTGTTCACCAGACCTCAAGATAGACTTCTTTAAAGCACACTCTAGCAGTGACCCAGAGTGACCTCTTCTCTGTCACTTGTCAGGAAGGCAGACAGCAACGCAGCAGGAGGTGCAGATGCCCCAGTATTAGGGAGGAAAAGAGAATTTTAGAAATGGAAGCTTCCAGCCTCTGGACACTAAAAGTAGGGCAGAAGTTACTGCTGGAGTTCTGTTTTACTGCTGTCTTTTTGTTACATTGGTGTTTGAACCTAGGGGCTTGGACATGCTAGGCAACCATCCTCCATTACTGAACGACATACCAGGGATGTTTTATATTTGAGACAGAGTCTCACTGATTTGTCCAGGCTGGCCTTGAACTCACTCTGTGGTCCAGGCAGGTCTGCATCTCACTCTCTAATCCAGGCAGCTGTGTACTTCCTGCCTCAGTTTCTAGAGTTAGCAGATAGTGCAGGCCTATACCACCAGGCCTGATTCTTCCGTTTATATTTTTGACTTCTCCCTTCCCATCAGGTAACTCCTCCCCGCTTGGAATGATGGCTGTGGTGTTTTGAATATGAGTAAGGCCCATAGGTTCAGATATTTGAATAGTCACCAGGGGATGGGTGGTACTACTTGAAAGGATTAGAAAGATTAGGAGTCCACATTGGAAGGAGCGTGTCACTGAGGGTGGGCCCACACCACATACCACCAGCTCCCTTTCTCTCTGTCTCTGTCTCTGTCTCTCTGCTTCTGCTATCATATCAGGATGTAATCTTTCCTGCTGTTGCAGATGCTTCCTGCCACGTTTCCCACCATGATAAAAATGGACCGAGCCTGTGAAACTGCAAGCCAGCCCCAGTAAAATGCTTTCTTTTTTTTTTGTTTTTTTGTTTTTTTGGTTTTTTTTTCCGGAGCTGGGGACCGAACCCAGGGCCTTGTGCTTGCTAGGTAAGCGCTCTACCACTGAGCTAAATCCCCAACCCCAATGCTTTCATTTGTAAGAGTTGCCTTGGTCACCCAAGTCTCTTCACAGCAAGAGAACAGTGACTAAGACAATGGCCCTTCTAGTCCTTAAAGCAGCACTGCCCAGAGGTGTTCTTACAGCCTTTACAACAGCGGCTTGTTCATGTCACTGTCCCTGGCTGGCCAGCCTTTGTGGGTCGCTGCTGTGAACTCTGCCTTAGTGTCTTCTCACACAGTGCCACTGCTACTGCACAGGTCAGCGTTCTCATCCCGTACGTTTGTCTGGAGGACTGCCATGTGCTAGGTATTGTAACCATGGTTACTGAAAAACCCACCCCCAAATCCATGCCTGGGGGTAGGTGGGACAGGGGTTCAATATCTTACAGAGGGATGTGAGGGGTTGGGGGGATGTAGAAAACGGGCAAGAGTATGGCATAATAAACAGACATTGTGTGCTGCTCAGACTAAAGCACCAGGGCGAGATCTTTAGTCCCCAGAAGGCAAGACTGGGGGAAAGCATGAAGGCTCGGAAGTGAGGTGTGTGTGTGTGTGTGTGTGTGTGTGTGTGTGTGTGTGTGTGTGTCTGTGTGTGTGTGAGTGTGTGTGTGTGTGTGTGTGTGTGTGTGTGTGTGTGTAAAACCTGGGCCGTTTGCTGGAGAGACGGTTCAGAGGACTGGACATTTAGTCCCCAGCCCTCAAACCCTACAGCTATTTACAGTGTGTGGCTCCAGCTCCAGAGATCCATCCGGGCATTCTCTTCTGGCCTTCCGGGATGACTGCACTCACTCCCCTACTCCCCCCACCCCCATCCTGTGCAAACATAGAATTATCATCACCTTTAAAACTTGAGCTAGAGGGGTTGAGGATTTAGCTCAGTGGTAGAGCGCTTGCCTAGCAAGGCCCTGGGTTCGGTCCCCACCTCCGAAAAAAAAAAAAAAAAAAAAAGAAAAGGAAAACTTGAGCTAGAGTTCTTCCTGTCTGGCCGCCATCGGAAAGCTGCAGCCATGCCCCGCCGCGGGCGCCTCACTAAGCACACCAAGTTCGTGGGAGATATGATCCAGGAGGTGTGCGGCTTCGCACCCTACGAGCGGTGCGCCACGGAGCTGCTCAAGGTGTCCAAGGACAAGCGAGCATTCAAGTTTATCAAGAAGAGGGTGGGCAACGCACATCCGTGCCAAGAGAAAGAGGGAGGAGCTGAGCAACGTGCTGACAGCCATGCGGAAGGCGGGTGGCCAAGAAGGATTGATGACCCCTCCCCCAAAAAAAGATGGTTCTTAAAAAAACAAAAAAACAAACAAACAAACAAACAAAAAAACCCAAAAACAAACAAAAACCAAACTTGAGCTAGGGCTGCTCCATTTCTGAAATCAGGGGGATCTTGAGTCAAGGCTAGCCTGAGTTACACGGTGAGACCCTGTTACCAACACCCTGAAGCTCAGTACGACTCTATCCAGAGTCCTAGGGAAAAGGGGAAGTTAAGATCCTCAATGGAGTTGCCACTCCCCAGCCCCGGCTCTCTGCCCTGCATCCGCCTTTCAGTAACACTGCCAGGGAGAGCAGTGCCACAGTTTCTTGTGGAGGAAATCTCCCTTCTCCGGTGTCCCACTGCCTTACCAATAGGGATCATTTTCGCTAAGGATTCAATGTTCTCCATGTCACCAAGGCCTTTCCCAACACTCGAAGCTCCTGAGGACAGATTCTCCACAGTTTAGGGTTTTAGTGACTTCTGAACCACCCCAGGGTTTAAAGAAGACTCTCTCTCTCCACCCACAGCATCCCAGATGCCACGGGTCTGGAGAATTCACGTTTCTAGCTAGCGTCTGAGAACTGCACTCAGGATTCTATGTCCGAGGACATGAGATTTTGTAGTGTCACACACGGTTCCCCCGAGGTCTCTTTGTGGTGAAGGAAGAGTTTATCCGCGGCCCTTGTCTTGCATGACTAACTCCTTGTTAGTTGTTGATGTCTCCTCAGTTTCCAGAGCAACTCGACCTTACTTTCCTTTACTGGTTGTCCTCTTACCTTCTGGTGACTGGGACCTGCCACCTCCAGCACCAGGAGCCTTCTGACTGCCCTTGTTCCCACTGTGACTCCCGAGTGAAGACAATAGTTGATAATGCGTTTCCTCTCTCTGTTTTCCCATGTTCCTGGTTAGCACCCAGCTCTCCATGAACTTGACAACAGGATGCAGCTTGTTGGTAATGAACCTTACTATGATTATATTTTACGTGTATCCATGTTTTAGATGCATGTACGTGTCTTCCATGTGCCTGTCTGATGCCTGAAGAGGACAGAAGAGGGTTTTAGATCCCCTGAAACTGGAGTCGTGGATAGTTGTGAGCTGTGTAACCCAGGTCCACCTCAAGAGAGTCAGTGCTTTTGACTGCCAAGCCAGCTTTACAGTTTTTCCCTCATTTAAAAAAAAGGGGGGGGGGCTGGAGAGATGGCTCAGCGGTTAAGAGCACCCGACTACTCTTCCAGAGGTCATGAGTTCAATTCCCAGCAACCACATGGTGGCTCACAACCATCTGTAATGGGATCTGATGCCCTCTTCTGGTGTGTCTGAAGACAGCTACAGTGTACTTATATACAGTGAATAAATAAATCTTTAAAAAAATAATAAAAGAGGGGCTGGGGATTTAGCTCAGTGGTAGAGCGCTTACCTAGGAAGCGCAAGGCCCTGGGTTCGGTCCCCAGCTCCGAAAAAAAGAACCAAAAAAAAATAATAAAAGATAAAAAAATTAAAAGAGGTTTTGGGGTTGGGGATTTAGCTCAGTGGTAGAGCTAGGGTTTGGTCCCCAGCTCCGAAAACAAAAAAGAACCAAAAAAAAAAAAAAAAAAAGAGGTTTTAACATTTCTTTTGGGGCTAGAGAGATGATGGTTCAGTGGTTAAGAGCAATGACTGCTCTTCCAGAGGTCCTGACCAGCAACCACATGGTGGCTCACAACCATCTGTAATGAGATCCGATGCCCTCTTCTGATGTGCATGAGGACAGTGACAGGGTACTCATAAAATAAATAAACATATCTTTAAAAAGAACATTTCTTTTGTGTGGTGTGTGTGTGTGTGTGTGTGTGTGTGTGTGTGTGTGTGTGCATAGGTGGCACTGAGTATAAGGATCAATCAACAATTTATCATATATTTTTTAATTATATTAATTTGCGTTAGAGGGGGATGATGCTAGGGCACGCATGTGGTCAGAGGACAACTTATGGGAAATGTAAGTTCCCTCCTTCCACACGATTTGTCCTGGGGGGTCAAACTCAGGTCATCAGGATTAAAATCCAGCACCCACATGAGCATTTTGCCAGCCTAGTTTTGTTGGTGGTGGTGGTGATTTTTTTTTTTTTTTTGAGACAATGTCTTACCCTGTAGCCCTAGTGGGCTTTGAACATAGCTCAAGACAAACCTCCTGCCATAGCCTCTGAATTAGAGACTTGAGCCACCATGCATGCCTTGCTTGACAACCCAGCTTTTCAAAAATGAGGAAATACTTCATTCACCTCAAGAACTTTCGGTCTCGAGGCAGGGCGTCTCCGGGTTACAGAGTCAGCCTGTGGCAACTCTGTAACAAAGATAGCAGCACTCTTGGAGAAGAAAGCAGGTGTACTCTGCTTCTGAGTCTGCGCTGTACGCGGTTTGGGCGGGGCAGCTCATTCCCATTCCACTTGGCATCTGTTGGGGTAGTTTGAAGACCGGAGCTGTCCTTAGATCTGCTTCCTTGCACCAGATGCTAACATGAACCGCCCATACATCTGTTTGTGTTTCCTGCAGCAGGAAGATTTTATCTATGAGAGGAAGAAGAAAGGGCTGGGACCTAAGGGCAACTGTCCCAGCAGAACCAGGCAGAAACGGGGCCACCTTTTATGGCAGAACCTCAGGAGACCCTGTGTCAGTCACACTGGCCTTACAGAAAGGTTAGAGGAAGAAGGCCTTTGGACTCAGCCAGTATCACCTACTTGAACCCAGCTTTTGGGTTGAACTGCGGTCAGAAGTCTCATCATGAAAAGCATGCCCCCGCCCAATTGTAACTACCAAGTTTTTAGGTAATTAATAATGCAGCCATTGTCTATATTACTTTGGTGTAACTGTGACAGAATACCCAACGGTAACAATTTTGCTTTAAATTTTTTTTCTTTTCTTTTCTTTTCTTTCTTTTTTTTTTTCAGAGCTGGGGACTGAACCCAGGGCCTTGCGCTTGCTAGGCAAGCACTCTACCACTGAGCTAAATCCCCAAACCCCAACGGTAACAATTTAAGGGAGGGTGTATCTGGCTCAGTTTCAGAGGGTCTCAGTTCAGGAAGGCCAGAAAGGCATGGTGGAATTCTTCATGGGCGATCTCTAGCAGAGTAGCCTCATGTCTTGGCAGAGCAGGAAGCGGAGCGGGCCAGATTAGATAGACCGTTCAAAGGCTTGCTTCTAGTGACTTTAACATGCTAGTAAACATGAACTAATGGTTTCACAACTTCCCAAAATAGTGAGACCAGACAGAGAGCAAGCATTCAAAGCAGGAACCCTTGGGGCACATCTGTTGGAAAACACAACAGGTTATCAGAGAGGCAAGAATAGAAAGGGCTCTCAAACACCCCGGTCACCACCATCGACTCCCACAGGACACACAGGCCTGTGTTTTCAGTTCTGACCAGCCCCAGGCACTTCCCCATAAATGTCCCCATTATCTGTAAAGTGTCTGCGTCTAAAAACAAGCTTATCTGTAGCTTTGTCTGAAAGCTCAGCTCTTAACGTGAGAGGAGGGCTTCACCATGGCATCTCGTGAGCTTGCCAGTACTCAGGTACAATGGAAAGGCAGCCTATCTGTGTTTTGGCAGAACACCCTGTGATCTTCCTGGGTGTGGGAGACCTTCAAGGAATTGCCAGGAGTTCCACTAGTTGTCTTACTGGTCTGGAAAAGCAATCAGATAGTTTAGTTTCCCTTTTCTCAGGGCTTCAGAGGAAGTGGGAGGAAGAGGGTGGGGAGCTTCCTGCCCAACCCCCTCACAGCAGAGCTTTAGAATACCTAAGCCTAGAGGCAGCTTCTTAGCCCCCTGCTCAACTACGTTCATTTCCATCTCAGGCCTCATGAATTTCAGTGCGGCACTTTCTGGTGTATGTGACAAAAAAAAAATAAAAATAAAAAATCAAGAGGATTTGTTTGCTCGTGATGTGTTTATAAAAAGAGGAGGATATGTTCTATGGAGGTGTAGTGAGGTATGGGGGAGGGGGGCACCACTGTGGGCCCATGCTAAGACATCCGTTCCCCCGAGTGACCAATCACACAAAGGTATAGTATAGAAGAGTGTTTATTTAGGGCATGGGGAGGGGAGTTAAGAGGGTAGTAGGGGCAGAGAAAGGCAGAGAGAGAGAGAGAGAGAGAGAGAGAGAGAGAGAGAGAGAGAGAGAGAGAGTAGTGGGGGAGAGGAGGAGTAGAGGCCGGCCATGAGCCGGTGGAGAGAGGGGGGAAGGGATTAGCGGGGGGTGGGTGGGGTGGGGGTGGGGGGACAAGAGAGGAGCAAGAGAGCAAGAGAGCAAGAGAGTGAGAGGGGGCAAGCAGCCCAGCCCCTTTTCTAGTGTCAGGCATACCTGGCTGTTGCCAGGTAACTGTGGGGCGGAGCAAACCTGGCTGTTGCCAGGTAACTGGGGGTGGAGCTTAGATAGAATGCTAACCCCTGGAACCTTTGGTTTATTCCTTTTGTTTGGCCTGGGTCTCTCACGAAGGAAGCCTGATCTGGCCTCAGACTCTTAAGTAGCTGAGGATGACTCTGGACTTCTGATTCTCCTGCCTCCAGCTTTCACTGCTGGATTACAGGTATGTGTTACCACGTCCGGTATACTCGTCAACTCGGCTACACCTCCAGCCTTGGAGTATTGTTCTTGCTGTCTGCATAAGTAATAGTATTTTTTATCGGTGCATGTCTTTTTATTGCATTGATTTATTTATTGTGTATACTGGGCCAGTGTATTCCTGTGGAAGTCAGAGGACAACCTTTGGGAGCGGTTTCTTACCTTTTGTTTGTTTGGTTGGTTTTGGTTTCTGAGACAGGGTTTCTCTGTTTGGCTCTGGCTATAGTGGAGCTCAAACTATAGACGAGGCTGGCCTCGAACTCGGGTCTGCCTGCCTCTGCCTCCTGAGTGCTGGGATCAAAGGCGTGCACCATTACCAACACCTTGGCTTGGCTCTCGCCTTCATAATAGAGTCTTTTAGTCTGTTACTTCATGTGGATCTTTGGGATCAAATTCAGGTCATCGGGCTCGGTGGCCAACACCTTTACTTGCCATGTCACCAGCCCATAAGTGGCTCCTTGTAGCATACTGATTCAATCAGCCAGCACTGACTTAGCTCTGTTTGTGTGAGCTGGCATTCTATGCTTCTGTCTCCATTGTCCACACGAGAATGCATGCAATAGTTACTGAATAGATTCAGTTTCCCAAAGCTCAGGCCCCACCTACTCCCTCCTAGAGACGAGGAGTCACGTAGACAGAGCTGTCCTCAAAGTTGCTGTGCAGGTAAGGATGCAATGGAACTCATGCCCCTACCTCCCCAGTGCAGAGATTACAAGCACCGTGGCACACGTCCTCCCCAATGAATGAATGAGTGCGTGAATGAATGAGTGAGCCAATGAATGAATGAGTGCATGAATGAATGAGTGAGCCAATGAATGAATGAGTGAGCAAATGAATGAGTGCGTGAATGAATGAATGAGTGAATGAATGAGTGAGCAAATGAACGAGTGCATGAATGAATGAGTGAGCGAATGAATGGATGAATGAATGTTAAAACATTCTCTTCCAGGGGCTGGAGAGATGGCTCAGCGGCTAAGAGCACTAACTGCTCCTCTAGAGGTCCTGAGTTCAAATCCCAGCAACCACATGGTGTCTCACAACCATCTGTAATGAGATCCGATGCCCTTTTCTGGTGTGTCTGAAGACAGCTACAGTGTACTTATATATAATAAATAAATAAATCTTTCAAAAAAAAAACCCACCATTCTCTTCCATAGTTATTTGCTGCTTTTCCAGACTCATCTCCCACTGATCCTCTGCTAGCCCCCCACCCCCACACCCGTTCTTCCTGCCATCTTGTCCAGCATAACGTTTTTGGCTTTGGATTTCTTAGGTTTCTACTTCTAGGCTCAGGCTAAGTATCACTTTCCTTTTCCTGCCCACTCTTCTGAACTTGTAGACCTCCAATCTTGTCTCTCTGTGCATTTGTAGATGAGTCAGAGCTGAAACTGCCTGGAGGCAGCAGAAACAGACCAGTCAGAACAAGTTCATCCCCACTGCTGGCTTATATTGATGGTGTGTGTCGCCCATTGCTGGAGCTGCTGGGCTTTTGTTTGGTTGGCTTGTTTTTTGTTATTTTAGACAGGGTCTTTCTATGTAACCTTGCTGCCTGACCTAGAATTCGAAATATACACCAGGCTGACCTCAAATCCACAGAGATTCAACCACCTCTGAATGGGGTGGGATTAAAAAATATGTATTACCGTGCCAGGCTATGAAATTCTGTATTTTTCACATTCATTCATTCATTCACTCATTCATTCATTCAGCGTGTGTGTGTGTGTGTGTGTGTGTGTGTGTGTGTGTGTGTGTGTGTACATGCCACAGGACATCTTGTGGGTCCTGGGGATCAAACTTAGGCTGTCAGGCTTGGCAGTCTTCCACCTGTTGAGCCATCTTGCCAGACCAGTTCTGATGAGTTCTGAACCACAAAATTCTGCTCTTTGATCTGAGGAGATATCTGAGGAGTTGCATTCCACCCCTTAAAATCCTGTAAAAATGTCCAGTGTGGTAGCATCCAATTATAAACCCAACCCTGGGGACGTGGAGGCAACAGATTCCCCAGGCTTGCTGGACGGACAGCCTAATCTATATGGCGAGCTCCCAGGTTGGTGAGAGACCCTGTCTCAATTCCTGAGGAATGATACGTGGGACTGAGGTTGCCCTTTGACTTGCACAGACACATGTACACATGCACGCGTGCTTATATACAGGGTGCACTTGCACACACATGAACATACGTACATATACACAAACACACACATCTGCTTTGTGGCATAGCTGTGAGACATTGGAGAGAGGGAAAAGGAGTGTGTAACGGTCTTTGTGTGTGTGTGTGTGTGTGCGCGCGCGCGTGCGTGCATGGGTTTGTACAGGAGCAGGCAATGTCTTTGGAGGCCACAAGAGACATTGAATCCCCTGGAGCTGGAGTTAAAGGCAATTTTGTGCTACCCAATCCCAGAGCTGGACACCAAACTCTGGTCCTCTGCAATTACCGGCTCCTAACTGCTGAGCCACCTCTCTAGCCCTGTCTTAATTTATTTCAACTGTCAATTTGACGATGTGGAGGTACCTGAGGAGGCCTCCTCTTTGAGGGATTGTCCAGATTGGATTGGCCTGTGACATGTCTTGAGGAGGGGGGTGTGGGGGGATTATATTATTAATGGATGCAGAAGGGCCCGGCAATCCCACTCCCAGACCTGAGCCTGGTCCTGAGCCGCATAAGAAAGTTGAGTCTATGTTGGCCTGTGAGTAGGCTAGCAAGTACCCCCTTCCATCTGTGAAATGGGTTCCTTGATTGGAGGTAATGCTGTGTGGAGGCCTGCCTCTAACCTAACCTAAGTGTTTGCCCTGAATTCCACAAATGAATTCCATCCTTTAAGTAGAAATAAACCCTGCTCTTGCTTTTGGTCACAGCAACAGAATGAAACCCTAATAGTTAAAACAATAGCTAACCACATAGGGAAGCCTGCCTATGACCCAACGGAGACTAGAAACCCCTCACTTACTAGATGATTGTGCAACTTAGGGAAAGGGAGGCCCAACCCCCCTGGATTTCAGGATCATGAGATTGGTGTCCTCATTCCTCACAACACTGGCACTGAAATAAATCAACTTAAGAAAAATGCAGATTCCCACACCGATTAATCAATTAATCTTGATAATGAATCCATTAATGTTTTGGCCTGCAATCAAGAGCCAGCCAATGCCTCAGAGTCTCTTGGTGTTGAAGCTCAAAGGTGGTGTCTTTAAAGGCAAAAAGGCACAATTACATCAACCTTAGGTGAGGTCCGGGTAACCCTGCAACATTTGTATTGATAGAACCTAAGTATTTCGGGTACGACATGACAATTAATTTTGATTTATACTTTTCCCAGTTATTTTAACTTGTGTTTTATTTGCATAATCATTACCTATTTTGGTTAATGTATCCAGATGGACCATGCTCAGAGTCATAGAACAAACGGTGTTGCCAAGGCAGACAGACCTAGCTGTTGGGAGGTTAGAGGGTAGAGGGCTAACAAGTGTCTAAGCGGATGTAGGACGGAGTCAGGACAACTTCAATGTGTGTTACCTTTCGGAGTAAATGTCATGATTTGGGCAACAGAAATGGTATCTGTTCTGTTGATTCACTTGAATTTTTTGAAAGGAACAAATAAAATTAGTGACTGGAATTGCTCTATAAATGCCAGATGCTGTCCAGATGTTACTGTGCCACCTAACTGGGACACATATTATGTTATGGCTTTATGCTTCAGTTCAAAATCGCTTAACAGATTTTTTTGTTTTGTTTTTGAGGCAGTTCCTGACTGGTCTGGACCTCATTATGTAGATCAGGCTGGCCTTGAACTCGCAGAGATCCCCGCCTCTGCTTCCTAATGTCCCTCTGTCTCTTGAATTCTGGGGTCGCAGGAATTTGAGAGATCACACCAGCCTGATATGTGGGTGCCAGGAACCGAACTCAGTTTCTCATGGTTGTATATCAAGTACTCTTTTTTTTTTCTTTTTTTCGGAGCTGGGGACCGAACCCAGGGCCTTGCGCTTGCTAGGCAAGCGCTCTACCACTGAGCTAAATCCCCAACCCCGTATCAAGTACTCTTAACGGATGAGCCATCTCTTCAGTGTCCATTACAATTTTTTGTTTTCTTTTTGGTTTCTCTGTGCAGCTGCGGCTGTCCTGGAACTCACTCTGTAGCCTTTCAAACTCAAGAGATCTGCCTGCCTGTGCCTCCTGAGTGCTGGGAGTAAAGGCATGCACCACCACTGCCTGGCTTAATTACAATTCTAAAGTTTGTTTTCTTAAAGATTTATTTAATGTATATGAGTACACTATAGCTGTCTTTAAGATGAGGGCATTGAATCCCATTTCAGATGGTTGTGAGCCACCATGTGGTTGCTGAGAATTGAACTCAGGACCTCTGGAAGAGCAGTCAGTGCTCTTAACTGCTGAGCCATCTCTCCAGCTCCTCAAATTACAATTCTTTTTTTTTTTTTTTTTTTTTTTTTTTGTTTTTTTTGTTGAAGCACTTTATTCAGAGGCTTGGGGGAAAGGTTGTATGTAGAAGCTCACGCTGTCTGCTGTCCTGCGCAGGGCAGACCTTAGAGCTATCCCCGTGGCTAAGAGAGCTCAAATTACAATTCTAATGCAAGAGGGACAAAGGCATAGCAGCAGGAAGAGCTGAGAGCTCACATCTCAAACCCTCAACAGGAGTCGGTGGAGGAGGTATGTCACAGAAGGGGGCAAGAAGACACTTCCTAATCCTTCCTGAAGTTCCACCAACTGGGACCAAGTATTATAAGACATGAATCTATGGAGGCCGTTCTTCTGTTCTTTCCACCCCCAAAAATATGGGACTTAGAATTTGCCACGAATTATGCTTGCCCCGGTGAAGACCACTGACCATTGGTGGAGACTCACGGCTGCTTTTTACACGATTACTGTCTGACAAACACACACCCAACCACACTTTGTAAGTACTATACTTTATGTTTTATTTTAAAACAAGCAAACCTATCTTCAACGTATCAAATGCTTTCATTTACACTTCTGTTTGTAGGCACTGGTCACAGGATACAGACCCAACTCAATAATTAACATAGAATAAGTAACAATGATGTTATTACTGCGGTCAGAGCAGGGTCAATGTCTAAGAAGCCAGCTGGCTGCTCCAGTGGGGTCCGCCGAATATCTTCAGTGCTGTGGGTTAAGAGGTATGAGTAGAGGTTCTCCTGTGAGAGGACTGAGGACCCAGATAGGCTGCTCTAAACTTGCACAGAGCAGAATCAAAGAGCAGAGGGCCCAGCTATTCATAGGGGTCATTTAGGTGGATCAAGTTCTAAGGACTACTAGCCGAGTCCTGAACCCAGCAATTACAAAAGGTGTAGGAGGCGATCGCCACCTAAGAGCATGCACTGCCCTACGTAACCCTGTGTTTTTCCTCCCCTGTCACATCTGCCCATCCAATCAGGATGCTATCATGCTTGGACAATGTCAGAAAGAACCAGGAAACAATCTAACTTCCCAACTCTCCTCGTTTCAACATTCTCTGTCAGTCACCGACCAGACAGATCAGCGTTCCTTTCCTGTTCTGTGCTGGCTCCTTCAGTGAGTAGCCCAGGTTACCCTTATAGAGACCTAGGAAATGTTTGTTTTTGGTCTAGTGTCAGCATAATGACTACATGCTTTCTGGACATTCTACAGCTATTCTAGAGAGCTAAATCTTGCCAATGTCTGCATTAAAGCTTGACTCTAATATGCCTTCAAGAATCTTAGGATCTACCCTTCGAGACCAGTAAGTTTCAGACTCCTTACACAGCCAGGGGCACAGAGTAAACACCTCTGTGCGTATTTACATAAAGTAACTGAATACACAGTCAATTTCCACACTACAATCACAACCCAAGGAATAGAGGCTAAGTTTGGTTTTTTTTACTATGCAACAAACTTCTCACAGAAAGCTTGAGATAGCCCAGGGAGTGCAATCCAAGTGGCAACTAAGATCCCCAAAAGAGTATTTCCAGAAACACATGAGGTTTTGAATTAAAAAAAAAAATCATTGGAAAATCAATCATGTGACTAAGTCATCAGAGATAGCATTTTCCAAATCCCTTTTACAAAAATACAATCTCAGGGCTGGAGGGATGGCTCAGTGGTGAAGAGTACTGGCTGGCTGTTCTTGCAGAGGTCCTGACTTCAAGTCCCAATACTCACATGATCATGGTGCAGATACATGCAGACAAAACAGCCGTACACATAAAAGCTCTTTTTTTTTTTTTTTTTTGAGACAGGGTTTAGGTAGCCTTGGCTGGCCGGCCTTGAACTCAGAGATCTTCCTGCCTCTCTCTGAGATAACAGATATTGCTACCATGCCCTACTGAGGGTTGTTTTTTTTTAAATAGTGGAAATATTTTATCTACTGGTCTTGTATATGACTCAGTAAGGCTCAGTGCAGAGTAATGCCACACTGACTGAGGTGCTCCACCAGCACCTACTCCCCGTCCTCCAAGAGTCCACGCACTAATCTAAAGACTAATCGCTCCACCAACTTATCTGAAAGCTAGGTCACTCCAGGAGCTATCACTTTCCAATAGCTAGGTCACCAATCGGGTTAGAATGCAAGCAACTGCTTTGAGATAAGGGCCTCACGTACAGCCAGGCTGGCCTTGAACTTAGCCTCTAGGTATTGGGATTGCCAAGTTGATCCAAAAAGGGGCAGGAGTTCACCCCTCAACCACACTTGTGGCCCTCCTGGCTCTTAAAGGAGAGCTGCTGCTGAGCATGTGACGTCATGAGGCTGGGCAACAAAACTATTTTTCCTTTAAAATTTCTAGACTTAAAATCCATCCCTTGTCCTAAACCATTCAGAAATTTAAAAAAAGTCACAGAAACCAAATTAACACCCCCCCCCATTTCTGAATATAAAGTGCTGGTTTCTTGCTTCCATAGTTTCATTTTGAACAAAAGTATCATGATGTCATTGCCTATTCCACTGACCTTTCTGGTCAGATTATGTATTTAGGTCCATATTGATGTGCAAATCATCATAACCTTTCAAGTTTCCTAGCAAGTGCAAATTAAAATCCCACAGTGTAGACTAGGAATATTTTACTTTATGTTATAGGTGAAAATTACTTTCTGACATGCTGGCAGAAATACTAAATTTACACAGCACAAAAAGAACTTTTCTAAGTCAGCCTCATTACAACCAGGCACACAAATACTCAAAAAGTAATTGCTACAGATTTTCCTTCCACACTCTAAAAAAATAAAATAAATAGTTTTCACTATAAAATTTTTTTATAAATATCAGCTACATTACAGGTTCACAGCTAAGTTGCAGAAAGTCTAAAACATTTAAGTTCAGTTACCTCACTACTGGACAATGCCTACTCTGAGACAGGAAAGCCTCTGACACTATTACATATGCAAAGCGCTGAAAACTATCCCTAAGGACCTATTCGGAGTTTAAGCCACTAAGTTCATGAGGCGTGAGGAATGTATTAGAGCAGAAAAGACAAGAGATGTGGAAACAGATACAAAGAGATGGTTCTTAGTTTTTCCTGAGAATGTGTAAGTTGTGTTGCTATGGAGACAACTTTAAATGGAACAGAGGGATCTCATAGTCAATCATTTTGTGAAGTACAGAGGCTTGTAATAAGCTATCACCATCTAATATATAACTTGCAAACACCAAGTATTACAAATTGTATTCAAACAAGGCACATGCCTATACATTTGTCTGGAATGCTGGGTAAACTAGTGCCTAAATGTGAGCTGCAGTAAATAAAATACTGGTCTGTTTTACGATACAGTATTGTGGAAGTTACATATGGAATCTGAGTAAGGCATCAGAAAGACATCATGGCGTGTCCTGGCAAGGGGACACAAGCCTGCTCTACCTGGAGAATCTCGGTAGTTACCTTATCTTGACTGATAGCCCCAAATTAATAAATTGTTTTACCACAAACAGAACATTATGAAATACAGGTAACTAAATATACCCACAATAAATTTAATAGTATGCCTCAGAGGGTGACTCTCTAACAATTCTGACCACGACTCTAAGGATGAATCTCATTACACACCAAACACGATCAGCTCACAAGGAACAAGGTACAAACTCTCACGGCTCTCAAACCTCGGCTGCGGATCCACTCTGAAGGTGTAAGTTGGAGCAAACCCATGGAACATCTTTCAACAGTAGAATTTGATAGCCCCCAGGAACAGGTGGAAAAGGTTAACCCAGCAGGGTAAAATTACTTTGGATAATGTACTCACTAATATTTTACTTACTAAGTTGTTCTTTCAAAAACATGGTCTGGGCCTGAGGTGACTAAACTGACGTTTATGGCAACTCACTGACTGCAGATTCATAAGAAACCATTAAAGGGAGACAAATGGTGGTTTGGGAGTAGATTCTAGTCTTTCAGAAATTAATTCACGAAAGACCACCATTTGTCAGAAACACACCAAGCCAGATGCCCACTGGTGTGGCGAACTGCAGAGGCAGGCCTCGGACAGCAGCGGCACAGCGCCCCCTAATGGAAGCGATGGGCCTGCCTTCAATAAGTGCTTCCCAATGGAGGCCGGAGGGGCAAGGAAAGAAAGGAAGCTTTGCGGGACCTCAAGTTCTTTCTTTTTTTTCTAATTTTTTTTTTTTTTCCCGGAGCTGGGGACCGAACCCAGGGCCTTGCGCTTCCTAGGCAAGTGCTCTACCACTGAGCTAAATCCCCAACCCCTCAAGTTCTTTCTTATTCATGTGCCCTCCCTTTTAAGGTCTGAGGAATGAGCACAGTGAGTATATATGCCATGGAACAGAGAGAGAGAGTGCTATGTGACTGTGACCAGCAGATTTATGTGACCACTTTACTAAATAAAGCTATACAATACAGTGTAAACGCTTAACAGAAGCATCACGCCACAGGTAAACAATAAGTTAAAAATATATCTTTCATACTTTGAAATAAATAGGATACAAACATCTTAGCAGAGCTCCCTCTCTGAGGGCAATGCTGTCAAGAGTCCTGCAGTGTTTCACTACACAAGACCACTCAACTTGAAGGCAGTCAGCCTGGACTATTTTTTGAGTAACTAATCTGACTTGGAGGCTTCCCTTATGTGTCTATTTTTTCCAGTCAATGATATCTTTTA
Source organism: Rattus norvegicus (assembly GCF_021556685.1). Lineage (NCBI taxonomy): Eukaryota > Metazoa > Chordata > Mammalia > Rodentia > Muridae > Rattus > Rattus norvegicus. The sequence continues at coordinate 79,771,459 of NC_141543.1, forward strand.
GTCTAAAGAAAAGCTGGTGAACTGTAGAGCTTCCATTCCAAAGTTTTCTAAATCTTACTTTAGCCCCATCTACCTATCTAGTTGTATATACATATATACGTGTGTGTGTGTGTGTGTGTGTGTGTGTGTTTGTGTGTGCATACACACCAGTGCTGGAGTGTAGTTCAATGATAGAGCATTCATCTAGACTTCCAGAGGTTCAATCCTTAGTACTGCCCAAACAAAAACAATTAAAAAAAAAGATTTTGCACTTCAGTTCAATATGGTTGTGAAAATCTGAAAGCCTGATAGGAAATATCTACTGTGAAAATGGTAAGCGCCATCTTTCTTTCACTTTTCTCCTCAGGTGCTCCTAGGAATCAGAATGCAGGGTCCATTTGGTTTGAGGTGTGGGGCATCTTCCTTGGCACAGTGCGGGAGGAAGCCCATGTTAACCAGGGCAGTTCAAAAGCAAGCTAACGTTTAACGCGTTAATACACACCAAGAACTGAGGGAGGGAATGATCTCTCCGTCCACATCCTGTCCACCAAGGCAGTGCACAATGCGGCGTGAGGCCAGTCTTACAATGTCCAGCCGGGAGAAGTGTTTCATCTTCCTGGACCTCTCTGTGGTGGGTTTTTCTTTTCAGTTAGTGATAATGATCAGAGTGTGTTGCTGACAGGAGAGTGTGTCTGTGATACTGAAGTCTAGCTGTGGAAATGCTGTTCACATGCTCACACACAATGCTAGGAAGGAAATGACAGCTGACGGCCAGCAGTGTCCTGTGGGCGACATGTCACCCATCTGGGCAGATACGCTTCATCTCAGCCTTCTACTCGGCCTCCTTTAAGTCCTCGTGATCTGAAGGGCTTGAGAGGTCATCATCCGACTGCTCCCCAGAGAAGTACAGCATCAGTGCATGTGTCTTGTGCGTTATGGTGACAGTACAGGGCCCTTGGGCCCAGGGCTCCCCATCCACCTGCATCGGCATCGGCATCCTGGAGCACTTCAAAGTCAGCTGAAACCAGGAAAATGATCAGAAAGTGTCCGTCAGAAACTACAGGCAGGTGTGCCCACACCACTACCTCCACAGGTCCTCAGCCCCTGACATTAAAAACTAATCTCGGGCTAGAGAGATGGAGCAGCAGTTAAGAGCACTGATTGCTCTTCCAGAGGTCCTGAGTTCAATTCCCAGCAACCACATGGTGGCTCACAACCATCTGTAATGGGATCTGATGCCCTCTTCTGGTGTGTCTGAAGACAGCTACAGTGTACTCACATACATAAAATAATTAAAAACATTAAAAAATTCATCTGAATATAGCTTTTTCATAGACTTTATGGATTCTCTTCCAGTGGGCATTTTATCTCGTTGGCTGGCCAGCTCCCTGCAAGCCCTGGCTATAGAGTGTGGGGGGAGAGGTGCAGCCCCGGCTACAGAGTGTGGGGGGAGAGAGGTGCAGCCCCAGCTATAGAGTGTGGGGGGAGAGAGGTACACGCTGTCTCTGTTACCAGTCACTGTCACCTACCCGCACGGTATGGGCCTGTCCGATTCGAAAAGGATTTGCCAGTTTCACCTGGATTTGAGCACAGTGGAAAGACCCATATACTCCAACAACTTCCAGTAAGCCATCATCATGTCTAACGTGAGAAGAAGAAAATGTGGACTACAGAATGCAGTGAAGTCAAATTATCTACAGAAAACACTTTTAATACAGGTGGGTCATCAACTTACTTTGTCAATCTGTCTGTCTGTCTATCTATCTGTCTATCTATATCTCCATCCATCCATCCATCCACCCATCCACCCATCCATGAGAATTAAAGCCATTAGTATAACCACACCCACCCGCCATCTTATTAACATATACAGCAGTGAAAATCTGAGGGAAACAGAGTTCAAAAACAAACCAGAAGTATTGCACACCTTTAATCCCAACATTAGGGAGGCAGAGGCCTCTGAGTTCTAGTAAACCAGAGCTACATCGTCCCATGCTGTCTTGAAAACAACCAAACCAAACCAAACCAAACCAAACCGAACCAAACAATACAACAAAAACCCAGGGCGCTAAGTGACAGCCACATACTGCAGTCACCTGTGGCACTAACAATTATAATCTAGTTCCAGGGAGGGGGAAAGAGGAGGACTGAGTTCAAGGTTAGCCTATTTTACAGAGTTTATCCCAAACCAAAGCACCTCCCGACTGCCCCAACAGTCAAGCAGCAACATCACCACATACATACCTGGCTAGAGGATACGTCTCATCTCCCACTCCTTCCCACAGTCGGCAGCCACCGCCCCAGTAGCCAATGTTCAGAACAATAACTCCCTCCAAGTTAGGCAGTTCAACTCGCTCACCATCCAGCTCTAGCTTTAAAGAAATTCAAGTAGTTACTACAGGGCACCCTACTTCCACAGCTATCTCCTGGGAACTCAAACTTTAATAAGCATGCTCAGAGATGTGGGACATGCCTGAGGGGAAGGCAACTTCCTGCCCTGCACTCAAGGCAACCTGGCCTTTTCTTTGTCGTCACACAATGGAACTAATTAACTGGTTTATTCCTGGTATGCGTGTGTGCACACAGGTGTGGAGTCAATCTAGGCTGTCTATCTTGGTTTTGAATGTCACTGCCTGGCCCTTACTGCTTTTTTTTTTTTTAAAGATTTATTCATTTATTCTATATAAGTACACTGTAGCTGTCCTCAGACACACCAGAAGAGGGCATCGGATCTCATTACAGATGGTTGTGAGCCACCATGTGGTTGCTGGGAATTGAACTCAGGACCTCTGGAAGAGCAGTCGGTGCTCTTAACCCCTGAGCCACCTCTCCAGCCCCCATCCCTTACTGCTTTTTAAACTTGGTTTCTGGGAACTGGACTAAGGTCCTCACTTGTGTTATAAGCCCTTCACCAGCTGAGCTGTCCCCTTGGCCCTAAGAGGAACACTTTTTAATCCATTTATCAACATTGTCCTTTTTTTAATCACCACCTTGCCCTTTTTAAATTTACATATTTAAAACATTTTATTCCTGCTTATGTCTATGCATTGTTTACATACCTGGTGTCCAGGGAGGCCAGATTCCCTGGAACTAATTACTTAGGCACCTGCACTTGTGTGCAACCCCCTCCCCTACACACATAAATAAGAAAATAAGATACTCAAAAAAACTTCCTCTGCACCCTGGAGAGCAGCATGGCACCTCACATTCCCAGAGCAGGAACCTGGCATTATCTATGCTGCGTTCCCTACAACCAAATTAGTAGGGAATCACATGACACTGTCTGTGTCTTGCATTTCTGACAGTATTTTGTGGGAGAACCTATCTCCCTATAGACGTTCAACAGGCTGTACGCTCCGGCCTTATTCTCCCACACGCCCTAACACCTTTTTTTTTTTTTTTTTCCTTCGGAGCTGGGGACCGAACCCAGGGCCTTGCGCTCCCTAGGCAAGCGCTCTACCGCTGAGCTAAATCCCCAACCCCACGCCCTAACACCTTAATGGGCACAAACCAACACAGCATCCCCCATTAACAAGCCTCCACTGGCTTATTTTCCTGGCACAGGGGCAGAATTCAAGTTCTAAACATGCTGGTATGATACCGTGGCCCGGCTTCTGACTGGATGCCTTTAGTCTTGGCTCTTGCCCACTTCCACCCTGCAAGCCATGCTCTGCACTGAAGCGGCATCACTCAGTAACACTTTCATGGAGACTCTCACAGCTCCTTCCCTGCATGCTCATGCTGTTCATTCTTGCCAAGGTGGCTATCATTCCCCCCCTTATCTGTCAATGCTTTTGGGCTCCTTTAATATCTTTGTTGTTATTAACCATTACACACTCTTTCTAGAAGCAAGAAAGATACACAAGGCTGCTATATATGATGCCTAGGTTCTGCAGCAACACACAATCAACAATGTCCTACTCTTACTGCTTATACAATTTTATTTGCCTTAGTATATAAGGTATCATACAAAACATGAATTAATCTCTTACATTTACCTGAGCACTGACATGAGTCAGTACTGTGTCAGAAACTTTAGATTTGCTATCAGTCAGCTAAACAGATTCTGAAACAAACCTGGGTTTAAGTTGTGATGACTACTAGTTTCCATGACCATGACCCATGTGACTTAGGAAAATTACTTAACTTCAAACAGTTTTACAGTCTCTGGGCATACAGTACATAGGGGGTTGTAGTGACAATGTAGAGGAATGATGACCATAAAGAAACCTGGGTCAGTGGAGGGTGCAGACATGGCTCAGTGGTGAAGGGCACCTGCTACTCCTACAAAGGACCCAGTTCAATTCCCAGTACCCACACAGCTTACAACTGCCCTGAACTGAAGCTCCAGGGGATGTGGTGCAGCCCAGGGCACCAGGCACAAAACTAGTACACTTAAATTGATACAGACCAAACACATTCATTTATATCCATATATATAAAATATACCCGTGTGTGTGTGTGTGTGTGTGTGTGTGTGTGTGTGTGTACATAAAAAACAAAAACAAAGAATGTAGCCAAGTGCTTGGCATAAAAATGCTCCACATTGGGGTTGGGGATTTAGCTCAGTGGTAGAGCGCTTGCCTAGCAAGCGCAAGGCCCTGGGTTCAGTCCCCAGCTCCGAAAAAAAGAAAAATGCTCCACATCCACGAACAAAGTATGTTTGCAGAAAACTCAGCATTTGTTAAAGAACTTCAGAATCCAGAAAATACCTAAACCTTTAGAAAAGGCATCAGTAGCTTACCTCAATTTTTTTATTCAAATCTTTACACTCTTGCACCAAGCAATCTCTAGTTCCATAGAATAAATAAACAGCCTGTGGAAAATAGACAAAAGACACTAAATCAAGAAGACACTGTAAATGCGGCCTTAGCGTGCTGAGAAACACGACAGCACAGCTCCTGCTCTGCTACAAGCTGCTGCCTCAGTGAGGCCTGGGCATAAGAACAGACTGGGGATGCCTCTGGCATGAAACTCAGGTTCACCCTTTAACACTCAGTCAGCATCTCATCTGGCAACTGCAGCTGAAGAATTCTAGGTGAATTGTAACATGAAAAGTGAGCCTTTTTTCTCTTTTTGGAGATAGGGCTCATGTAACCCCGTCTGGATTAGCATTTGATACTTAGTCTGAACTCCTAATCCTCCTGCCTCTACCTCTTGGGTACTGAGATTACAGTTGGTTGGCTGTCACCACACCTGGTTTTAAGGGGTTAAACCCAGGGCTGCCGAGTCCTGCATGGCCATTTAAGGGATGGCATGACATGATTCCTGCCCCTGGAACAGAGCCAGCAGGGTGTGGGCCTCCAAGAGTGTTGACTGTTGCTGGACATGAGGCTTGTTTGTATAAGAAATATGTATTTTACTTCACATTCCTCCTGTGGGGAATATCCTCTCTGCCAAGACTATTGGGGAATATCCTCTTTGCCAAGGTTAATGACTCCATGTGACCATCAGAACAGCCCTTAAGGCTGTGGGAAAGTGGGCTGGGGATTTAGCTCAGTGGTAGAGCGCTTACCTAGGAAGCGCAAGGCCCTGGGTTCGGTCCCCAGCTCCGGGGGGAAAAAAAAAAAAAAAAAAAAGGCTGTGGGAAAGAACTATGAAAACATGAGTTAAAAAAAAAAAAATTCTCAACTATGCAAAATATAAGGATGCAATATGAATTATATGTAGGGCTTCACAGACCTAAAAGAATAGAGGCAGTCGCACTAAATAAGCAGCTTGCCAGAAAGATACAAAGGCAGGCAGATTCCTGGGTTCAAGGTCAGCCTGGGACAAAGTTAGTTTAGACCCAGGCAAGATGGGAATAACAATCTCAGGATGGGATCCCACCATTACCAGATATGCTTACAAAGGCAGATCTCTGAATTCATTTGCAATGTTAAAAAATGTGCTTGCTCTCCTTAAGAATCAAGGGGCTGGGGTTGGGGATTTAGCTCAGTGGTAGAGCGCTTGCCTAGCAAGTGCAAAGCCCTGGGTTCGGTCCCCAGCTCCAAAAAAAAAAAAAAAAAAAGAATCAAGGGGCTGGGCTCAAGGAAGGCTGATTGTGGGACAATCATAAGCTGGACCTAGAATAAATGACTTAATTGATGTGTAAATAAAAGACTGGGCTTCGGTGCTTGAGAGCTGAGCTATCTGGCTGAGCTGCCTCAAACAGAACACAGGCTGTCAGCCTGAACCCACTTTGACTTTTGAGTTGCTCTTTTCACAGCTCCTGAAGACCATTTCCTCACCACTCTCCCAGACGAGGCAGGTCCTTGACACAGGGCTACATGCATACTACACATGAACTCTACCAATTGAGCAACATTTCTGAACCGTCTCTCTTTTTGTTTTCTTTGACAGGGTCTTTCCACGCAGACAGAATGGCCTTGATTCGTGGTGATTCTCCTGCCTCAGGTTTCCTATTTTGTTAGAATTATAGAATCATCCTTCTCTTTAGAAGATGACAACAAACCCTATTATTTTGTGGTTTAACTAGTCTTTTTTTTTTTTTTTTTTTTGGTTCTTTTTTTCGGAGCTGGGGACCGAACCCAGGGCCTTGCGCTTCCTAGGCAAGCGCTCTACCACTGAGCTAAATCCCTAACCCCTTAACTAGTCTTTCAGAGGGAGTGAGGGCTATGGATGGGATATTTTGTGTTTACATAGCATTGCCTCCTGATTTACATTTTATAAGACTATGTTGGAGTAAGAAAAATCTCTTTTCCTAATATTCCAGATTATTTACAAAAAAATCATATAAATCTAGCAAACACTATAAACACTTTTTTTTTAATTCATTTATTATATATAAGTACATTGTAGCTGTCTTCAGACACCAGAAGAGGGCATTGGATCTCTTTACAGATGGTTGTGAGCCACCATGTGGTTGCTGGGAATTGAACTCAGGACCTCTGGAAGAGCAGTCGGGGCTCTTAACCGCTGAGCCATCTCTCCAGCCCAACACTTTTGAATATAGAAGGGTTGATAGGAGACCTAAAGTTGCTAACTATACAGATAGCAATATGTATTGTCTTAGTAACATTACTTGTAAAAAGATTTCTTTTTATCTTATGTGTATGGGTGTTTTGCCTGAACATATGTCTGTATACTGCACGTGTGCTTAGTGGCTGTAGAAATCACAGAGGGCATCTGACTCCCTGGAACGGGAGTTAAAAAGGGATGTGGGCTGTCAGGTGGGTGCTGGCAACCAAACCCTGGTCCTCTGCAGGAGCGTCCAGTGCCCATAACCACTGAGCCATCTCTGCAGCCCATGTTATTTTAGTAATATTATTTAAAAATACTAGTGTCTGTGAAAGAGCTGTCCCTGAAAAATTGTGATGGTCCTTTGCATCTATTGGATACTGTAATGGTTGCTGCTACAGTGGTCTTTTAAGAAGACCAGTTCCAGGACTAACTGCTGGAAACAAAGATTTAAAAAATGGCCTATATGATTAGTAAAACTACTAATACAACAGTAGAAATAGTAGCAGGAGCCAATCAAGAAATGAGCAAATGAGAAACAGTGTTACAAAACAGAGCTACTGTAGATTATCTGTTACTCAAGCATAATTGTGGTTGCCAATAATGTTCCTGGCATGTGTTGCTTTACTGTGTTATCATCAACGGCTGAACTGATGATCTGCATAAAGAGATAAATGAAATCTCTCAAGTGATCTTTAAATAGCGATCATGGTTAGGATGGCTTTCCCCTTTCCTTGGTACTCTGCTAGCTATTCTTACAAGTTCACTATGCTTACCCAGAATAGCTAGACGAGCCATGCAAGTTATATTCAACCTTGGTCTCTATTATAGCCACAGTTCTCTCTTTAAACAATAAAGCTTTCATGGGCACCGAGGTCTTTGTGCTCACAGACATGCACATGGGACTGTTCTTCAAGGGAAGGATGTAAAACTTGTTCTCTGTCCAAAAGGCTGGAGCTTTCTAGTCCGGTGACCTTTGCACTCTCTGTGTGGCTAAAGATTTTCTGGCACCAGATCCACCCCCTGATCCTTACTGTAAGCATGTTTTCCTCAGTCGATCTCAAGCAGACAGACACATGTATACTTTGTTGTACATGTGGGATTGAGTTAATTATCACCAGAGTAGTTTTCACCAAATTGTGCTATGCTTAAATATGCCTAAAGTAAACCACCTGGAGTCAGACTCCTGAAGTCTGAACCACCCTTGGCTACTGAGTCCTGTCAAGCAGAACCGCCTTCTTGCTTCCCACAGATCATCACTCTGCAGTCTGTGATGGTCAAAAGACAGACTCTATACTCCGCAACCTAGCATGAAATTTCAACTATTTGTAAAACAGAAATAGATACAACTAATTTCTATTTATTTTTACAGCTAAAAAAAGAATTAAAAAAAAAAATCCCACACAGAGCCAAGCATCGAGGAGCACACCTTTAATCCCAGCCGAGGCAGGTGGATCCTTGCAATTTGAGGCCAGCCCACTCTACACAGCAGGTTTCAGGGCTACCCAGAGAGACCCTGTCTCAAAAAAAAAAATCCAAAAACACTAACAACAAACCAACAAAAACAAAACCCCAAACAATCCTTCCATTTAAGGAACTAGCTACGCTAGGAACTGGAACAAGACTTCTGTCAATTGTCAAGGGTAACTTTAACTGCCTTGTGGCACTCTCCTAAGCTAACATATTTTTTCTATTAGTGACATAACCAAAAAATTTATTTTCCCTAGAATTTTCAGCTATTTACATGTCAACATACTCCAATTAACTTCCATATAAGTAAAATATCCCAACTTTTAATTTTAAAACTCATTATAGTTAACAAAGCATATTTACAGATTTTAATTTGAAATCCTATACAAAGCAGAGCACAGAAATGTTTCTGTAAGTCAGTATGATCTGAATCTAAGAGTGCTAAATATAATTGAACTGTTGATTTTTACTGTACCTTCGCTGATAAGCAGGAAATGTTATTTTATCCAACACACCTTGTTAAGGATTCGGCTGGAAAACAGAGACGGCGCCTTCTCACGATGAGCATGAAAATTGAGAGCCATGAGGGCATCGGGTCCAATAGAGAAGTAGTTGTTCATTGTGAACTCCTGGGAGAGAGGAATGGACAATGACTCTAGCAGCTGAGCCACACAGGCCAGTCTTAGTCTGCACTCTTCTGGAAAATGCACTACTTTTCCTCTCTCTTTTCTCACACAGGACTCCTGCTGCTTCTGCTTGGCTCGCCACACCTCAGATCCTCCATCTGGAAGGGCTCTGAATTTTGTCAGTAGGCTTTGTCTCCTGTGTTCTCATGGCACCACTTGCTCTGGACCTTCTGTGCGATTTCAGACTCTGTGGGTCTAAACTTTTTACTCCCTTAGTCCGTACTATCAATTCAGCCTAAATTCTTCTGTCTCCATGTCTAGCTGTGTTCTCAGTCCTAAGCAGAAAGCATAAGCCACCAGCCTCTTGTTCAGCACCCCACAGTCATCTGAGTCAGCATGCCAAGTACCTCATCCATTACACGGGAACTAAAGTTCTTTCTTTTTATTTTCTTGGTTAACACCATTTCCATGCATCTTAGCATGAAAATTAGAACTCTTGTAGCTATGCATTCTCCTCCTGAGGGCATCAACGCCAAGTCTCCATCAGTCTAATGTTAGAGTCTCCAAACTGATTGTCCCATGTTCTCCTTGTGACTGTAAGCCATGGCCACACGTCTTTAGAATTTTTCCTAAATATAGATGGGGACTGTGGATAGCCCAGAGGCAAGTACATGGGCAGCATGCGTGAAACCTTGACTTTGATTCCCAGTAAACAGATATTCTCTTATCTCTGCTATTTGCTGGCATGCTTCACCTCTGTGAGGGAAATTGTTTCTTCGCTGACCCAAATTAGCTCGACCTGCCAGGGTGGCAGAACTAGCGCACTTGGGCAATACTCTCTTCCACAGCACACTTTATACAGTCCAGCTTGGGGCTGGGCTGGGGCTCAGTGGCAGAGGGTTCACCTAGCACCTCCCATAATGCAAGCCAACGGGAAAACGGACAGAAGCAGCAGCGCTCAGTGAGGAAGGCAGGCACTCTGCACTCTATTCTGCCCCGGCCCCTTTACACCAGGTGGCCCAGCCCACCACGGACACTGCAGACATCTGTAGCTGCTTACAGCTCAAGCACTAACACGTACCTTGGGTTTCCTTAAACTGTAGTAGCCTTTATTTGTTACCTGCACTTTCCATCTAAGAAACAGAAGTCAAAAAAATTCTACGTTAGTAAGTGCTGCTTTTAAAGCATTTGAGAACTTAGTTACATCTAAGCAAGTGTGCAAATTTTGGCATAATTTATAACTGAAACATTTATAATATCAAGACAAGACACCAGCACCTGTTGTAAGTACAGCAAATATAGTTCTTTTCATTTAAATTATATTGAACTTGGTTTTTTTTAGATCGATCTATCTATCTATCTATCTATCTATCTATCTATCTATCTATCTATCTATCGATCTACACATACATACATACACTGTAGCTGTCTTCAGACACACCAGAAGAGGGCATCAGATCCCATTACAGATGGTTGTGAGCCACCATGTGGTTGCTGGGAACTGAACTCAGGACCTCAGTCAGTGCACTTAACCACTGAGCCATCTCTCCACACTCCCACAGACCCCCCTTTTTTGAGATAGTCTCAACACTATGGCCTAGGTTGGCCTCAGATTCATGGCAATTCCTGTTTCAATCTCCCAAATGCTGGGATTACAGGTATGAGTCATCGTGCCTGGCCAACTTCATTACATTTTGTAGCTACACAAGTCGTCATTTATAAAAACAATATCCCCAAGCTCAAGTATCAGCCTCGCTAGCACAGTGCAGCTCACCTGTCTAGTTTGATTCCATCTGCTTCCATTACATTCCTTAAGACCTGTGCAACCGGGATTTCTCCAGCATAGCCAGTACCCCAGCCCAGGGTGTTGGATAGGTCGTTGCCTGTTCCCAGAGGTAAGACTGCAACCTCTGGAATGTATTTTTCTTGTCCCTAAAATATAAATGACACACTGCAGATTTTTCTCTTTAGATTATTTGTAGCACAGTAGTAATTGTAAAATTTAAAGACTGATGCAACAAAGACACAAACACAGCAACTGTAAGTGTGCAAACTCCTTAATCAGCGTCTCATTCCTAACTACTGATAGTCGCCTGTTAGCTTCATTCTTTTGGGGGGAGGCGGTGCAGAACTGAATCGCACATGCTAGACAAGCACCCTACCACTGGGCCACATCATCAGTCGCCATTACAGTAGTTTGCAAAGACAGATACCTTAATCTTCATTTCATCAATTGCATCGAGGACCCAGCCCACAGTCCCATCCCCTCCACAAACAAGGACTCGAACGGAGTAATAAGGAAGAAGAGTGCACAGCTGCAGAGCTTTGATCGGAGGAGTTTTAGTGACATCGAACACCTACAAACGAAGGGACAAGACGACTGTTATTTTCACCCAGCACTGTCTTTCACTGCCTGGACTACCTTCTGGATGAACAGAGGGCGACCGAGTAGCAACTCCGACTATTTCGCATTTCCTCTCGCAGCTCCCCCGAGACAGACCACACCTCCTGTTACTGCGGCTCAGACTGTACACTGACCCACAGAGGAGGAACCAGCCTTACTTATTCCACTGATTAGGACACTGAGGCCAGGAGGTTAGGTCAGCTGCTGGCCAATCTGTAGGTGCTGAGGTACGGTTCAAATGGAGTCTGACGCTGTCTGACTCCTTTCCATTCACCTCACACCACAGTGGGCCAAGCCCTCCTTTAGCCAGTGTTCCATTCATTATGCCTTAAAAGCAAAACAAAATACTAGCACAAACTTCTAAAAAAACAATTCTGACAAATACACAGTGACCTAAAATGTAAGGACTCTGATTATCTATAAGTATTTACTGACACAGGGACTACTAAGAGATTAATGGCCTCTGTATAGTGACCTCTGTGGTAGAGTTTATAGTAATTCAAGTGCAGGGACAATCAATTTCCAATGATAGGAAACTTGATAAATCACCACATATCTGTTAAGTTGCTAGTTAGTCATTGGGTTTGAAATTACGAAGATATATCGCAACGGCAGAAAATATTTAAATCACCGAGGAAACACAAGTTTGCGCATGTTACTGTTAATAGCAGTTACCGTCTACACCTTCCGACTCTACTGACCTGCCTTTCCTGGCTAGGCCACAGGAATGCAACTGTGCGGTATGATCCCTTCAGCCGGGAGTGATGTAGCAGGATAGTTCCCTCACAGTAATGTATAGTTGGTGTCTTTCATTCACTGAGAAGTACACCACCTTATGCAGACAGTCTGCTTAACCACTCGGCAGCCAGTGGACAGCCGAGCCAGCCTACCTCTGTCAAGTATGGACACCGCTGCCCTTGAACCTCTGCTCCCGAGTCTGCGAGACATAAGGCTTCATCCCCATGAAACGGGATCGCTAGGCGCTACGATTCTTGTTTTACTTTATATTTGAAGGGCTTGAGTGTTTTACAATCACTACTCTTTCCTATGAACTAAACAGTGAGTCAAGGCACCAATAACCATGGCATTTCAGGGAAAATAAAAGGTAACAATAAGGAGACTTAGAAGGAAAGCCTTCTCTTTCAGTTACCTGGACGGGATTTAACAGCATCTTAAACTCTCCCAACAGTCCTTCTCCCATGTTAGTTCCACTACGAGAGTTGGCCAGGATTATTAATGGGGTCCACTGCTTTCCAAACTTAGAAGCAAGCTAAAAAGAAAAAATGAACGGGAACAAAATGGGGTTAGAGTGAGAGATGGCAAACATAAAACTTCCCTTAGTAACAGTGGAGCTGCAAGTTGCTGAGATAAGAACTATGCAGCACCATGGAGACAATAAAAACCCAGGAATGCATAGGACTGTCCAGCTTAGCCTTCCACTCAATGTAGACTTATATGTATGTCTCTATGTGAAGGTCAGACCCTCCCTCCCTCCCTTTCGAGGTAGTCTTGTTTGGTCTGGAACTCAGAGATCAACTTCCCCCAGACACCCAAGTGCTGCGATAAAAAGTGTTCCAGCAGAGGGGCTGTCTTCCTTCTGAAGACTCTCTCCCCACAGGTCAGGACTTGTCAGTTATGCTAGGCTGGCTGGCCACCAAGGCCCCGAAGCTCTGTCTCCCTAGGCAGGCTTGCTCATAAATGCCACCAGCTCAACCTCCAACACAGATGCTGAGGACTGAGCGAGCCCCTTATGCCTGCATGGCAAGTACTGACCGACTGAACCATTTCCTGTCTCCACAGTATTCCTTCTGCATCATCCATTTTAAGAAATCAAATGAAATCAACTTTTTTGTTGTTGTTTTTCTTGTTTTGAGACAGGGTTTCTCTGTGTAGCCCTGGCTGTTCTAGAACTCACTCTGTCCTCAGAAGCCAGGGGGTGCCAGTCCCTTGGAACTAGAAGTACAGACAGCTGTGAGCTGTGCCGTGGGTGCTGGGAATTGAAACTGGGCCTCTGGAAGTGCAGCCAGTGCTCTTTACTGCTGAGCCCTCTTTCCGGCCCCTTTATCATTCTTTAAACAATATTTTCATGAGGCTCCTGCAGAGGACTTGACTGTGGTTTCCAGAACCCACTTCAGGTGGCTCACAAAAGCCTGTTAGAAGACAACTAGAAGTCCTTTTAAATATGAATATCCAAGCATGTCCTAACTGACTTCTGACTAATACAGAGGGGCTGGCAAGATGGCTCAGCAGGTAAAAGTGCTCACTGCCCCGCCCAACACCCTCAGTTCAATCCCTGGAACCTACCCGGCAGAAAGAATCAACCCAACTCCCACAAGTTAACTCCGCACATCCTCCATGGCACGTGCACAGTCCCCATGAAATAAGTAAATGTAATAAGCGTTTAAAAAACATTTTATTTTCATTTTCAGTTGTGTGTGATGTGCATGTGTTGAGTGCAGGTACCCATGGAGTCACACATGAGCTCATGGTACATGCACACATGCATACATACAAGTAAATAACATTTTTTTAAAGAAACTCATTAATAAAGCAGTCCACTCTATCGTTAAATCAAATTAGTATAAAAACAAGAAAATGGGGTTCTTAGTAATTTTCATTGACTTCTAAAATAATCAGTCATCAGATAATTTACCACATACATACCACATTACCTAGGTTGAGTGTCCCTTACCAGAAATGCTTGAACCCTAAGTGCTGAGTGTCCTCCTCACCCCCTCAGGCCTGTGGCCTCACTCTGCGTCTCCCCTCCCGTTTCCTCTCACAGTTACTAAGCTTGGTCTGAATGTGGACCTATCCGTCAGAGCCTGGAGCACCAGTGGACATAAACAGACACCATGTCTTCCACTCTATGAACTGTTGCCAGCAGATCAGCAGCCAGCGGTAGGCTGTGTCATCGTGCCTGTCCCTCATGTGTCCTGTCGTCATTCTATTTTGTTCCCCCCACCCTGACAAAATTTCTCTGTATAACTCTGGATACTCTGAAAACCTGTATTCTGTAGACCAGGCTGGCCCCAAATTGAGTGATCCACCCAGAGTGCTGGGATTAAAGACAGGCACCACCTTACCTGGCCCGAAGTGTCTCTTAGTTTGGCGTGTGTTTGCACATACACAATGGGGTGTTTTGGAAATCAGATCCAAGTTTAATATGAAGTTGATTTAATTAACTATGTATGAACCTTCATACGTAGCACATAGGTAATTTTGCAGGACATTTTTTACTGTCCCTACATTTTGACTACAACCTGAAATTGGAGGATTTTCTACCTGTGGTGTCATGACAGCACCTAAAATGTTGGATCAGGGATGCTCAACCTTTACATCTGGGAGTCTGTCCCCAGTTAATAGACATCATGTTCTTTTAGCCATCGACAAACTGGATTTTATTTTCCCTTATCTCTTTGTTTTCCTTTTCTGGATGTATCTGGGGATATATCAGCTTGCAAGATTTTGTTGTTTGTGATTCCCAGTTGTTTTGCTTTGTTCTTTGAGACAGGGCCTCACAGATCTGTCTGCCTCCTGCCTCTGCCTCTTGAGTACTGTGATTTAAGGCTCTTTTACTATTTCATGCATAGATGGGTGTTTTAGCTGCATTTATGCCTGTGTTCTAGATCGAAGCAATGCCGCAGGCCACAGGGCGCACTGGATCCCTTTGTATGAGAGTTAGATCTGGTTCTGAGGCTCCACTTAGGTGCCGAGAATCAAATCATGATCCTCTGGAAGAACAGTCAGTGCTCATAACTGCTGAGCCCCTCTCCAGAGCCCGGCTCTTAGTTTTTGAAACCAGATTTTACTAAGCATTCCAGAATTTGCCATATAAACTAAGCTGGCCTTAAACTTTTGGTCCTTCTGCCTTTACCTCCTAAGTGGTGCTAGTAAGGATGTCTGACATCATGGTGGACCTTGGGTAAGGTTTCACCGTTTACCATAACAACATTTTATATCCCTTTACCTCTTAGTTACTTAATTCCCAATTTTTCTCAAATACACAAAATTAACTATCTTATATGTTAAATTTAAATGAATAAAATTATAAGAAAATAAATTACCACTTCATAATTTGTGTTTTTGTCTTTACGCATCTGGTTAATGGACGTTAAATAACTTGGAGGGATGATGAGATTTTTGAATTCTCCAAAATCACACTTCTCACTCTTTAAGCTGCCTCTCATGCACTCATCGTGGACTGTCTGCTGGCACCAAACACACCTGAGGAAAGTAGAAACAGCTGTCAACTATTGTTAAACCAGTGTTCCCAAGCCACAGATCATATTCTGTGAAAAGTTAAAACAGTCTATTCACACAGAAATAAACGTAATAAAAAATTCCACAAAAATACTACACATGATCATAATTTTAAAGTGAATAAGTAACTTCTTAGGGCAATTCTGTAATTTGGTAATACCTGTAGGCACAACCTCCCTAAAAAGGTCAACCTGGAACAACAGCTGTACATAGAAACGTGTGTGCATTAGGTCAATCTGTTGATGATACCTGTAGTTCCATGAGCCTGGTCTGGAAAGGTTCCAACTTTTATGTAGAATGCAAAACAGCCCATTTCTTTTTTTGAAGACTTTATTTTATGGCATTGACGTTTTAGATGCATGTGTATGTGTATAAAGGTGTGGGAACTGGAGCTGGAATTACAGACAGTGAGTGGCACGCTGCCACGTGGGTGCCAGGTTCTTTGTTAGAGCAGCCAGTGCTCTCAACCACTGAGCTATCTTTCCAGCCCCCAAACATCCCACTTCTTTTAGGAGCTGATAAATAGCTCAATGTCTGGTTCTAAAACAAAGATAGGACATGTGCATCCAGATCTACTCTGTTCTGGTGCCAGTGCCAACAACAGGCAGGGATTAGTGCTGGAGACTCAGGCTTTCTATTATTAATCTGCTCAACTATTTAATCCACTCACAGATAAGACACACCTGACTAGCAAAATGAGGCCACCAGAGAAGAGCAGAATCAACTGATTTATAAAGGAGGGAATGTTGACTCTGGGCCTTCTATTTTAAAGGTGTTTTTTCCTCTTGGATGTTGGGACTTGTCAAGTAATTACTGCTGCTTACTCAAGAGTTCTATTGAGGGCTAAAAATAGATACCTGAACATTGTGTTAGAGACAATTACAGCACGGCGTGCTCAGGACATTTATAAATAATGGCCTTTAACGTCAGAAACTGTAGCAGATGGTTACGGTTGATGTAACCGTTCCGTCTACTGGTGGCCTGCGGCTAACTCCTATTTTATTGCGATCACTGTATACATTATTGTTTTTGATAAAAGATTCTGCTTTTTGGCTCTGTGGCTTTGAATTCCAGGTTTGAGAGTAGTAGAATTAGAGCAAGAGGGCCAAACTTGGCTTGGGTCAATTTTTCCCTCCAGTGCTGGGGATGCAACCCAGTTCCTGCTATTCTGCTGTTCTGTTTCTTACCTACATACATATGACTGTAGCTCAGCTAACTCTAAGTACTATATTATATTTATTTTCTCCCAGATACCACATTTAGGGGAAAAGGGTCAAATCTCACCATGTATGTCTGTGTGAGGGTGTCAGCTCTTGGAGTTACGGTTGGAGCTGCCATATAGGTGCTGGGAATTGAACCTGGGTCCTCTCTGGAAGTGCAGTCAGTGCTCATAATCACTGAACCATCTTTCCAGCTCCTCTCACAACCAATTTTTAAGCTGAGTAAGACTACGAGACACTGATCTACTTACTCACCTCCTTGGTTTCACCCCTGCATGGCTAATCAGATCTGGCATGTAAACTGTTGTCACAGGGAGATAAGCAGTATGGGATACACTGTGAGGAGCCATAGTTTCCCCTTCAGAAAATGCTGTTCTTGGAACAAAACAAAATAAAAAAGAAACAAAACCCAACAAACAAACAAAAACCTATAGTGTCGAAAAAGCATGGGCAGGGGCTGGGAGATGGCTCTGCAGTTAAAAGCATTTATTACTCCTGCAGAGGACCTGGTTAGACTCCCATGGCTCATCAGCATTATAACTCGACCTCTAGGGGAGCTGACACCCTCTTCTGACCCGGGGACACCAGGCATTCATGGGGCACATAAATGTATGCAGGCAGAGCACAAGTGCACCCCAAAAAACTAATACCCCCAAGAACCTCCTGACGGGGTTACACATGATGGTGGCCTTATAAAAGATAATTATAATCTAAAAATGGTATATTATTACTGAACATAATTGCAAAAATACCCACTCAAGTATTTCACAATAATTTCCTCTAGGAAGACAAGACTAAGGCTGGGGAGGCATGATCTTCTTTTTTTTTTTTTTGGTTCTTTTTTTCGGAGCTGGGGACCGAACCCAGGGCCTTGCGCTTCCTAGGTAAGCGCTCTACCACTGAGCTAAATCCCCAGCCCCGAGGCATGATCTTCTAACCCTGTTATTTTTGTGTTTAGTTAAGTTTCTAAAAACTAGAATATATTCATGAATTTCTTCACTAAGTTTTTAAAAACCGTATTTTAAATAACACTAACATGCTTGAGAATTTAGGTATGTAGATAAAGTCATCTACAGACAGCCACTCAATTCTTTGGAGCACTTACTCCCAGTTTTACAGTGCGAAAATGCTTTTCAAGTAGGAACCTGGTCTGTATATGTACTGGACACTGTGTTCCTTCCTAGTTGGTATCAGGCATATTTTCCTAAGATATTTCCTAAGAGTATTTTCTAAAAACCTGGGTTAGGAAGAAATGTGTAATATTACATTATATGGATGGATATGTTATAACTTAGTCAATATTTTTTCTGCTAATTTTTTTCTGTTTTCTCCTTAGGGTTTCATGTATTCCCAGCTGGCCTCAAACTCTGTATCTGGCCAAGGATGACCATGAATGTCTGTGATCCCCCTGCCTCCCACCTCTCAGGTGTTGAGATTACAGGTGTGCATGACCAGAGGAGTTATGTGGTGGTGGCTTCATACACAATAGGTAGGCATTCTACTGACTAAGCTACATCCCCAGGCCCTAAACCATGGTTTTTAAAGCCCTGTCCACTAGTACCTAAAAACCTGTCTGGATGATAAAAAAAAAAGTACTCTACTGTTTTAACTCAGAGATCTTTTATAACTATGTAAACTGAGTTTTCTTTCTTTCTTTTTTAAGATTTATTTATATGAGTACACTGTCGCTGTCTTCATACACACCAGAAGAGGGCATCAGATCCCATCACAGATGGTTGTGAGCCACCATGTGGTTGCTGGGAATTGAACTCGGGACCTCTGGAAGAGCAGTCAGTGCTCTTAACCACTCCGCCTGCCTCTGCCTTCCAAGTGCTGGGATTAAAGGTTTGTGCCACCAATGCCCAGCTAATCTAATACATTTTTTAAAAGTTAAAAGTGAGGCTAGAGGGATGAATCTGTGATTAAGGGCACTGGGTGCTCTTGGAGAGGACCTGGGTTTGACTCCCGGCACCTGCACAGCAGCCCACAACTCTTTGCAACTCCAGTTCCAGGGGATCAGAGGCTTTTTTTTTTTTTTTTGGTTCTTTTTTTCGGAGCTGGGGACCGAACCCAGGGCCTTGTGCTTCCTAGGTAAGCGCTCTACCACTGAGCTAAATCCCCAGCCCCGATCAGAGGCTTTCTTTTGGCCTCCATGTAGTACGAAGTATACATGTGATGCAGATAAACTTGTAGGTAAAAAACCCACACACATACAACTTAAAAGAAAAACAACTTAAATATGGCAACCACCTATCTTTGCTTGACTGTGATCACCTGGATTTTGGCTTATTTTCTGGCATCAGTATTAATAACGCTCTCAATGTGACCCAGCATGGACCGTAAGTTCAAATGTAACAAGAACATTTAAAGATGGGTCAATGGTTATGAATGTGTACAACTGCTCTCACAGAGGACCCTTTGATTCCCAGCACCCATGCTGGGAAGCTTACATCAGCTCCAGGGTAGGCTGATGCCCCTTGTGGCTGCTGTGGGTATCTGCACTCGTGTGCAGATAGCAATACCAACACCCGCTACAATGTGCCCACACTCACAGTAGCTTCAGAGTTATTACCACCTTTCTGCTCTGCTCTTGAAAGTGTGTGAGGTTTTCTACTTGTTGGAAATAAAACCTGTTACACAGTAAAGTCCAGACAAAGCTCTAATAAGGCTGGGTGTTGGAAATCTTGGGGAACCAGCCCTACTTTATCTTCCGTTTTCTCAACTGCGGACAGAGCCAGGAGAGGATCTGCATGGCAGCACTGTTGCTCACCAGCCTCCAACACGGAAGCCTGTTTCACACAGCATTCCACCACGCAAGATCCCTTGTTCAGTGTATATGCTGAAGCCATGAAAACACTCTCAGTCTAACTCAGGCGACTCATCTGAGACACTAGTCCTGAAAGATCTGACAACAGAAATTCCCTTTCAGGGCTGGTCAGAGAGCCCAGCAGCCTGATGAGTTAAGAGCTCACTTCGCAAAGTTGCCTCCTAACCACATATACAACTCCACTGCAAAGGGGCAATCCCCTATAAATAAATGAGTGGCAGGTGTAATACTCCTTTCCTGTCTTGCCCGTCAAACACTTGACTATGACACCAATTGCTGTGTTAGCAAAAGAAATTTAAAACGCTGCTTTGGGAAGACCCCTGTTTGCATAGTTCTGAACCAAGAACCAATTGGTTTTGTGACTGGCATAAGGTTCTTTGGGTATCCTTCATTTTTCCTTATGAAAAATGGGGTGCTATAGATTAGCCACTCTTCAGGCAGCACTTAAGAGGCCTTTGATGGAAATTAAGAGCCCTGGAAAGGGTGGGAAGTTTTGTGTGGTGGTGGTGTTCAGTAAGAGTGCTGAAATAGCATGCTTAAGGCCTTTGGGTTCGATACCCAGCACCTCATGAACTGGTGCTGCACCATGGTGGTGGTGCACACCGGTAATCTCAGCACCGGGAGGGGAAGGCAGAAGCATTAAAAATTCAAGGTCATCTTTTGCTATCCAGTGAGTTTGAGGCTAGCCTGGCTACAGGAGACTTTGTCTCAAACAGCAACATCTACATGAGACCTGCTGCAAACGCCAGGGATGTCGTGAGTAGTTTAGGCCATTTGCTGAGATTGCCACCCACTGTTTGCAATCCTGCCTCCCACAAAAGCCATACCGGTAGTCGCAGAGTTTAGGCTGGCTGCCACACTGCTGCCTGCAGATTACACAGTAAGTGCACAGGGGGACGTTGCCGCGGATCCAGTGGTGGGGCATCGCATCTGCGGCCCTGCTGTCGTTCTTGAGCATGATCTCCTTGCACGGGAAGCGCTTGTCGACCTTCTTGAGGCAGCCCTCGTCCACGCGGAGCCCGCAGCAGTCGCAGAAGGCTCCTTGCAGGATGTGCTGGGCGCACACGCAGCAGTAGGTGGGGTGGCTGAACAGGTCGGTGTCACGCCAGCAGTGCTTGCTCTTGCGGAAGATGTCCCTGCGGTGCAGCTGCCGGCGCGAACGCTGCAGACTACACCATAAGGTGATGAACACCGGCAACAGCACGGAGAACAGCGTCCATAGGATCAAGTGGCCATCGGGGAGCAGGCCCTGCGCCGATGGGCCGGACCGCTGGTCTCCCTCCATCTTCCCAGGCCCAGGCGTGGCCTACGGAGAGGCCGGGTCCAGGGGACTTGCTCTAGGACTCACAGCGTGGGGTTGCAGCTCGTCTTCGCTGCGCGTGGCCTCGGCCCCGGGAAAGGCGCAGGTCGCACCCGCGGGCTCCGTGCAGCACAGGCCCGGCCCGTGGCCACCGTGCTCACAACGGCCGTCGCGCTGGGCCTCGCCCGCGCCCCTATCGCGAGGTCTCTGGAGACCCCAGTTCGCTCTCGCGGTCTCGGGTACCACCTCCAGCCAAGCCTCTGGCCGCCGTCCCACCCTCACGCTGTGAGATGTGCGTGGGATGAGGAGGCCGCGCTTGAGGAGCGCACCTGCGCAGTCCGCACGCCGGCCGGCTGCTTAGCGAGGACTGGGCGGGGCCTGACGCGCCCAGAACAAGGGCGGGGCCAGGTAGGACAAGGCCTATGGTGGCGCTTTCCGATGGTGGGCGGAGCTAGAGGAGGGCGGGGCCTGCGCTGATATTTATTTATAGGCGGGACCAGTTGTATTTATTGGCGGGTCGCGCGGCTGCCTTGGGTGGGAGGGGTCAGGTGGGCGGGGCGGAGGCTGGAAGTGGCTTGCGAAGTTGAAAGACATCAAGGGTTTGGACCATATAGGAAAGTGTTTGTTCTTTTGAAAGTGTTATGTTCTGAATGGCACAAATCAAAGATTGCCAAAAGTCACTAGTGCTCTTTGTGTATAAATAAAATAACATAATAAAGTAACCGGGCATGTGTCCTGCAGAGGTGGATGGATCTCAGTGAGTTCAGGATCAGCCTGTGTGAGGACCAAAACAGAAAAACGACACCATACAGGTTAAGAGTTCTGTTTGCATTTAAGGATGAGCTCCCGTTTGTTCCGTGTTTGTTTGACCCATCTGCACGGATGTGCTTGATCACTTGCCGGCCAGAGGTAAATCAGGGGGGCACATGTAGGCAGGAAATACGTCAAGATATATGCTTGCCCCTGATTGAACCTGATGGGAAATGAAGTGAATTGTGGGTTTTGCCCTTTTAAGCTTCTGTAAAGCACGACTCGAGGCCATTTTCTGGGAACCCAGAGGTGGACCTGGCCAGAGAGTCCATCACCCTGGCCAATAGTTAATTAAAGCTTACTTTAAACTTGGTTTTAAATTGTGGTAGTGGTCTTATGCTCTACTGGTGGGATTAACACGGGTTCTTGGTCAACTAGGGACACACAATAAGACTCTGTCTCAAACAAATAAGCAAAGCAAAACAAACAAACAAAAAACTCAAACCAAAACAACCCCAACAGTTCACCACAACCCCCCAGATCACTTTCTTTTTCTTTGGCTATTCATGGGCCAGGGAGATGGTTCAGCAGGAACCTGCCACTATGCCTGACAAACCTCACTTTGATTCTTGGGACCCAAACACTCTCTGTGGCATGTGAGTACCTACAGACGTATACACAAACATAAATAATAAGTAAATAAGCAAACATAGTTCTAAAAAGAATTACTTTGGGCATACAGGTCGGCTTCAGTTTCAGCCATGAGAGAGTTTCTATAATCTGTTCTATAATTCTATAGTAGAATTCTATAATTCTATAAAATGCAGGCTCTAGTCCCCCTTTTCTTGAGGAAGAGACCCGAGATCATTTTCTCTTTGAGACAGTTTCATCCCCTAAGCCAGGCTGGCCTATAATGCGTGGCCATTGTCCTGCCTCTGCCTCTCCAGTGCTGGGAAACACAGGGCAGTACCGCTCTGCCTGGCTGTGAGCATCTACACTTGTAACCGCTATCGGGTGACAGCTATGATGATGCCTGTGGCCGGGGAACACACTGTGAGCCTGAAACTGGCATATGGAACAGTCTGGAATTGGAAGATGGAGACTGTTTAAGTGGGGAGCCGATCAGACGGGCTGGGGAGTGTTGGGAACAGGGCTCTGCCCTGTACCTGTGGGATTGCTGCTTAGGCTTGCCATTTTCCCTGTAGGTCCTACATCCTCATCTGTAACCTGAGCGAGTCGGAAAGACCTCTGCAGCGTTGCTTCTGCTGCCATCACTGGTGCTGTGTTACCATTTTCTATAAATCCTTCCGGGTGCAGAACCCTTAAAGTTATTAACAGGCAACAACAAACACACTCCTAAAAAGTGTGTTTTGACTATTTGGAAAATACAACAAATTAAAGGGAAGGGGGAAAAAAAAGCACCAACCAAGTGTTAGTCCAGGGACAACTGGTGTTTTAAACATTTGACATGTTTTTCTTCTTCTGTTGCCTTTTCTCTTTTCTTTTCTTTTCTTTTTCGAATGTATCCCACACTGGTCTGAAACTCACTGTGTAGCTGAGGATGATCTTGGGCTTTTGATCCTCCTGCCTCCACTTTCCAAGCTCTGGATTACAGGAGAGGGGTATCAAACCTGGTTTACTTGATGTAGGGGGTGGAACCCAGGGCTGCCCAGTAGGTAAAGCCCCAGCCAGCCCTCTTATGTTTCCCTTTGGAAATAGTGGCTACCTTTTTGTATGCATACTTAGGGGCAAGTGGTAAACACATTCTCTGTCTGGGTGTGTTCCAAATTTAGATTTAGATTTCAAGGTAGTGTGTGTGTGTATGTGTGTGTGTGTGTGTGTATGTGTGTGTGTATGTGTGTGTGTATGTGTGTGTATGTGTGTGTATGTGTGTGTATGTGTATGTGTATGTGTGTGTATGTGTATGTGTGTGTACGTGTGTGTGTATATGTGTGTGTATGTGTGTGTATGTGTGTGTATGTGTGTGTGTATGTGTGTGTGTGTGTGTGTGTGTTTATGTGCTCAAAAGAGTGTGTTTGACAGAGTCACACTATGCAGCCCAAATAAGTCTCAAATGGTCCCATGGTTTGTGATCCCTTTGGCAAACCTGTATCTCCAAAAATGCTTACTTTATGATTCATAAAAGTAGCAAAGTTACAGCTACAAAGTAGCACAGAGGACTGGAGAGATGGCTCAGAGGTTAAGAGCACTGACTGTTCTTCTAGAGGTCCTGAGTTCAATATCCAGCAACCACATGGTGGCTCACAACCATCTGTAATGGGATTGAAAGGTAAAAGTTTTAAAGTTGCCCCCCTAGACACAAAGTTTAGAGCAGAAGAAAAAAAAAAAACAGGTTAGGAACCAGAATTATATGTTCCAAGAAGCCTCTCCTGGGGCTATAGAATGGGTAACTACATTGGCCAGCTCAACAGCTTTCTCCCAGAAACTAGCTGACCATAAATCTTAGAGAACAATCTTGAGAAGCAGGAAGCAACTTCTCCTAGGAACTAGCGGACCATAAAGTTAAACAACCCGAGAAGCAGGAGACAGCTTCTTCTAGGAAACAATCTTGAAAAACAGAGAGATTTTCCTTGTGATTTTTCACTGTTATTCTACACACTTTCCAATGACGCCATCCCTGCCCCCTCGGGTTGTGGTTTCTCCCTTTAAATACCTCCCAGCCTCTCGGACCTGCCCCTGCGTGGGATATGAGTCCGACCCCAGTGCACTGGTTGCTATCGATAAACCTCATGTGATTACAACAAGGACGGTCCTGTGTGAGTTCTTGGGGGGGTCATGTCATACTGAGACTTGAGTGAGGGTCTCCCTGCTCCGGGGGTCTTTCAGGATCAGATGTCCTCTTCTGGTGTGTCTGAAGACAGCTACAGTGTATTCATATATGTAAAGTAAATATTAAAAAATGAAAACAAAGTAGCACAGAAAACCATTTTAGGGAGTCTGCACAACAGGAGGAAGTGTGATACTAGAAAGTTGAAATGATGGGGTTGGGGATTTAGCTCAGTGGTAGAGCGCTTGCCTAGCAAGCGCAAGGCCCTGGGTTCGTCCCCAGCTCCGAAAAAAAGAAAAGAAAAAAAAAAAAAAGAAAGTTGAAATGAGAAGGTCTAACACATGGTGACTGTCCGGCTTCAGCCTCCCCAGTGCTGAATACGGATTTGTATCACAAGCCTTGGCAACAAACAACTTCTACGAATTTTTCTTTCTTTTTTTTCTCCGGAGCTGGGGACTGAACCCAGGGCCTTGCGCTTGCTAGGCAAGTGCTCTACCACTGAGCTAAATCCCCAACCCCTTTTACAAATTTTTAAAAAAGTCAAATTTATAGCCTAACCAAGACCTGTACAGTGACACCACTTGACATGCCAGCATGTCTCAAGAAGGCCACACCCATAGATGAAAGGCTACATCATGTAATGACTGCTGAGAGAGGGAGATCCAGCCATGCCCAGGAATAAACCTCTTAATTGATTAATCAGTATCAAGTGGTCAGTCCTAAAAACACCTATGTATAAACCACACTGGATGGACTCAGCAGGCTGTATTTATACATCTCTTTTAAAAAAAAAGATTTATTTATTTATTTATTTATTTATTTATTATATATGAGTACACTGTGGCTGTCTTCAGACACACCAGAAGAGGCCATCAGATCCCATTACAGATGGTTGTGAGCCACCACGTGGTTGCTGGGATTTGAACTCAGGACCTCTGGAAGAGCAGTCAGTGCTCTTAACCGCTGAGCCATCTCTCCAGTCCTATACATTTCTGTGTACACACACACACATAATAATTAAAGAAAAGGAAAGAGGGGAAAAAATGTCCTATTTAGTGGCTGCATAATGTCCCATTCTTTGATGCAATTCACACCTTATGTAAGCACACTTCCATGCTTAGTGACGTGGTTGCCAGCGTATGTTGCTGGTCTTTGCTACTTTGTGGGTTCTTCTTCCCACCCTTTGCCCTGATTTCATTCCCCATCACCAGGTAGGAGAGAAAGGATAGAGATCCCCCAAATCTAATTTCTTTCCTTTTATTCCTTCTTTGAGCACCACTAAGGAACTGAAATCAACCTCCCTTAATCAGCAAGCACCCAGTCCCACCTAGGGGGCACTAACAATGATATATGTTGGGGTCCAGGAGTCAATCTACAAACACAAGAACACCTATCTCAGTCAGACAGGGAAAGTTCATTGAGCATTTGCCTCAGGACTGATCGATCGGGGTTATAGCTCAGACACAGGAGCTGACCGCTATGAGGAGCCAGGATTCTACAGAGCTTTTAAGCCTAAAATCCACAAACATCTGTGCCAAATCATTTCACCAATCAGGACTTATGGATAGGGGATTTCCTCAGGAGCATGCATTTGTGGTACACTTACCTGTTCCCATTGGTTGGGATATTCAACTGCGGCAGGGGACTTGCCTTGCTTAACATTCATGTCTTAATTTGCCATCCAGGATGAAAGTTACCCACATAAACTCTATCAAGAAGGATGTCAATTCCCAGGGATGTCTTGGGAATTTAAAACTTTAACTTGACCTCTACTCAAAATAGAAATTCTATTCCAAATGGTTTCTTTTTTTTTTTTTTAAAGATTTATTCATTTATTATATATAAGTACACTGTAGCTGTCTTCAGACACACCAGAAGAGGGCATCAGATCTCTTTACAGATGGTTGTGAGCCACCATGTGGTTGCTGGGATTTGAACTCATGACCTCTGGAAGAGCAGTAGGGTGCTCTTAACCACTGAGCCATCTCTCCAGCCCTCCAAATGGTTTCTTATATTGGTGCAGGTGTCTCCCTTATGCTGGGGTCCATTCCAGGAGCAGTTTACAAAGGCAAAAACCATAAAAGCTCACACACAGGTACAGGAAGTGCTGCTGGGTAGTTGGTTTGGGTCCAAGCTTATTGTGGCTAACTATAGAAAGTAGTTTTTAACTGCTCTTTATTAGGATTGATTTCCAAGAACACCAAAACACAAGACATAACAGAATATGCAATCAACTCAGGCATGAGAACGTTTCCTAACAACAGTAGTAACAGCATATGAGAATGTTTCTTTGTAATAGTAATAACAGCATAAAATGGCTGGCTAGACAGACAGCAGTTACCCAGGCCTTAAGAATATACTCTCCGAAAAGTTCCCAGAATGCCAAACGTTGCAAAAAGGCGGAAACTATCTGCAGGTGGCAAAACCATGCCTCTGCTAGAGCAGGAGGCAAATCACAGTCAGCTGCTGCAGACAGTCCGAAGCAGCCCCTATCTCCACACCTGAAATTAAAACAAAAACGCTTTCTTATAACATTCCTGTTTTTTTAAAAAAGAACCCCAAATTCCCAAATTGTAACGGCAAGTATACACTATTATAAACATCCCCCTGTCTCACATGCTTTCCTTAGGTTCTCATATGTATGTAAAGGCTGTGAAGAGATTAATGCTTATAAAAATTTTTAAAGAATAATATTCTGAGTGTGGCGGT
Organism: Rattus norvegicus; assembly: GCF_021556685.1. NCBI lineage: Eukaryota > Metazoa > Chordata > Mammalia > Rodentia > Muridae > Rattus > Rattus norvegicus. The sequence continues at coordinate 79,798,755 of NC_141543.1, forward strand.
GCACATCTGTTCCCTCACTGGGGAGGCTGAAGCAGAAAGATTACTTCAAGTTCAAGGCCAGCCTAGGCCTCCTAGTGATATCAAGGCCAATTTGAATCTGGCTCAAACAAATGAAAGTAGTCTCTGACAAAAGTTAATATTATCTAATAATTAAGCCTAAATAGGAAAAGTTTCATAGAAACTCCTGTCTCTGAGAAATCTGACTTTGTTCCTGGGAGATTGAATCCAGAGTCTCCTGTGTGCTAAGTCCCTGTACTACCATTGAGCTACACCTTAGTCCCTACTAATTATCACCATAACCAACTGTGTTGACTGCTGTCTAGACACTTTGCTGCGTCCATTATCCTCTTATTATTATTATTATTATTATTATTATTTGTTATTGTTGTTGTTGTTTTGTTTTCTTTTTGGTTTTTCAAGACAGGGTTTCCCTGTGTAAACAGCCATGACTGTTCTGGAATTTGCTTTGTAGATGAGGCTAACCCTCACAGAGGTGTTCCTGCCTCTGCCTCCCAAGTGCTTAGATTAAAGGTGTGAACCACCACAACCTGGCTCATCGTCCTCATTTTATGTGCGAAGGAATTTTTGTAGTGTTACACAGTCCCAGTTAATGGAATGGGGACCTTGACCTCGAGATTGTCTTATACCAAAGCTATGATGTTCTTTACCTAGCTAGACTTTATTCTGTTTTGTTTTTCGAGGCAGGGTTTCTCTGCGTAGCTCTAACTGTCCTGGAACTCAGGATGTAGACCAGCCTTGAACTCCAAGATCCGCCTACTTCTGCCCCCCAAGTGCAGGGATAAAAGGCATGTGCCACAACCACCTGGCCTTAGATGTTTTTTATTCTTTTTTCGAAGGCTACCTGTAATATCACCTAAAACTTTGGGTTGTCTAGTTCCTGTCCAGATCCCCTAACCAGATTATGGCAGAGATAGTCGTCTCCTTTCCCTACAAGATCTCCAGGTCATTTATTTATTAAAAAAAAAAAAAAAAAAAAAAAAAAAAAAAAAAAAAAACCTTGTGGGCTGGAGAGATGGCTCAGTGGTTAAGAACACCAACTGCTCTTCCAGAGGTCCTGAGTTCAAAGCCCAGCAACCACATGGTGGTTGGGATCTGTAGTGGGATCTGATGCCCTCTTCTGGTGTGTCTGAAGACAACTACAGTGTGCTTATATATAATAAATAAATAAATAAATCTTTTAAAAAACGTGTTTAAATTCTGAAATATGAAATGCTACATGTTGCAGGGGTCTGGGGTAGTAGCTCAGCCTGTATGATGCTTACTGTCCATCCAAAAATGAGGACTTGTATTTGATCACCAGAACCCACATATAAAGCTGAGTGTGTTGGGGCCTGGAGAGAAGTCATCGCTCTTCCAGAGGATCAGGGTTCCATTCCCTGCACCCACATGTGGCAACTCACAACCAGCTGTAACTCCAGTCCCAGAGGAATCTCTTTTGGAACTAATACCCTCTTTTGGCCTCTTAGGCCATGCATGCACATGGTGTACAGACATACCAAACACATAAACTAAGATAATGATTAAAGATGTTTTTATTTTATTTATTTTTTTTTGGTTCTTTTTTTCGGAGCTGGGGATCGAACCCAGGGCCTTGCGCTTCCTAGGTAAGCGCTCTACCACTGAGCTAAATCCCCAGCCCCAAAGATGTTTTTAATATAAGGGTAGAGGGCCATAGGAGCTTTCACCAGCCTTATACCCACCGCCTCAGGTCAAGATTAGGCCAAGTACCAGCTTCCCGCCTCAGGTCAAGGCTAGGCCAAGTTTCATTCTCCACCCACAGTTCTCCAGAGGAGCAGGGACATTCTTGAAAAACTGCAGAACGTACTGACAGTCACTTGATCCTCTGGTCCCAGATAGAGTTCGAATGCGTGTCGTATGCTTGCTAATCAATAGATTCAAAGGTCAATATGCTTAGCCAGTAAGTTTAAACTGTAACCTTGCTGATGTAACCTGTACCCCTAAAAAGTATAAAAACTGCTTGTTATAGCCATTCAGAGTCACCTTCTAGTCGCTCGACTTGAGGGTCGACCCCAACGCACTGGAAAAATAAACCTCTTGCGTTTGCATTGAACTCCGTTCTTGTGTCTCACTTGGGTGGGGGGTGTCTCCCACTAGTTAAGACTCACTTCGAACCTTACAAAGGAAAGAAAAGAAGGAAGAAATAAAGGAAGAAAAGTTAATAAAAGCTGTTGTAGTGGATTTGGCTTATAATTATAATCCCAGTGCTGGGGAGAATTCTTAGGGCTCGCTGGCTTGTTGGCTGTCTCAGGAAAAAAAAAAAAAGTGGACAGTGCCCCTGAGGAACAAATACCCAAGGTTAACTTTTGGCTTCTACACACACACACACACACACACACACACACACACACACACACACACACACTGCATACATATAGCTTGAAAGGCCATAGAATACACACCTGTGGAGCTACTACCCAGATGGGCATATTGTACTGGAACGACAGTTCTGTGTGTATTGTGTCCTCTGTCCCTGTCACAGGAAACACCTGTTCTGAATTGGGAGTTGGGGTCTTCATTTCTTTGTTCTTCTTTTTTTTTTAAATCCATCATCCCCAAGAATATCTCTAAATAATACAGTTTTGTTTTGAAAAACTGTAAAACAAAGCCCAACTTAGCCCTATCCAGAAGTAGCCATAAAGCCCTTCCATGTGAAGACCCCTTGGGGAATTTAGGCTGAGTGTCTCAGGGACAGAGAATGGTCTCAGCTTCCCAGAGAAGATGCCAGCCTGGGAAGTCAAGGGAAGACCTGGTAAGGTCTTGGGAAAATAGCTCATCATGATGGAAATCTCCAGGTAGGGCTATAATCTGATAAAAATATGGTCTCAGGGAGGATGCTGTGGGGTCCTGAGCATGTTCATGTGACTCAGGTAACGGGGTGAGGTGAGGGGAGGAGCAGGGGCCCCGCTCCAGGTGTTCCGCGATGCATTGTGGTAGCAGGGATAGGAGGCACCCTGACTACATCCGGTTTTCTTTCACTTACTGTTAACGCTTTTCTTTCCTCCTTTGTTCCACTTTGTCTTTGTCCACTTGCCTCTAGGAGGACATCTTGATGGCTGGCAGGCTTTGGTAATGATGAGTGAAGCCTCTGTGAATGTCCGTGTACAGCTTTTCTGTGGACACGGCTTTCATGTGGGTGAACGCCCTCTCTTTTAAACATATTTTTCTTCTTTTCTTAAGCCTCCCTGTCAGTCCTGTTTTATTTTAAAAAGATTTCACCAGTTTCTCTCTTAAATCTTTTTATTAGGTTTTCAATGTCTGCTCTTGTGTTAAAGGAATCTTTTAGAGTGTGTGTGTGTGTGTGTGTGTGTGTGTGTGTGTGTGTGTGTGTGTTGGAGACAAGGTCGTGCCACATGTAGCCTCAGCTACATCTTCCTCTTTTTCTGCCTTCTGCATCAGAGCTCATCAGATGCTGAAGAAGCACTGTTGGGGGCCCCCGGTCTCGGAAGTTTTGTCAGCCTGACTTCTCGAGAGACCACCAGAAGAACTACGTCTAAGTTAGTGTTTCTCTCAGAATGAATGCTGTGTCCTCGGTTCCAGGCCGGGCACTTTCCGGTGAGCATCAGTCTGCACCCCACATTCCTGCCCCTCAGCCCACATGCTGCCGCCGCTCCTTCCTGTTTAGGTTGGACAGCAGTCTGGCCCTGGCCATTAGAGCCGTTGCTGACCTTGGCCGTCCTCACCTGCTGGGCAGTCACAAAGTGAGGCCAGCATCTGGACTCAGAGGAGAAATTAAAGTCCGTTTGTGGAAGCACTCAAGAAGCCGGAAGGTCTCCGTCCAAGGCCGAAACATCACACCATTGTTTTCCCAGTTCCAAACAGGAAGGGAACCTGGGTGTGCTTGGGCAAAGCTTTGAGGGAAAGGAGGGGAACCCCAGGTGGATGTAAGTGGGGCAAGCGATCTCACGTTAAAAAGGGGCCACAGTCTCTTCTAATAAACAGTGTATAAAGTTTTGTATCCTGATATGCATGACTAACCTTGGCATCTTTGTTCCTCTGAAACGGTTTCACAGGCTCATTTTCTTCCCCTTCTATTTTCAAAGACAGGGTTTCGTGTTCTCCAGGACGGCTTTGAACTTCCTAAGTAGCCAAGGGTGACCTTGGCCTCCTGATCTTCCTGTCCCCTCCTCCCAAGTGCTAGGATTATAAGCGTAGCAAACACTGCCACTCCTGGCTGGGTGTACGATTTTCTGTCCCTTGTCTGAGAATGTCTGCTTGTATGCAAAGCAAGTAAGAGTGGCTTCTCACAGAGAAAGAGGGAAGAATAAGACCACCGTTAACACCTCCCTGTTCTGCGCTCGTGTATGTGTGTGTGTGTGTGTGTGTGTGTGTGTGTGTGTGTGTTGGAGACAAGGCCACACCACATGTAGCTGGCCACAAGCTTGTAACTCTCTGCCTCTGTTGCTGGGATTATAGGCAGATGCCACACCTAGCTAAACCAGGGTTTGGAAATGATTCCAAACCCACAATTGCAGCCATTATACTACCCTGCCTACATCGGGGCATTTATTTGCTTTTGAATGCCATTCTGTCAAGGCCTTACTAATGTCATTAATATATGCCGGGCTTGGAGGGTTTGGGAGGGTTGGCTGACCTAGCTAGATCACCTTGAATGACTAGCTTCACAAACATATTGCATACCCCATTTGTGTCATATCTGCTATTGTCCATCGTCCAAAGGCAGTCACCTGGTCCGTCCCTTAGCTTCTTTAAGTGGGAGCTGTGACTCCATCTGAATATCTGGGCTGTGGAAAATTTGGTGACGATAGAAAAGTTTCTGAATGTGCAAACTCCGAGTCACATGTGTAATAAATTCAAGGCCTTTCTGGCTGAGCTTCCACATCCTGCTGGGGCCCAGTTCATTACAGACTCGGTTTGATCACGAGCACGCATCGTGCTGCGTGACACCAAGGGCTGCTGCCAGGATCGCCTCAGCTCGGCTTAGACACTGAGATGTTATGAAGGGCAGTGTTTCTACTGGGCATACGAAGTCCTCTGCTTTGGGGTCAGTGAAGTGTCTCAGCTGATAAAGATGCTTACCACGATGCTTACCACGATGCCGGATCACTTGAGTTTGGTCACCAGGACCCACGTAGTGCAAGGAGGGAACTGATTCCCCAGAGTTATCTCCTGACGTCTACCTATATATCTTGGCAGGTGTATGGACAGCCCCCCCCCAATAAACTAATTAATGAAAGTTTTTTTCTTCTTTTGTTCTTTTTTTTAAAAGATAGGGGTTCTATGGGTAGTCCTGGCTATCCTGGAACTAACTCCATAGACCAGGCTGGCCTCAAACTCAAAGATTTGTCTGCCTCTGTCTCCCTAGTGCTGACATGCTCCACCATTGCCCTACTAATAAAAGTATCTTTTAAAAGTTCAGTGAATTTGACTTGTCATTGACTTTCAACAGTTTCCGAAGGGGTCCTGAGCACACTGTATCGTTTAGTGCTGTGAATTGATGTGGAGTAATGCTCTTAGCACTGACAATGATGAGGTCAAAATAGCTATCATCTCTGAAAACTGTTGAATATACCCTAAAAAAAAAAGAAACAGGGGCTGGGGATTTAGCTCAGTGGTAGAGCGCTTACCTAGGAAGCGCAAGGCCCTGGGTTCGGTCCCCGGCTCCCAAAAAAAAAGAACCAAAAAAAAAAAAAAAAAAAAAAAAGAAACATAGCCACATAATTAATGCACAGTTATCTTTTAATATTAATGTTAAATTTATTTGTATATGAAAGACAGGCTTTAAAATAAATTCCTGCATGATTTATTTTCAGTAACCATTTGATTTGGATACATGGATCATGGACAAATTTACTGAGTGAGAAGGGGTCCCCATTGCAAAAGGTTTGTGAAGCCCTGGTCCAGTCTGGAGTCCAGGTGCAGAGGGTGAAGAGTTGATGTGAACAATTCAACCTACCACAACCCCTCAAACCTAACATGTGCCCACACACAGTGTAGCTGCCGACCAGTGTGGGTATGTGTGGACCTGCAGCTTATAACACAGCCATAGCCACTTTTTAGAAGAAGTCTATATTGCTAGGCATGGTGGCACTCACTTTTAATCCCAGGGCTTGGGAGGCAGAGGTAGGCAGATCTCTGAGTTTGAGGCCAGTCTGGTGGTCCACAGAGTGAGTTCCAGGATAGCCAGGACTACACAGAGATACCCTGTCTCAAAAAACAAAAATGAGACAAACAAGCAAGCAAATACAAAGAATTATGGCTGACCCTGGGCATATACAATTTGGACACATGTTAATCCTCTTGCCTAGGATAGATTCAGGATCTTTCTGTACTAAAACAAAAACCCAAATAGATTTCCTGCGTCTCAGAATGTTTTTTTAGTTCCTGGAATTCTAAATCTCTTTTGCTATTAAAATATCATGTAACGGGGAGGATGCTGAGAACTCTACAGTGTTGTCTCTATCAAAGAGTCCTAAATGTCTGGGTAATTTTAAAATCACTTACAAAAGAAAATGGAGAACTCCTGTGAAAACATTAGTTAAGCGAATGTCTGAGATTATGGGTGGTGGGTGCCATCTAATCTATCTTTCTATCTATCTATCTATCTATCTATCTATCTATCTATCTACTTACCTATTATATATCTATTTATTTTGAGGCAGTCTTGCTTTCTGATGGTCTGTAATTCACAATCCTCCTGCCTCAGCCTTGAGAGTTTTGGGAATACGGGTGTGCCTCCCTCCAAGCCTGAATGGCACTTTCTTATGTCCTTAGACCTTGTCAAATGGATAATTGAGTTGTTCTAGCCCTTGGCATCTGTTGAAGATCTTCACATAAGGAGCTGAAGTGGGACTTAGTGGTAGAGAACTTCCCTACCATGCTCAAGGCTTTGGGTTTGAGATCCAGGAATGAAAAAACAAAAAAATAAAATGGCCTCCTCTCTTTTTTTTTTAATATTTATTTATTTATTTTATGTGTAAGTACACTATAACTGTCTTCAGACACACCAGAAGAGGGCATCAGATCTCATTACAGATGGTTGTGAGCCACCATGTGGTTGCTGGGATTTGAACTCAGGACCTCGGGAAGAACAGTCAGTGCTCTCAACCGCTGAGCCATCTCTCCAGCCCCATGGCCTCCTCTCTTATAGCAAAATAGAGTAGCACATTAACTAAGTAGTTGAGAAGTAGTCCTGGGCACATGGGAGCCTGGCTACATCCAGAACAGAAAGTTTTGTGGTTTCACTTTCCTATGGTTTTAGTTGTGGGTTCCTGCTTTCTATTCTGCCACCTTGTGGCCATATTTGGAATTGCATACTCTTCTGAGAGGCAAAACTGAAATGGCTCACCTAGCTTCAGCGCTCCTAGCTCCACACTTACTGGGTCCTTTCCACCGGAGCATCCCAGGGTGTGATACAGGCTCTGACTGTCACCTTTCCAGTCCACTAGACGATACACACTAATTTAGAGCTTACAGTGGAAGAGACAGCCTTTAAAAAGCAAACAAATAAACATATTGATAAACTGTGGGAAAGAAGTGGGCGCAGGAGGCGAGGGAATTTTAATGAGAAGGCTACAAAGGGCAGAGTTTCCCAAACGGGAGAAGTTTCAAATTGACACATGAAAGACGAGGAGGTGATCAGGAAAAGAGCACATGCGGAGGCCCCGAGGCAGGAAAGTGGCAATGATTGGGGAGCCTTGAGCACGAAGTGATTTTGAATATATTTTATGAATATTTTATGACTGGGGAGGGTTGAAGGGGTAGCAGGCGTGGGGTTGGGCAGAACTACATGCATATAGCGCAGGGTCATGAGTGCAAAGTAAAGACCCCGATTTTGTCTTGAGTCCGTTGGGAAGGGAGTGGAGTTTCTATTTTTTCAATGTTTTAAGAAAATGTTTTAGACGTGGTCTCACTATGTAGGCCAGGTTGGCCTAGAATTCACAGAGATCCACCTGCCTTTGCCTTGCAAAGTTGTACGCCCCATTAGCTGGGTGAGTTTCTATTTGATGGGGATGATCCGCGCGGTTGCACGGGGGATGGTTTGACGTGGGCGGCTAATGAGAACCACCTAGGGACCTAGGACAGGAGCTGGGTGAGCTGTAAACGGCAGTGATAGCAAGAGAGATGGCTGCGGGCCCCTGAGGTCTAATCCACTGCCACTAACCACATGCAGCTGTGGAACACCTGAGGCACGAAAGGGTGAACTACATATCAGAGGGTGCAGGCTGACTCAGCAGCAGAGTGTGAGATAGCCCAGAAATGGCTGGTCTACATCTCTTATTTATTCATTTTTTAATTTCGGTTTTTAAAAATGGGATCTCTCTACATATCTCTGGAACTCTGTATGTAGACCAGGCTGGCCTCGGTTTTACAGAGATCTGCCTGCCTCTGCTGGCAATGAAAGGCGGGGCTATTTTACATTGCTTAAGAAGTGTCCCAGGATGGGGATGTGGCTCAGTTGGTAGGATGCTTGACTAGCAGGGCATCAAAATGAGCAGGCTGGCATGCCCCTCTAACCCCAGCACTTGGGAGGTAGACACAAGATGATCAAGAGTTCAAGTCCAGCCTCAAGTCCAGGCTATATGTGACCCCATCTTGAATGATCGTCTCGCCCTCCTGTCCCCTGAAAGACTGTTCGTTGCTTTCACTCTTTTGATAGGGTCTCATACAGTCCAGGCTAGCCTCGAATTATCAATGTAGCTGAGGATGGCCTTGAGCTTCTGACCATCTTGCCCGCCCCTGCAAAGCACTGCCCATATTCATTTATGAGCTGAGGGAACTCCATCCACAGCTTCATGCCTGTGTAAGCAAGGTTCTGAGGCTAGCCTCATCCTCAGCCAAATACGTTTCTTTCTCTTTAACTGCTTGTTTGTTTGAGTCAGGGTCTTACTATGTATCTAAGGTGGACTCGGAGAATCATAATTTTCCCTGTCTAGTCTGCTGCGTCTGGGGATTACAGCTGTGGGCCTAAGCTTGTACCTGGTTCACATTATGGTTTTTTTTTTTTTTTTTTTTTTTTAAAGATTTATTTATTATATATAAGTACACTGTAGCTGTCTTCAGACACACCAGAAGAGGGCATCAGATCTCATTACAGATGGTTGTGAGCCACCATGTGGTTGCTGGGAATTGAACTCAGGACCTCTGGAAGAGCAGTCTGTGCTCTTAATCATCGAGCCATCTCTCCAGCCCCACATTATGGTTTTGTTCCTTTGTTTGTGTTCTAGTTTTTCAAGACAGGGTTTCTCTATGTAGCACTGGCTGTCCTGGAACTCACTCTGTAGACCAGGCTGGCCTAAAAACTCAGAGATCAGAGAGCCACCTACCTCTGAGCGCTGGGATCAAAGGTGTGCGCCACCACTAGCCTGCCACGTGTTTTCTACTGGACAGAAGTTACTAGATTAGAGAAGTGCTTTCGGAGTGAGTGCATACTGAACCTTTTTTTTTTAGTAATTTCTAGCTAAGTATAGATTTTTTTCTAATGGATTGAAGAAGTTTATTTGATAGCATAAAACAACAGCGTTCCCTCCGAACATGAAGAGCAGAAGAAATAAAAAAAAAATAAAAAGGCGTGTGGATAAGAAACAAGACACCTAAATGTTTTATTGCATTTATTTACTTCATATAATTATTTATTATGTTATATTATTTATTTGTATGTTTGTTAGATTACATTTACTTTTGTGTTTTTGTAGATACAAATGGATATGGGACAAGAATGCCCTGGCATTTGTATGGAGGACAGGGTTGGTTCAGGCTTTTCACCTTGTAGATCCTGGGGATTGAATTTAGGTGGTCAGGCTTAGTATCCATTTTATCAACAAAACAAAACAAAACAAAACAAAGCTGGGCAGTGGTGGGGTACACCTTTAATCCCAGATCTCTGAGTTTGAGGCCAGCCTGGTCTACAGAGTGAGTACCAGGAGGGAGAGGGAGAGGGAGAGAGAGGGAGGGAGGGAGAGAGAGAGAGAGACTTTTACTGACAACACACGATTTCATTCCCTTTTTTGCAGTCTGCTTGAAATCTCTGTATACCAACCCAGTGGCAGGGCATTTCAGTTTTAAAAGTTTGTTTTTCCTCTGTCTTTTCTTTTTGAGGACACTTGAGTTTAATATCAGTTACCAGGCATTAGCATGGCCTCCAACAACTGCCGCCAGTCAGGCTCTGTTTTCTTTGGAGCCGGCAAAGTGAGCACAGGACAGCAGCCATTATTCTGAACAGAGATCATTCTACACAGAAACCTTCCAGCTATCATTTGTTACGTATTTGATGATTTCTTCATATGACGTTTATTGATGAGATTCAGAGAACCACAGCACCAAGTTGGACCCTCTTTTTTGGATGAGACAACATCAAGGGAGTCAGGTTTGCACTGATAGAGACAGTGTCACAAGGTTTGCACTGAACTTCCCATGGGCTGGAGAGGATCTTGAGCTCCCTGGTTCTCCTACTGGAAGGAGCTGGATCCCTGCAGTGTGCCTCCACAACCAGCAGATTTCCTGATCTTTATGAAGACAACCTTAAGTCTGGTTAAAGCTGCTGACAGTCTTACTGAAGTTCCTGAGGCCCCGTACAGGAACAAGTTTGCTATGACTGTGTCAGTCAAGTTTATGTCTTTGTGATAGAGTACTTGAGATGGTCAATTTATAAAGACAAAAGGTTTCTTTTAAAAAAATTATTAATTTTTTTGAGATTATACATAATTTTCCCCTTTCCCTCCCTGCTGTCCCTTCAAACCTTCTTGTGTATCTGCCTGCCTTGCTCTCTTTTCAGTTCATGGCTTCTTTTCCTTAAAAAAATATTTTTAGGTTTATTTTATTTTAAATCTTTTTTTTTTTTTTTCAGAGCTGGGGACCGAACCCAGGGCCTTGCGCTTGCTAGGCAAGCGCTCTACCACTGAGCTAAATCCCCAACCTTATTTTAGATGTGAGTGTTTTGCCTGAATGCACTCATGGGTACCTTGTGTACGCTTGGTGCCTGGGAAGGTCAGGAGAGGGCATTGGATCTCCTGGAACTGCAGTTGTGAACTGAGGAGCACCAGAATCTGGGTGTTCCCCAAGAGCAGCAGGTGCCCTTAACTGCCCCAGCCCTGAGGAAAGGTTTCTTTGGTCTCACAGTGTAGGGGTTCTAGCACATGAATGATTGTCCCTCTTTGGGCTGGGCCTGTGTGAGGCAGGAGATCACTGCAGGAGATCACTGCAGGAGCACAGAGTGGAACAGATCTTGTCAGGATCCAGGCGCCAAGGAGAAAGAGGAATGGAGCCAGGTCCCACAATTCCTCCCCATCAAGGACCTGTTCCCACTGACCTCAGGACTTGCTATGTAGCGCCCACCCCTTTTGAGACAGGATTTATCTATACAGCCTTGGCTGTCCTAAAACTCACTAAGTATAATAGCCGGCCTCAGACTCATAGTCCACCTGCTTCTGCCTTTCGAGTTCTGGGATTAAAGTCATGCACCACTATATGCGGGCTAGGTTTTACATTTTAAGGTTGTTCCCTCTCCCTCGGACTCACATGTTGGGAGGCCTCTGACACATGGGCTCTTATGAACAGTTGGCGTCTAATCTAAAGCACGGAGCATAATGAGAACACACAGGGTCAAGTGTGAAGACAGACTTTTAGTTTCTCCCTCCATACTTAGGTATGAACCTGGGCTTGATCGCCTTTCTCTATCTCTGGATCTTAATTCCCCTGATTTTAGGAAAGAGGTGGCTAACAGCGAGTGGTCACACCTAACCGTGGGAAGCTCATGACTTCTCACCAAGACTCCATCACACCCTGTGAGGGCGTGGGCTTCGTTGGCTTCTTTTTCAAGGGGAGAGAAAAGAAAAAGGGGAGGGGGGAGAGCTTGGATGTTGGATGGATTTTGGGAAAACATCATAAAATATGCAAATATAAGAGATAATTAGGGCTGGTGAGATGGCTCAGTGGGTGAACATGCTGCCATTGCTTGCTGCCAGTTCTGACAACCTGAGTTCAATCCCTAAGACCTACACAGTGGAGGGAGAGGACGGACTCCCACAAACTGGCCCCTGACACGTCCTTCCATGGAGGCCTTCGAGTGCACATACACACACACACACACACACACACACACACACACACAGGCACACAGGCACACACACCCACACACACAAAATAAATGTCAAAAAAGAGATTCGTGCTAACTCAGTGAACCAAAAGGCAAGCTGAAGCTTTAGAGAAATACCCAAGTGATCACGGAGTGTAGCTAGACAGACCTGTTTACTCGGAATGAATGTTTTCAAAACGGCGCTCAGCAGGTCACACAGCAGAGGGACCGTTTCCTGTCTCAGGATGAAAGTCCGCAGGAATTCAGAGGGGAGTATTTTAACAGTCATTATTGCAAACCCGGAGTCAGATGCACTTAGCCTCACGAGGCAAACTGTGTTAGTGGAAGTTTGCACCGTATTGGATCTGACGGGGCCTCTTTCAAGTAGGTAGGGCCGGTCTGGAGAGTGCAGTCAGCGGAGAGAAGCCTGGCATGATGGAGAAGCTGTTTGTCTTGGTCTTTGCTCTCACCCTGCTGGCTTTCTCCTCAGGTAGGTTCTCTCTCCATGGGCTCGACCAATTTTTACACGGACATGATGGTGTATAGGGTAGACTGACATTTCACTGCTCTCTCTCTCTGTAAGAGCAAGCTTGTAGAATTGTTATTCTTTAAAAGGGAGGTAAATTACCTTAATTGAGAGGTCTTAAAATGTGTTTGAATACTATTAAAAAAAAACAAAACACTGACGAGCCTTCAATTGCATCTTCTTTTAATGTTCATGTGAGATCACAGAAGCTTTCTGTTCTTTTACTCTGCTACTATCTTTTAATAGTTGCATGTGATTACCCCTCCTCTTCATTAATAATTTTGTAACCGTACCTTCTCAGTGGAATGTGTGAAGACCAGGTTGGACACAGTCTTATTGCCACAGACAACAGAACAGGCAAGAATAAATTTTTTTTTTTTAAATCAGGGCTGGGGATGTAGCTCAGCTGACAGAGCCCTTGCCTAGCGTATGTGAAGAGAGCCCTGAGCTTAGTCTCAGGACCACGTTAACTGGGCATGGTGGTAAACAACTGTAATTTATTGTACTAATCAGAAGGATCAGAAGGCTAATCACCTCCCAGCTAGACAGTGAGTTCAAGGCCCGCTAGCCAAAAACACAAACAAAACAGACAAAAACAAGCAAGGAAGCAACAAAACAAAACAAAACAAAACAAAACCACATGTTACATAAATGTCCACTTTAAAGAAAGGGGCTATTGCAGGGAGTACATAGATTTTAATCCTGACACTTTTGCTCCTAGTTAACCACAGTAAAAACAACGTAAAGTTTCTGAGCCCTCAGAAATGCCACATCTTTTGGGACAGATTTCTTGTTGTATTTTAGCCAAGATTAGACTTGCAGACCCTCTCTGGAATACTAAGGTGGAGTGTGGATTCCTGGGCCTGGGAATCTCTCAAGTCTCTTCCTGATTTTCCAGAAGCTTCCCCGATTTTGACAGAAAAGCAAGCGAAACAGCTCCTGAGGTCCAGGCGGCAAGACAGGCCCAGCAAACCTGGATTCCCGGACGAGCCCATGCGGGTGAGTACCTGGCCCTGGCAATTTTATAGAGCATGTTATCTTCCGAATGAGCCTTCATTCCGGGCTGGTCACAGGTGGCTGTGGATGGAGTTTTCTATTACAGACTCACTCCTGGAGATGCTGGCTCTACCCACCTACTTAACGCAGACATAGCAGGGTCTACAGGGTGTGGAGTATGTCCTAGTATCCTGAGTGGGCTGCTCAGCATCTCCCTCCTCCGATCTGCTTGCTCAGTTTGTTCTCTTTGGCCGATGCCAATCCACTGTCTGCCTCTTGGACCCCAGGCAGACTAGACTAGCATCCTCAGCCAGCCATGGCCTCCCTAGGCAGAATCTTCATAGCAGCTGCTTCTGGTTATGAATAGCCTTTGTCCTCAGCTCTTCCCTGAAAGGTTACGCTATTCACTTGTGTCGTCTCTCTGAACCAGGGCATCTGTGAGAGTTACAATTGTCAACTTACAAGGGTCTAGAATCACCTCCAAGACAACCTCTGGGTTTGCCTGTGAGAGTTTTAAGACTGAGCTAACTGAGGTAGGGAAAGACCCATTTAGTAAGCAGCACCATTCTATGGACTGGGTTCTAGACAGCCATGAAAAAGAGAAAGCAATCTGGGCAAAGGCTTTTATTTATTTTTTAATAACATACTTAAAATTTTTTTGAAATTATAATGTAATTATGTTATTCCCTCTCATGTACCTCCCCTTTCTCTCAACTTCACTGCCTCCCTCCCTTTCTTTCTTTCTCTCTCTCTCTCTCTCTCTTTCTCTCTCTCTTTCTTTCTTTCTTTCTTTCTTTCTTTCTTTCTTTCTTTCTTTCTTTCTTTCTTTCTTTCTTTCTTTCTTTCTTTCTTTCTTTCTTTCCCTCTACCCCAAGTCAGGGTTTCTATGTGTAATAGTCCTGGAATTCACCTTGTAGACTAGGCTGGCCTCAAACTCACAGAGATCCAACTACCTCTGCCTCCGGAGTGCTGGTATTAAAGGCATGGGCCACCATGCCCAGCTCTTCTTGTCTTTGTGGTTAAGCACACACACACACACACACACACACACACACACACACACACACTCACACACACTCCTACACACTCACACACACATTCACACATACACTCACACACACTCACAAATACACATACACACTCACACACTCACATATTCACACACACACACACTCACACACTCATACACACACACACACACACACACACACACAAACACAGAAATACAACCTGCTCAGTCTGAACAATGCTACTTGTATCTATTTAATCTCAGGGTTGACAACTTGGCATTGGATAACAAGTTAGGGAGGGTTTGACCCTGGAGAAGACCATTTCTCCCTCTCTCAGAATTCCCCAGTGGCCTACAGTTCTTTGTCTAGGGTTGAAGTCTCCTGAGCTCTCGCCCTTCTATGCTAGCATGCCCGTTGCTGTCATCCTTGTTCGAGTTTTGTCTGGGCAGCCATGTTGACCATCCTTCATGGATGCAGCCTCTCTGACATTTCTAGGAGACACAGCCTCACAGCAAACTCTCAGTTCCTCTGACTCTTACGGTCTTTCTGGTTCCTCTTCTGTAACGGTCCCTGGGCCTTAGGTGCAGGAATTGTGTTGTAGATGTATTAGTAGGATCACTTCTTGATCATGGTAGCAATATGACCCCCTCCATCATGATGGACTGGTACCCCCAAGCAGTGAAGGAAAATAAGTCTCCCTCAAGTTGTATATTTTATCACAACGAAAAGGTAAGTAGTTACACAGCCTCCTTTCCTGCCTTCCTTTTGGGTGCTTAGTTCAGGGTATAAGACCTTGGCAGGCTGATCCAGCCTCTGTTTGAGGTCTACCTCGGCTCCTGCTGTGACCAGCCAGAATCATTTTGGATATTCATGGTGTTTCCACCTCATCCAGGTGAAAGTTCATCCCAATGCACCAGCAAGCTCGGGGAATCTGGAAATTTTTGTCTGGCCGTATCTCTGTGGTTCAGGTTGGTCTCAGACCTCTTAGCTGGGTGTTTGCTCTTAGTCAGACTCTTCTGTCGAGGCTCACGGAAATCTGAAGCCATGTTTATCTTTTCTTGATGCAGACCCAATGTGCGTGATTTGATATTTAAAAGACTTTTTCTGAATATAGCTTTTAAAAGATTTATTAAGGGGTTGGGGATTTAGCTCAGTAGAGCGCTTGCCTAGCAAACGCAAGGCCCTGGGTTCGGTCCCCAGCTCCGAAAAAAAGAAAAAGAAAAAAAAAAGATTTATTTATTTTATGTACATGAGTACACGGTTGCTGTCTTCAGACACACCAGAAGAGGGCATCGGATCCCATTACAGGTGGTTGTGAGCCACCATGTGGTTGCTGGGATTTGAACTCAGGACCTCTGGAAGAATGATCAGAGCTCTTAACCGCTGAGCCATTTCTCCAGCCCTAAAGCAAGCTTTCTATCAGTAAGCTAACACCCTAATCTCTGACAGCATCAGCACCTGGCTCAGTCTTGCACTCTGTGGGGAAACGGCCTTGGTCCTGACTGAGGGCTCCGTAGGCCTCTGTGTGCAGGCGTTTGGACGGTTGAGGCTCAGTTTCCTGCCTCCTGCAACCGTGGAGCACTTGGTCTGCATTGTGTGGTGCTCTCCCCTCTTAGAAACTTCTGAGCGGACACGCTCAGAAAACTGTCCTTTGCGGACATGGTGCCTCTTCCTGGGTCAGGGCCACAGCCTGCCTCAACCCCTGAGAACACATGCAGCTGGATTTCAGTGCAAAGTATGGTGGCCCTGTGCTTGTCAGCGTGTTGTGGGATGTCAGTGAGGTCCCATGGCGAGGCAGGGTCAGGAACAAACTGGCGATCAGAGCTGCACAGTGGGTAAACATCATCCCGGGCCCTTGGCTCCTGAAGAGACATGGCTTCCTTCTGTCTTCCTTTTTTTTTTTTTTTTTTTTTTTTGAGACAGGGTCTCTCAACATAGCCTTGGCTATCCTGGAACTCACTCTGTAGACCAGGCTGACCTTGAACTCACAGAGATCTACCTGCTGGGATTAGGCATTTGCCACCAGGTCTGATCTATACGTATGTGTTTTGAAAAAGGCTTTGCAGAATATTTGTGTCAGATATCCTTTCTCCATGCTCTTCTTTAGGCCTTTTGGGCTTCTTGGAATGATGCCTGTGGAAGGCTCTCTCAGGGTCAGGATGGATGTCCCCTGGACATCATTGCAACACGGTTGGGTTTTAGTGTTGTACACACTGTGGAACCATCCAGGGGTTTCAAGCAGGGTGCTGATACGGTTAGGTCTGTGAATTAGAGACTCAGAATATAGAGCTTCTTAGATGCTGGCCTTCAGATGCTGTACTTGGGAAACAGCCAGTGACATTGTTGGACACATATTGCATCTCCTTGCCATGGTACCCAGGAGACCGACAGGTGGACTTGGGCAAATGAGTTCAGTTGACAACTTTTGGGGGAAGGCATGTGCCCCTGAAAACCAAGCCTGGAGACCCGTGTGCTTACTGCCAACTTACCTAATTGAAATGTTAACTAATGGGGTTGTCTTATGTTGCTTCTTGCTAAGTGACTGGATAGAAGAAAACTGGTTCAGAGTATGGAGAGGTTATGGAGAGGCTATGGAGAGAAGTGCTTTAGGGAGGTATGTTAGTTCAAAACCAAAACACACATAGAGATTTGTAGTCTCTTCTCATGAAGAGCTATGGTGAAGCGTTTGCTATTGTGACCCTTGGCTTCTGCAGAATTACAGGTTAATTGGACACAGGTAAGGTGGGGGAACTTTAAATGTATGGAGGCAGGCAGGATGCAAGACAATGAGACCACTGTTTGGGTGGAGAGAGAGAGAGAGAGAGAGAGAGAGAGAGAGAGAGAGAGAGAGAGAGAGAGAGAGAGAGAGACCAGAGAACGGGACAGGCGGATGGTGCCTGAGGAAGGCAGAGGGCTGGAATTCCCTGGTCTAGGAACCGCTGACACACGTTTCTGAATACACTTGGTGCTTTGGGTTTGCAGTTAGTTTCGTAGCACGATGTTTCCTCCGCAACCCCCAGCCACACAAAGCCACCTGTGTTAGTGGTTTTCTGGAAGGAATGATGACTGGCAGGTGTTACATGGGGTGATCGTGACTTTCAAGAGAGGAAAGTCACCCCTAGACTCTGGAGGCTGCTGTGGTAGAGAAACTGGCTGTGACGGTCGTTTATCATGAACTTGCCTCCAGACTTTTGGAGACTTGGGAGCATAGCGTCTGGGCTTCACAGAAATGGGATGGGAACTCCCCAAAGGCTTCATTTAGGGACCTGCCACACGGAGACAGGTAGATTTGACTGACTTGTCACAACGATTCTATTGTGTCAGAGGACTTGCAGGCCTAATGAATCCTTGTGGAGCTCACAGAGGCCTAGACAAACCAAGTAACCCAACCCTGTTTGGAGACAACTGCAGGAAGACGGGGCTATGGGAAGAGAGCGGAATGGAAGGCAGTTTGAAGATTTATTTATTTATTATATATAAGTACACTGTAGCTGTCTTCAGACACACCAGAAGAGGGCATCATATTCCATTACAGATGGTTGTGAGCCACCATGTGGTTGCTGGGATTTGAACTCAGGACTTCTGGAAGAGCAGTCGGTACTCTTAACCACTGAGCCATCTCTCCAGCCCCCTGGAAGGCAGTTTGAAACTGGAATGTCCTCACAGGCTCGAGTTTTTTTTTTTTTTTTTTCTTTTTTTCGGAGCTGGGGACCGAACCCAGGGCCTTGCGCTTGCTAGGCAAGTGCTCTACCGCTGAGCTAAATCCCCAACCCCCAGGCTCGAGTTTTGAATATTTGTTCCTCAGCTGTCACCGAGGCCTGGCTGGTGGTGGAACAAAAACAAAGCAAACCAAACAAACACCCCCAAAACCAAAAAGGGGTACACCTCTGAAAGTTATTCCTGGCCCTGGTTCCTGCCCTACTTTCTCTGTTCCCTGGTCACCGTGACATGAACAGTCACACACTCCACTGCCTTGAACTGATATTGGCAGTATCTTCCCCACTGAGATGGACTAAATAAACTCCAAACCCATGAGACAAAACAAATCTTCCCTAAGTCTTTTTTTTTTTTTTTTTTTTTTTTTTTTTTTTAGATTTCTTTCTTTCATTTTCATGAGTGCTCTGCCTGCATTTATGCCTGCAAGCCAGAAGAGGGCATCAGACATTGTTGTGAGCCACCATGTGGTTGCTGGGAATTGAACTCAGGACCTCTGGAAGAGCCGTCAGTGCTCTTAACCCTTGAGCCATCTCTCCAGCCCCCCGCCCCTTTTATTTATTTTAAATCTTTTTTTAAAAAAGGTTTTATCTATGCTTTCAGTGGTTTGTATTTGTCTGTATCTGTGCGAGGGTATGTGCACGTGAATGCTGGTGCCCAAAGAGGTCAGAGGTAATAGATTCCCCTGGAGCTGCAGTTACAGATGGTTGAGAGCCACCGGACATGGGTGCTGGGTACTGAACTCTGATCCTCTGGGAGAGCGGTAAATGCTCCTAAACACTGTGTTGCTGTAAAAATTGTAAAAAATGGTGTCTTTTATCCCGCACCAGATCCGGCACTGTGGTGGAGACACTAGGCCGCCATGGAATTAGGATGTATATTTCTGGTATGGTGGCAACCTGCCTTGGGAACTAGATGGGTGGAGAGATTGTTGCCAGGCTCAGAGAGACGCCATCGGCGGTGTGATATGGGATGGAGCAAAGCAGGTGAGAAGCTCTGGTAACTGAGATGAAGACGTCTACCAGATGTCTTGGGGGTACTTCGGTGACGGACCTAGTGCGGGGTAAAAGACAGCATTTTTTATAATTTCACAGCAACACTACAGGGCTGTCTGTCCAGCCTAAATCCAGCCTAAATCTTTCCTAGGTTGCTTCTGTTGGGTACTGAGGGTCACAGTGATATGAGAGTAACCAACATGGAAAATGATTCTGCCCCCCACCCCCACTCCGAGAACCCTGGACTCCTTAGCTGTGAGGGTGTTTGCCTAGATCTTTATGGCTGGATCTCAACCATCGCCTCTCAATGTGGTCCCTAGAGAGCTGCTCAGGCTTCTCCCAAGCTCACCAGACAGGCAGACCCCAGGCTGCTCTTCACACCCCCAAAATGTGGCCTGTGTCTGTGCATGACCCACCCAGCAATCTCTGGACACCTTAGAGTTAGGAAGTCCTGCTCTGTTGGAGCATCCTGGGCTCTGCCTTCCCTCTTTCTCTAGTCCTGTGGCTTGACTCTTACCTCTATACCAATGAGACAGCCGCAGGCTTCTGTCCCCTGCCTGACCTCTCTCAGGAGCTCTGGACTGGTTTATCCAACTGCCCACTTCCTAATTGTGCTTGACTATCTAATAGGCATCTCTGATGTAACGGCTCCAAAAGGAACTCCTGATTTTTTTTCACTTACAATGGCTTCCGCTCTTGCCTTCCACACTGGAGTGTGTGGCACCACCTCAGTTCTAGAGCCTGGATCCTCATCCTCCACTGTCCTTGTGGTAGGTGCAAGTAGGACAAGCAATAACCCTGCAGCTGGCACTCCAGCCTCCCCATTGGGTTCTCCAGTTCTGGCCTTCCCTGAGGATCTATAAGCACAGAGGCCCATCCATCCTTCATCATCTCGTTGTCCTGCCTCTGCTCCAGCCTTGCTGATCTCTGGAGAGAGAGAGAGAGAGAGAGAGAGAGAGAGAGAGAGAGAGAGAGAGAGAGAGAGAGAGAGAAAGGGAGAGAGAGAGATATCTTATTCATACCATGTCAGGCAAAGGACACTACTTGCCCAGACCACCAGCTTGCTGGGGTGGTAACTAGGTCCTGCTTATGCTTTTTCTGCAACATGGTTGCTTCCACTCAACACAATGTATTCCAGCCTGTTATTATTAAGGGATGCATGTTAGAATGTGTTACAATTTATGTGCTCTTTTTCTGAACAAAGATATTTTCCATATGTAATAAAACTCCCCACATGTGGGGTTGGGGGAATGGCTCAGAGGTTAAGAGCACTCCTTTGCAGTTTGCAACTCCGGTCTTAGGAGATCCATTACCATGCGGTCTTCTAACCTCTGAGGGCACCAGGCATGCTCCTGGTGCATGGACATACATGCAGGCAAGTACTCATACACATAAGATAATAAAATAAAACCCATCATACACTTGTGTGTTTTTCAAGTTCAGTGAAAAAAAAAAAAGGAATTTCTCAGAGTTTCATGTGCTTTCATTTATACTAAATACTGCCAAATTGTACCAAGGTCTGCCCTCAGTGTGCATAAGAACTCTTTCTCTCTCTGTCTCTCTCTGTCTCTCTCTGTCTCTCTCTGTCTGTCTGCCTGTCTGTCTGTCTCTGTCTTTCAGACAGGGTCTCACTATGTAACTCTGACTGTCTTGGAACTTATTAAATAGGTCAGATTGATTTCAAACCCAGAAGTACATCTTCTGCCTTCTGCGTGTTGGGATTAAAGGCATGCACCACCATTCCCAGTGTCTTAGTCAGGGTTTCTATTCCTGCACAAAACATCATGACCAAGAAGTAAGTTGGGGAGGAAAGGGTTTATTCTGCTTACACTTCCACAGTGCTGTTCATCACCAAAGGAAGTCATGACTGGAACTCAAGCAGGTCAGGAAGCAAGAGGCTGGAGCTGAAGCAGAGGCCACAGAGGAGTGTTGATTACTGGCTTGTTCAGCCTGCCTTATAGAACCCCAGGACCACCAGCCCAGGGACGGCACCACTCACAATGGGCCCTTCCCACTTGATCACTAATTGAGAAAATGCCTTACAGCTGGGTTTCATGGAGGCATTTCCTCAAGGGAGGCTCCTTTCTCTGTGATAACTCCAGCTTGTGTGAAGTTGACACACAAAACCAGCCAGCATACCCAGCATCCTATACTCCTTTAAAAATTATTATTATTATTATTTTTTTGGTTCTTTTTTTCGGAGCTGGGGACCGAACCCAGGGCCTTGCGCTTCCTAGGCAAGCGCTCTACCACTGAGCTAAATCCCCAACCCCCAAAATTATTATTTTTGTGCATGTGTGTGGTGAGTGTCTGTGGGTGCACATACCACAGTGTGCATGAGGTCCGGGGACAGTTTAGTGGAGTTGGTTCTCCTCTTTCACCTTTCTGTGGGTTCCAACGATCGGACTCTGGTCACCAAACTTGTACAGTGAGCACCTGACCCCTCGGATGTGATGCATCGTGATAGCCTATGCTCCTGTACTCTTTTTTTTTTTTTTTTTTTTTGGTTTTTTTTTTTTTTTTTTTTTTTTTTTTTCGGAGCTGGGGACGCTCCTGTACTCTTGACACAAACCTTAGATACAATTTTGCACGTACAACTTTAAGAATGGAGATGAAGTTTTGAAGAAAAACTTGGTCTACCCATATTCATGTCTGTTTATCTGTGTGTACGGAGCAGCAGTGATGGAATCTCTGAGTGATAAGATTTGGCGCAAAATTTTACCTTCACCTCCGTCCTCTCTGTGGCTTGTGTGTATCCATTTCTTAGGGCTGTGGTAAAGTAGCGCTTTATTTTCTTACAACTCAGGAGGCTGGGGTTTGAAATCAAGCATCAGCAGTTCCCTCTGGAAGCTCTGAAGAAGTGGCTATTACCCGTCCCTCGCCTGCCTCCTAGTGGTGGCTGGCGGTCCTTACTGTTTCTTAACCCACGCCGGCAAGTCTCCAGCCTGCCTGCTGTCACGTGGCCTTCTTTGTGTCTACATTTCCTTTTTATTTTTTCCTCCAGTATTGGAATGTTCTAGTTTTGTTTCTGTTCTGTAATAAAATATCCTGACAGTTGCAAAGTGGGGGAGAAAGGGTTTATTTTAGCTTACAGTTCTGGGTGGCACTCCGTTCCCGTGGGGGAGGTAAGGTAGCAGGAACCGGAAACAGTCATACCCACTGTCAAGAGAGAATGAATGAGAGCATTGCGTGTATTCAGCTCATCTTCTCCACTTGGCACAGCCACAGACCCAAACCCAGGGAAAGATGCCCCACCCCCCAGTGGGCGGGTGTTCCCATCGATGCCCCCCTCAGTGGACAGGTCTTCTCATCTCAATGAATTGTGACACAGAGACCCCTACCTACCCACAATGCCTCGCTGAGATTCCCTTCCCAGGTGACTGTACATTGTGTCAAGTTGTTAATGAAAACAAGCTATCAGGTGGGGATTGAACCCATGTGTGCCAAGCCAAGTTCCTCGCCTCTGAGCTGGCACCCTGGTTTCACACATTTCCTTCTTCAAAGGACACCAGCCACGGAATAGGACCTACCTGAATCCAGTTTGATGTCATCTTTAATTGGTAACATTGGTAAAGATCTAGCTCCCTAAACAAAGGATGAGTGAATATGAATTGGGGGGGGGGGCATGCTATTTAAGTTACCAGTTTAAAAAAAAATTAACGAGCTTAAGTATGATTTCCACAAGATTATGTCAGTTCATGGTGGGCAACAGATTGTATGAATCTTTTTTTTTTTTTCCGGAGCTGGGGACCGAACCCAGGGCCTTGCGCTTCCTAGGCAAGCGCTCTACCACTGAGCTAAATCCCCAACCCGCTTGTATGAATCTTAACTCATCATATCTTGGCCAAATTACTTAAAACTCCGAGTCTTTCTTCTCTCTCTCTCTCTCTCTCTCTCTCTCTCTCTCTCTCTCTCTCTCTCTTTGCAGCTAGAGAACGAGGAAATTATAACTGCTTAATGAGGCTCATTGTGAGGCTGAAGTGAGTAAGTGAGTGCTTAAACACACACACACACACACACACACACACACACACACACACACACACTCCCCCAAAAAACCCAGGAGGGCGCTTTGACTGGGAAAATGCCTCTGAAAGATCCGGTTGTTGGCAAGCCTGCAGGGCAATTTCTTAATTAGTGACTGATGGGGAGGGGCCCAGGCCATTGTGGGTGAGGCCACCTCAGGTTGGTGGCCTTGGGTTCTATAAGACAGCAGGCTGAGCAAGCCACGAGGAGCAAGCGAGTAAGCAGGATCCCTCTATGGCCTCAGCATCAGCTCCTACCTCCAGGTTCCTGCCTTGCTTGAGTTCCCGACCTCTTTGCTTTTGATAATGAATGGTTACATGGAGCTGTGAGTGAAGGAAAGCCTTCCCTCCTCAGTTTGCTTTGGTCATGGTGTCTCATCACAGCAGTAGTGACCCTAATTAACACAGCCTTCTGAGTCCTTCTGTTTATAGAAAAGAGGCAGTGTGCTCTGGCATGGGGACATGCTGGCCCCAAGTCATCTGGGAGTTCCCTGCCACCCTTCCCAGGTAAACAAGGTCATAGCATTTGTTTCACAGGTGATCCCATCTACGGGAAGGCCCTTTCCCCTCAGCTCTGGCTGGTACATCTCTTTCTGAATGTTACAGTGTTTCTCTTTCCTATCTACCCTTCCTGTGTGCTCACCCTTCCTTGTTTGCACTTCCGTTTTCTGTGACTCCTGGTCATCCATAGTCTACAAATATTAAATAGGAATTTTTAGCAGGGAACAATGCGTAAGATAAACTGGTGTGCTATTCTGGGGAGGGTGATGAGGTCTTGGGATGTCTTGCTTCATCTTGCCCAGGGTGGCCATGTCTAGTGTATCCACACTCCTACACATCACTTGTCAGCCACTTCGTCTCTGTAGTGTCTGAATGAGAATACCCACATCGGTTCATATGTTTGCATGCTTGGTCCCCAGACCAACTGTTTGGATGGATTAGGAGGTGTGGCCTTGTTGGTGTAAGTGTGTGTCACTGAGGATGGGCTTTGAGATTTCAAAGGCCCACACCAGGCCCCCCCCTCTCTTTCTCTCTCTCATGCTTAGGGTTCAGGATGTAAAGCTCTCAGCTATTGCTCCAGTGCTGTGCCTGCCTGTTTCCCACACGATGATTCTGGACTAACCTTCTGAACCTGAGAGCAAGTCCCCAGTTAAATGTTTTCTTTCAAAAGCGTTGCCTTGGTCATGGTGTCTCTCCACAGAAATAGATCAGTGACTCACACAGTCTCTGTCTCCATTATTCAGTCCATTATAGTGCTTCTCTTTCAGTACAGCCTCTGCCTTTCCCCTTACTCCGTCCTACCCCACAGGCATTACATCATCTGGTGTTCCCACAAGAAGGAGGGAAAGCACAGTCCAATAAGCCATGTTGAGGGTGTATGTGTGTGTGTGTGTGTCTGTATGTATGTGTGCTGGTATGTGTGTGATAGACTGCAGTTACAAAGCTTTTATTATATATTTTTGTGTGTGTCTATGTGTGTGTACATTTATGCTTTTATATATGCGTGTGTGTGCGTGTGCGTGTGCGTGTGTGTGTGTGTGTGTGTGTGTGTGTGTATGTGTGCGTGAGCACACAAGCCGAGATTAACCTTGGGTATCATTTTTCAGGAGCTGTCTACCTTGTATTTTGAGACAGAGTCTCTCGTGGGCCTGGAGCTCCTCAATAAGCCTGACTTAGTGTTGCCAGCACTGGGATTAAAAATGCACACCATGGGTTGGGGATTTAGCTCAGTGGTAGAGCGCTTGCCTAGGAAGCGCAAGTCCCTGGGTTTGGTCCCCAGCTCCGAAAAAAAGAACCAAAAAAAAAAAAAACCATAAAAAAAATGCACCCCATTATGCCTGGGATTTTAACTGTGTGTTCTGGGGATTGAACTCAGGATCTCATGGAGTGGAACTACAGGATTCAGTAACTTTCTCCCTAGATAGACCCACCCAGCCTCTCCTGAGGCATGCCCTTCCCCAAGTGGAGGTAAAGGCTTTACTGACGTTGTTCCTTCTCCAGCTCCGTGGCTTATTCTATTTTATAATTAATATTGTCATGGACATCTTATTTTTTTAGATTTATTTATTATATATGAGTACACCATAGCTGTCTTCAGACACACCAGAAGAGGGCATCAGATCTCACTACAGATGGTTGTGAGCCACCATGTGGTTGCTGGGATTTGAACTCAGGACCTCTGAAAAAGCAGTCAGTGCTCTTAACCTCTGAGCCATCTCTCCAGCCCAGTTCTTGGCTTCTTGCTTGACCCAGTTTGTAAATTAAACTTCATTATAGGCCTGTGTGTATAGGATAAAACATGGTTTGTGGAAATTCAGCACCAGTTGTGTTTCCAGATAACCACTAGGGGGCGCTGAGAAGATGTTTCTTGTGGCTAGAGAGATCATCTTACTCATCTACAAAACAATGCTGTACTCGTTGGTAAACACACCCTTGTGAAAGCGGATTTCTAGAGCAAGGCTCAGAGAGATAATGGGCCTACCGTCTAGCAGAGTATTGAAGCTGTTGCTTTGGTGAACTTTATATTTAATACTTAAATTTTTGTTTATTTAAAAATATTTTTTAGTGCATTTGTGCACTTGTCTCTGTGTATACATGTGTGCATGTGTATATATGCGAGTGCTGGGAACGGAGCTTGGGTCCTTTGCAAGGACAGTATGTGTTCTTAACCACCGAGCCACTCCAGCCCCCAATTTTGACATTTGTTGTCTTATTAGACTGTTCTAAATCTGTTTAGGAGAAGGACAGTTTGTTTCACTTCTGGGTCTCCAGAATCAGACCAATGATTAGCATTTAGTAAATGCTAGCTACATTTCTGCTTCCTGGGGAGGGCGGGCAGGCGTGTGCGCACACCGTGGAACCTAGAGTGTATCTCAAGGAAATCTCTTCAGTCGCCTTGTTTAAACTCACCGAGCTTCTCTTATCTTTCCAAATCTTAAGGAAGAATTTGTTTTTGCCAATCGCCTGGGAGAAGCAGGCAAAAGAACGAGGACGTTCAGGCTTCAACAATGTCCTTCGCGGTCCGTTTGTTTATAAGTGCTCCTGCACCCTGGGGATTTGCCTTTCTAGGAAGCCGGGCTGCTTTTGGCCCGTAGTCCTTTCAGGTGCGTTCTTACTGGATGCAGAGAAATCAGGCTGGCTTTAGTAAATATGGTTTCATGTTTAGCACCATGACAACGGTCCCAGGAACTCCATTCCCCCTTTGTTCCCATGATCTCAAAGATGGTTCAGAGTAACTGAGATGTTCAGAGCGTATCGGCTTTCCTGGGACGTGGAGCCTTCGGGGGAATCCAGGACAGTTAACTTCTGAGCCATCCTCCAGATTACTTTTGACTAATGAGCAAAATAAATCCTCCCGAGTGTCATAGGGAAGGATGGAGACATCTTGGAAAGAGTTCATGCCTTGATAGGCTGTTTTCTATGTCATTCTTGGGTTGGGCCAGGCCCTGCTGGACATCTCATTTCATTATCACGCCATCCAGTGAGGGTCTAAGTCGTTTCCATCCCAATTTACTGGGAAAGGATTCACTTTAAATCATCACAACGAGCGTTTGACATGGGACACAAATAGGAGTTTTTGTTTTTGTTTAATTTCTTCCCTCCCTGGAGAAGGGAAATCTAAAGAAATGAAAACCTGTTTTCCATCTCCCTCTCCTTTCTTAGTCCAGGAACATTTGAGAGGGTCATTAGCACTGGGTCATTTCTGACTCGGCCAATGCAATTGTTAAATTTGTGGTTTTTAGCTGATTTGTAGTTGGGCTTTTCATCTTTGACTAATGACTGCTTTCAGGCCTTTGTGGCATATTCATTTCCCCAACATTTAAAATAAATACTGAAGTGTCATGGAAACCGGTGCTGGCTTCTTTCTCGTTCTCAGTGTGTGTCTATTTTGGTGGCTTTTCTTCAGTGATGACTTCAGCTGCTGTGAAACAGGACACTGGACTTTTGCTTTTATGTACATTTGGCCATTAGAGCAAAGATAATCCACACGGGAGGCGACCTTCCAAGGAGGATTTAGTACGATAAAAAGCAATCTCTCCTTGTATTCATTTATACGTCCCTTCAGCGAGCTGTCCTGAGGCCCTACTGTGTACCAGGCATTAAACTGCACACTCGGTGTACTGTGGCTGTTGTCCTAAAAAAACAAACCCACAAATAAAACCTACTCAGGGCCGGTGACATGTGCCATAGTCCTAGCTATTCAGAAGGCCAAGGCAGAGAATCATGAGCCTAAGATTCCTTTGTTTTTGAGACACTGTCTCTCTCTGTACCCCCCCTCTCTCTACTTAACATTATTTTATGGACTTATTTTTATTTTATGTGTAGGAATATTTTTGCTTGAATGTATGTGTGTGTGCCATGTATGTGCAGTGTTCCCAGGGCCAGAATATAGATCGGCATATGAAAGAACATATGCTATTGGTCTTTCTGAGCCTGGGTTCTTACCTCACTCAGTGTGAGTTTTCCCAGTTCCGAAAAGCAGTAGATGCCACAAAGTGGGTGGTAATGTCTTACCCATATGTGTGCTTTAGGCCCTTGTCAAGAGGAATGTTAAACATCTCTTTCCATAGACTACTTCGTTTCTTTTTTGAGGCAGGGTCTCACCTTAAGCCTAGGCTGGCCTGGAATTTATTATGTTGCTTGGGCTGGCCTTGAGCGTGTGGCAGTTCTCTTGTCTCAGCTCGCCATGTGCTGGGATTACAGCACATAGCCAACCATGCCTCCCTTTTCTATGAGTGTATGTTCACTTATATGATGCATGCGTATGAACGTTTTCCGGTGCAGGTGTGCATGTGCAGGTGTGTGCACGTGCAGGTGTGTGCACGTGCATGGTGTAGGTGTGTGAATGTTTTCCTGTCCAACTGCTCTCCACCTGTTGTTTTTGAGGCAGGGTCTCTCACTGAACACAGAGCTCACTTATTCTGAGAGACTGGCTACCCAGCAAGCCCTGGGGTCCTTCTGTCCCTGCCCCATCAGTGCTGGAATTGCAGTCATGCACCACCATGCTTGTTTTTGTTTAATGCAGGTTCTGGGACCTGAACTCGGGTCCTAATCTTGTATTGCAAGTATTTCACCAACTGAGCTATTTCCCAGCTTTACCCCCTTCCTTCCTTCCTTCCTTCCTTCCTTCCTTCCTTCCTTCCTTCTTTCTTTCTTTCTTTTCTTTCTTTCTGAGACAGGGTTTCTCTGTGTAACAGTCCTGGCTGTCCTGGAACTTACTTTGTAGACCAGGCTGACCTTGAACTCACAGAGACCCACCTGACTCTGCCTCCTGAGCACGGGGACTAAAGGTGTGCGCCACCTCAGCCAACCCACCTTTTCTTCTTTTTTAATGATTGTGTTCAGTGCTGGCTGTAGAGTTCCTGGAGGACATTCTCAAAGCATCAAAGCTTCAAGTTCAAACTGGGTCCTCTGTCAAAGGCGTGTCAGTGCTGTCAGGAAGGTTTAAGATATTTTTGATGTAGACATGTGTCATAAATACTCTATTACTAAATATGCCACTCCCTCCCATAGTGAAATGTTTTGTGGTTCTGTTTTCACACGCACTCTTTGGAGTGATTCACACCTCATAGCTATAGCATCCAGGGCCCTCTCTGAGTGAGGGTGACCCTGCAGGCTGCACCATCTGGCTCCCTTGCTGGCTGGCTTCCTACTGGACTGTGAAAGACTGAGGGTAAGAAGCAGGCAAGCTTCACGATCTTTGATCCCAGCACTCGGGAGGCAGAGGCAGACAGATCTCTGGGAGCTTAAGGCCAGCCTGGTCTGTGTGGTGAGTTCCAGGAGCCTCTCACTGCTATGCGTTTGTCTCTTCAGGAGTATATGCACCACCTCCTGGCCCTGGAGCACCGCGCTGAGGAGCAGTTTCTGGAACACTGGCTGAATCCTCACTGCAAGCCACACTGCGACAGGAACATTGTCCAGCCCGTGTAAAGGACCTGGGGCCAGCTCGGTATGTCCTAGACCTCCTTCTGTTGGAGAGGGTGACTATTGGAAGTATGTTCATGGTAGGGAGATTTTGGGGGGCAGTGTGCTTAGAGGCCAGTGTGTCGGTTGTGTGTTGTTTATGGGGTGTCAAGGGAGCCAGGCAAGGAAGAAAGCAGGGAGCCTATTGGTCACCAAGAGATCTCAGATTGGGAGGGCATGATATCCTATTTACCAGTCTGGAAGGATCTGTGCACCACATGCGTGCAATTCCTACAGAGGCCAGAAGAGGGCATCTGATCTCCTAGGACTGGAGTTACAGCAGTTGTGGGCCACTGTGGGGTGCTGGGAACTGAAACTGAGTTCTCTAGAAGAGCAGCAAGTGCTCTTAACAGTTGAGCCGTCTCTTTCCCTCTCTAACCTCTTCTCTGCTTCTGGGCAGGTTTTTGTTTTTTCTTTTTCCTTTTCTCCCGCCACCACCCCCCGCCCCCTGTAGCTTTGGAGGGCCTGGAACATGCTGAAAAGACTGGCCTTTGTCTTCTGAGTGTTTAAAGGCATGCACTACTTTATAGACCGAGAAGGACAGAACATAACTGGATGGTTTATTACGCGTGGTCACAAGCAAGCTTTTTATCTTCAGTGCTGTGTATTTTGTGCTACTGTAACGGTACGGGGATGCTCTCTTCGGAATATCACCCGGTAGTTTGCAGTACTCTCTCATAAGCTCTGACATCCACCGTCTTATTACCCTGGTGTTAGTGATGGCATGAACTTTGACCCCATTTAATGGAGGAGCTGACTGGGTGTTATGGAGCACCCAGGCACAGAAAGGACTGGCATGGAATGAATGCAGACCTGTTGCTTGGTCCTGTCCAAGATGCCCTGGGAGGCAGTTTTGCAGAAGGCAAGAGGATGTGGAAGAGGGCAAGAGTTCTACTCTGGAGGATAAGGGTTGGGCTAACTTCCCTCTTCCACCCTTTCTGGCCCCAGAGCCCTATTCTGAGTCAGTTTCCTCTGATGTGCCTGGTGTGACTAGAGTTGTTCTGTTCAGAGTTTGGGCCTTGGCAGCTTCTGCAAGCTTGTTTCCTTCCTTTCTCTTCTTTCTTTCTTTCTTTCCTTCTTTCTTTCTTCCTTCCTTCCTTCCTTCCTTCCTTCCTTTCTTTTTTTTAAAAAGAATTATTTATTTATGTATGAGTACACTGTAGCTGTCCTCAGACCCACCAGAAGAGGGCACCAAATCCCATTACGGATGGTTGTGAGCCACCATGTGGTTGCTGGGAGTTGAACTCAGGACCTCTGGAAGAGCAGTCAGTGCTCTTAACCACTGAGCCATCTCTTCAGGCCCCCTGCTTGTTTTCAATAGGCCAATCAAAGACAGAATGGAGAAAGCCAGAAAAAGGAGACTTATTCCATGGGAACACACCGGGAAGAGGAACAGAGGTCCCATGACCCCTGTCCTGACTTGAGGGTCCTGACTTGAGGTTTAGGTTAAATAGAAGACCAGACACATGCTTCTCTAAGTGGTTTTGGTCAAAGTATGGTCTGTCAATCATCTGTGTCTAAGCTTCAGTCTCTGCCACAAGGTGACAAGGTGACAAAACCTTGTGGAATCTCCCAGGCACTGGGCTTCAGTCCTTTCCTTCTCCCAGCATGGACACTCCTGGAGAAATTCCAATTCCTGAGGGTTGATAACCAAAGGGAGGGACAGTCCTCCCGAGTCTTAAAGAACTTGTGCGTAGACTAGGACAACCTTGAATTTCTGATCCTTCTTCCCACTGCTCCCAAGTACAGAGATTACAGGAATGTACAACTGCAGTTGGTTTTATGCGGCGCTGGAGACCAAATGCAGGGCTTCATGCATGCTGGGCAGTTCTCTACCAACTGAGCTGTGTCTTCAGCTTGGCAAGCGTCTCTGTAGAATGTTTACTTCTGCCAGGATGGTTACATATGGATATACCCCTGACTCCCAGGCTGCCATTCCTCCTGTATCAAGGGCCTTGTCTTCCCTCACAGAAAACTCTACTTGAGTTTTCTTGAAAACTCTACTTGAGTCACAGAAAACAGAACTGTGGGGGCAGGCAAGATGGCTCAGCTGGCAAAGACACTTGCCACTAAGACACTCGCTGTTAAGTTTGATGATTTGAGTTTGAACCCTGGGACCCTCAGGGTAGGAGAGGATTCCCACAAGATGTACTCTTGTGCTTTGATTTCTACATCTACACTATGACACGCTCGCGTGCGCGTGCGCGCGCACGCGCACACACACACACACACATTCAAAAAAGGAAACAGAATTGTTCGGGGCTTAGGGGCTCAGACTCTGGCTAGAGTGGGCTGACTGCTCTGTGTCTTAACTCTGTGGCAAGCTACTTCTCTCTCAGTTTCTGATTCTGTATCTATACATTGGGACAATGTTGTCTTTGGGCCTGGTCCTCAGTGAATGATGACTTCTCCTTCTCTTTCTCCCTCTTCCTCCTCTTTTTCTCTTCCTTTTCTTTTCTTTTCTTTCCTTTTTTTTTTTTTTGAGACAGGGTTTCTCTGTGTAGCCCTGGCTATCCCAGAACTTACTCTGTAGACCAGGCTGGCCTAGAACTCAGAGCTCTGACTGCCAAGTGCTAGCATTAAAGGGCTGCACTACCACCACCTAGCAGTGAATGATTCTTAAACAGAATCTTGGGATTCCACAAAGGCATCATTTCAGACAGCTCCCACGTACATGGAGACAGAAGCAGTAGGGACAGAGGTGCCTCAGCCTGGAATTTGGGGTCAACAGCCTGAAGATCCTGAGTCTACCAGTGACTGGCTGAGTGGAAAAGCCAGCCTGACTGCTTTCTGTTTCTCCTGTAAGATATAGAGAGTGACAGCTTCTCCTTTTGCTGTCCTGAAGATCCAAAAAGTTGGAGATGGCTCAGTGGCCAAGAGTGCTTGCTGCTCTTCCAGAGCACTGGAGTTTAGTCTCTAGCACCCACGTCAGGAGGCTCACAATCTCCTATATAACTCCAGCTCCAGCAAAATCTGATACCCCCTTCTGGCCTCTGGCACGCATGTGTACACATACAGATACACATATGCATACATAAATAAAAGAAATCTTTTAAAATTGGTGCACACAGAGGGATTTTTTTTTGTTACAGGCGATAACAGCTGGTAGCCTTTTCCTTTTTCTTCCACTACCACCACCATCACCTCCACCATCACCACCACCCTCACCATCACCACCACCACCATCACCTCCACCACCACCACCACCATCATCACCACTGTCATTATCACCATCACCATCACCATCACCACCACCACAACCACCACCACCATCATCATCACCACCACAATTACCTCCTCCTCCTCCATCACCACCACCACTATAACCACCACCACCACCATCATCACTACCACCATCACCTCCTCCTCCTCCTCCACCCCCCCCCCCACCAATATCACCACCATCACTACCACCACTACCACTATCACCACCATCATCACCTCCACCACCATCACCTCCACCACCATCACCTCCACCACCACTACCATCACCTCCACCACCACCACCACCACCACCACCATCCCACCACCACTACCATCACCTCCACCACCACCACCACCACCATCCCACCACCACTACCATCACCTCCACCACCACCACCACCACCACCATCACCACCATCACCACTGTCATTATCACCATCATCATCACCACCACCACAACCACCACCACCATCATCATCACCACCACCATTACCTCCTCCTCCACCACCACCACCATCACTAATATCACCACCATCACCACCACCACTACCACTATCACCACCATCATCACCTCCATCACCACCACCACTACCATTATTCTAACATTATTTTCTCATTCTTTTCTTTTCCAGCAAGCACGCTGACAGGCAGTGATCCAGAGACTGCTAGGACAGAGAGAAGCTCATCTTCTATTTGATCTAAAACCTTAGAAACAATGTCTTCTGACCTCAAGAACTTGTGGTCCTTAGTGAGCAGCCAGAAGTTGCCTTGGGGGAAATGGAGAACATGTATTCTGCTCCATTTGGCTAACCTGCCTACAGTGTGAAAACAAACAGGTGCAAGCACAGGCTCCTGAAGGCCTCCCTGCTAGTTTGCAAGGGTAGGCAGAACCGCAGTCCTTCCTTAGAGGGGTGGAGCTGGGGGCTGCAGAACAGGCCTGTGGCAGGGCATCTGTCCTGGGGACCCTGGGGATATCTTGTTCAGAGAGGGAAGGGCATCACTTGGGGCTGCTGAGGTTTGGGTCATCTGCTTTTTCATTTCTTTGCTGAACTAATAAAGGCCAGTGCTTAGTCTTTCTGTGTCTCTTTTCCTATGATGAGAGTACTGGAGTTTGCCTTTCCCTGCTTATCTTTGTAAACCCAGTTCCAGAAAGTGTACTATTTTTTTAAACGTTTTTCAAGGCTTTTTTTTATTATATATGTTTGAGTGTTTATTTGTATACCATGTCCTAGAGGAGTCCAGAGGCCAATCTCCAGAAACCGGAGTTCATAGATGGTTATGAGCCACCGTGCATGCATGCATGTATGTGTGTATACGTTGAGGACTGAACCTGGGTCCTCTGCAAGAGCTGGAATGGAAGTGCTCTTAATTGCTGAGCCATCTCTCCAGCCCCTATATTGTTCTGCAGTATGTAAATGGGCCCGGTGAGATGGTGGGTAAGTGTGCCCTTTGCTAAGCCTGATGTCCTGAATTTGATCCCCAGGACCTACATGGTGGAAAATAATTGACTCCTGTACGTTATCCCCCGACTTGCACAAGCATCTGTGGCACGCACACACCCACTCCTAGGCACAGATAGGATAGATATGCACACGAAATAATAAAGAAACGCAGATCGAAAATGGAAACATGAACGTTCAGTGGTTTTGCACGATGGCTACTTTCTGTTTTTCTTTCCCTCCAAAGAAAATATTTGCCCAAGGTCATCCCAGCAGGCCCAGAATACAGCTCTCAATGCATACCTCGTCCTCCAGCAAAGGAGACATTTCTTGTGGAAAGCCGGGGTGCTTCTCTATTAGGAATTAGAGACAGAGTTCAAGCAGAGCGGGGGAGTCCCCTTGGGTGGTGTCAGGGGTGGGCTTCTTAGGAAGAGAGTTACTGAATCTCTGCATAGCAATGCGAAAGAAAGCTGGCAGGACAAAAATGGAGTCCCTTGTGTTAGCCCTACACAAGGCAAAACAGAAAATAAAGCTGGTAGCTTGTGAGGCAGGGTTTTCCCCACATGATCGCCTGACAGTAACTGCCACGAAGAAATCTAGTAGACTTCAGACAAAGGCCTCTAAAACCTTACACAGAAAGTTCTTGTGGTGGCTTGAAAAGGTTTGGCCCCCATACACTCAAGTGTTTGAATGCTTGGCCATATGGAGTGAGATTGTTAGAAAGTGTGGCCTTGTTGGAGTGGGTGTTGTAGGCATATATTTTTCCCAATCTACTTTAATAAGCGTTCAACCTCCCCTCTATCCCACCACTCACCAGAGTAGTGGAAAAGAGAGGTTATTAGGACATGGGGGAAGTGGACCTGTTTAGAAATAGTTCTTTTTTTTTTTAATTTCTTTTTTTTTTCGGAGCTGAGACCCGAACCCAGGGCCTTACGCTTACTAGGCAAGCGCTCTACCACTGAGCTAAATCCCCAACCCCTAGAAATAGTTCTTTAGGGCGATTCCAAACTTCGTTGTTTTCAGTCAGTCCAGTCTACTAGGCAGATACCACACACAAATCAGCAAGATAATCCAATCTGGGAGAAACCACGATGTTTGACAATCGGCTCGAGCCTTCGGAAGTGACAGGAAGCCACACGAACCTCAGAAGCTCGTTGGTGAGCTTCTCTCTGTGAAGTCACCACAAGAGAAGCTCAGCAATGCATGTACGGTGAACCAACATGCGCTTGATGTCAGCGAAGACTAGCGAGACGGGGCAAAGCAAATCGATGTTCAAGCTCCCCCTGTCTTTGGGGTCACATTTATACTTTCTAAACATCATTCGTCCTTTCACATGTTTGCTGTAGGGAGACATCCTTTCACCTGAGTCTGCCTCAGCAAAACATCATTATAATCTAGCTAAGTCTCCAAGGAAACCAGAAAATTTCACTTTAGGGTGTGGTCTTGTTAGAGGAAGTGCGTCACTGTGGGGGCGGGCTTTGAGGTTATATATGCTCAGTGAGCCACACGGTCTCCTTCTGCTGTCTTCAGATCAAGATGTAGAACTCTCAGCTCCTTCTCTGGCACCATGTCTCCCTGCCATGACGGTAATGGACTAAACTTCTGACACTGTGAGCCGGTCCCGATGAAATGTTTTCCTTTATAAGAGTTGTCGTGGTCATGGTGTCTCCTCACAGGCATGAAACCCTTACTAGGACAGCTCTATAAGGACACCAGCTCTTGTTATTGGTCATTGTGATCCAGGATTGTTGTTTCAACATGTCTGACGTAATCACCTTTTTTGTCTTGAAAATTCAGTTTGCTTCTGCCTCTTTAAATATTCCCACTTCCTACTGTGGTATCTGTATTTTCATTATGAAGCTGGCTTTCCGTAAGTATTGCTATATTACAGTATCTCTGGTATTCAGGTTGATGGTCATCACCGTAATTTTTTTTTTTTTGGTTCTTTTTTTTTGGAGCTGGGGATCGAACCCAGGGCCTTGTGCTTCCTAGGCAAGCGCTCTACCACTGAGCTAAATCCCCAACCCCATCACCGTAACTTTTAAAGATTAAATAAAAGGTCCACAAAAGCAGATACTGGGAGGGTTTGGGGGGTGTCCTGAGTGGTCCCGGGGAAGGTAAATCTGGCCTCTTTCAGAAAGGGCCAGGCCGGTATACCCATGTAGAGGGAGGACATTAATTTTATATGCCTTATGGGACTCTCAAAACCAGAAGCAGGCTGAGTGCCTTGTGCTTGTCATCCTGGTATTCAGGAGGTTGGGCAGGAGGAAAGCAAATTCAAGGATAGCCCTGGCTACATAGAGAGTTCGAGGCTATCCTGGGCTATGTGGCAAGACCCTTGCTTTATTTATATGAGTAATATCGACCTTTTACATATGTATTGTATTAGAGTGACCCTTCCTGGGAAGAGTCCTGTGGTGGAATGGAAGGAAACAGTCACTGTGGGTATCTACCATAGGAGGTGGTCTGCAGCCTTCGAGCCACTCGAATGAGAAAGGTTTTGGTCCCTGACTTATTACACAAATGTGACTTATCAATACAAATGTGCTTGCTGAAACAGGCATAGACTCTTGGCTCAGATGGCTTGGGTTTGTGGCCAGAAAGGATGCACACAGACTAGTAAGACCACTCAGAGGGTAAAGGAACTCGGTGCTGAACCTGAAAACTGGATCTTCATCATGGATCTCCATGATGGAAGGAGAGAACTGAGTCCCAGAAGTTGTCCTCTGACCTTCACACATGCTACAGTATGCTAACAATGTGCACATAAACATGAGTACACACACACACACACACACACACACACACACAAAGATGTAAGAAAAAAGGTGAAAAGTGGATGGACATTAGGACTTCTGTGAGAAATTGCCTTTCATATTTCACAGCCAGCACAGCCTCTAGCTGGGAAGTGAGTTGTTCTTTTAGATACTCAAAGATAAATATGATCCCTGTTCAAATGGATTTTCTACACACTGGGAGTGTAAATTTAGAGGGCTGCACTATAGGTCGGGAATTGGCAGACCTTTCTGGAAAGGGCCCCGACACTGTGTGACAGTGGGAGGGAGCACAGAGAAAATATCAGTTTGCTTAACTGTGACTCCTCTCCCTGTCCTGTCCTACCCCAGCTCAGCCTTGAATTGCAAACCTTTACCCTGGTAATGAAGAAGCATGATTTATTGGATGTGAGATGTTCCCAGAAGACTTCTGTACTGGGTTGGAGAGGTGACTTGGAGGTGACTAGTAGAGTTGACCAGATAGCATGCACAAAGCCCTGGGTATGGCCACTAGCTCTCCATGGTGGCACATGCCTGTAGCTCCCATAGAAGCTAGAGGTGAGAAGTCCCACAGTTCAAGACCATCCTCAGCTACACAGTTGAGTTTGAAGCTCAGCTTGAGTCGCACGAGGCCCTTTCACAAAACATCACCACCAGCGTGGATTCTAAGACTTGATTGGCAGCCAGCGGCACACCTTTAGAAGTCAGTGCCTACCTGCAGGAAGTGGGTCACTGGGACAGGTCCTTGGAGTCTGCATCTGGTTATCTTGCCCCCTCCTGAGCCTGCATCTTCCCTCTGTGACCTGCAGAATTTGAGGCCCTGCTTGAGATCTCTCACTAGGAAACTGATTCAGTATGGTTCAGTTTCCTTCCTTCCTTCCTTCCTTCCTTCCTTCCTTCCTTCCTTCCTTCCTTCCTCCCTCCCTCCCTCCCTCCCCTCCCCTCCCTCCCTCCCTCCCTCCCTCCCTCCCTCCCTCCCTCCCTCTCTCTCTCTCTCTCTCTCTCTCTCTCTCACACACACACACACACACACACACTATGTGGGCCATGCTCTTCCTCCAGATGCCGCCTTGTTCTGAGATGCCTCTTCTATGGCTGAATGCAACGCGTGCAGTCATGTTCTTAAAGTGTGGCCCTGGGGGAAGACAGGCATCGAGTTACACACGCAAACTCCCAATCCTCACCAGTCATTGGAGCATTTGGAGTTTGACAATCATGGACCCAGAGCTTCCTGGGACTTCATGAAAGCACCAGAGTGTGCTGGGAGATATGGGTGGTTCCATAACTCATGTCTCAGGGAGTTATTTCTGTTACACACCAGACACTGCTCTAGGTCCAGGGATGTGATGAGCAAAATATGCAAAGCAGATTGTGTGTGTGTGTGCGCGCGTGTGCACACGTGCGTGAATGCACATGCACACATACCTCAGAAGTCAACATCTTTAATAGTTTCCCATTGTCTGCTTTGAGGAGGCGCCTTTTGCTGAACCTGCAGCTTAGTGATGGGCTAGTCTGGCTGGCCATCGAGTCTCCGAGTCTTTGCTTTCCAGAACTGCGATTACAGGTGCACGATGCCGTGTCTGTCTTCTTTTACATGGCTGCTGGGGATCTCATGCTTTTGCAGTAAGGAATTGACCAATCAAGGCATCTTCCCTGCGTCCAAAGACTGGTTTATCTGCTTCTCTCTGTCTGTCTGTCCGTCCATCCATCCATCCATCCACTCACCCACCCATCTATCTATTTTGCATATATGTCATGCTGTGAACCTGGAAATGGAAATCAGAGGACAGCTTGCCAGAGCTGGTTCTCTCCTTCCACATGGCTTCCGTGTACTGAACACAGGTTGTCCAGGACTTTTCTCTGCTGAGACATCTATGTAGCCCTCTTGTAACAGAACTCAGTGGTGTCTTCTATATTCACATGTGCAGTCAGCACCACCATCTCGTTCCCACCATTTCAACACCCTGAAGAGAGACCCTATGTCCCTTAAGCTGTCACTCTCTATTTTTTCCTTCTTTCCAGTCTTCAGCAATACCTAGCTGCTTGTTATGTATGGGTTGGCCTATTCTGGATATGCCATATACATTGACTCCTATAAATTTTTTTGACTGACTTCTTACATGTAACATATGATTTCAAGGATATCATTGTCATAGCATGTATCAATATTCCTTTTTGGGGCCACCTAATATTCCACTGCGCGCATATATATATATACCCCACTACATGTTCATACATGTTCATTAGTTGATGGGCAGTTGGGTTTCTCCCACTTTTTTTTTTTTTTTGGTTCTTTTTTTCCGGAGCTGGGGACCGAACCCAGGGCCTTGCGCTTCCTAGGTAAGCGCTCTACCACTGAGCTAAATCCCCAGCCCCGGGTTTCTCCCACTTTTTACCCCTCCTCAGTGGTATAAACACTCAGGTACATGTGCTTGTTTGGGTAACTGTTTTCAATTTCTTTTGGTCTTTACCCGTAGTGGAAATTCTTGGGTCATATGTGATTTCCATTGGGCTTTGTTGCTATCATGTATATGCAAATTGTGCACGTGTATGTGTGTGTACAAGCATGCATGCACATACACTCTCAGCTATACATCTGTGTGTGTACAGCGGGTTTCGGTCACAGGACCACATTTGCTCTGTAATTCCTTAGGAACTCCGCCCACCTTGTTTTGAGTCAGGGTCTCCCATTAGGCTCGAGTGGCTGGCCTGTGAACTCCATGGATCCGCTTATTTCTACCTGTCCACCTGTGAGCACAAGTGAGTACACCACCACATTACAACCAGCTTTAAAGAAAACAAACCAAAACATTCCTTACTGGGTCTTTGGGACTGAACTCAGGTCCTCAGACTTGCAAGGCGCAAACACCTTACTGACTGAGCCATCTTCTCTAGGGCAGCTGCCTGGTTTTTCCCTCCCACCAGCAACACACAAACATGGAGACTTCTCCACGACCTTGCCAAGCACGTACTGTTTTCCGCTGAGAATAATTAAACACTCTTCGTGGGTGTGAGAGGGAGTTCGTTGGGGATTTTGATTCCCATTTCTCTAACAATAACCTCGAGCATTTCACTTCTCTATCGGCTAATTCTGTATCTTTCAGGGGGAGGAATCTCAAGCTTCGTGCTTGTTAAAAATTTCAACTGTCTTTTGCTGGTGACCGGCTGATGTTTTTGTCAGGCAGAGAGCAAGCTTACTTGGAGTTGCAGAGATGGCTTGGCAGTTAAGAGCTCTGACTGCTCTTCCAGAGGTCCTGAGTTCAATTCCCAGCAACCACATGGTGGCTCACAACCATCTGTAATGAGACCCGATGCCCTCTTCTGGTGTGTCTGAAGACAGCTACAGTGAACTTATGTACAAAAAAATAAATAATTCTAAAGGAAA
This sequence comes from Rattus norvegicus, assembly GCF_021556685.1. Classification (NCBI taxonomy): domain Eukaryota; kingdom Metazoa; phylum Chordata; class Mammalia; order Rodentia; family Muridae; genus Rattus; species Rattus norvegicus. Next base: position 79,838,860 of record NC_141543.1, read on the forward strand.
AAAAAAAAAGAGCAAGGCTTACTAAAGGCAGAATTTTGGATAAGTTGTAGAATGTTCCCTGCCTTGATGTCCTCTTCCATTCAGTGGGGATAATGTTAGAACCTCCTGCCGTGGGCTCCGGTGGGTGAAGCTTTAGGACCCTCACATGGCCCACCGCAGGCTTTTGCTGCATTACAGACACCCTTATTACCCAGGAGCTGAAACCACCAAGGATGACTGGACACCATCAAGATTAATAACTGCTGGGAAGCGATACGGCGGTGATGCAACAGAGGGCAACTGGAAGGCTATTTTAGGTTGGCTGTACAGGGAAGGCTTTTCGGAGGAGGTGACACTTGAGCTGACCCCGGAATGACAGGAAGGAGCCAACCTCGAGAAGATCCATGTACAGGAAGGGCACTCCCGGCTGAGGGAACGGCTGGGGTAAAGGTCTGCAGACATGAACAAGCCCTACAGACCTGCTAGAGAGGAGATGGGGGACAGGTAGCTGGGTTCCTGCCATGTGAGGGGCCCGGGCAGACTGTCACAGAATGGGAAGACAGCTTCTTTGGTCCAGGGTGTGTGGGACTCTCTGCTCATTAACAAGGAATCTCTAGCCACTGACAGAGCTCATTTGGTAGAGACGTCCATTTTCCCAAGTTAAAAAAACAAAAAAACAAGGGGTTGGGGATTTAGCTCAGTGGTAGAGCGCTTGCAAGCGCAAGGCCCTGAGTTCGATCCTCAGCTCAAAAAACAAACAAACAAACAAACAAAAAACCAAGAAAACAAAAAAACTAAACAAACAAAAAACAAAATACAAAACTCAAGGCTGGTGGGCTTCTGAGTTGGCTCGGTGGGCTGAGGTGCTTTGCGGCAAGGCTTCCGATAGGAGTTCAAATCCTGGGACCCTCATGGTAGAAGGAAAGAAACAGACTCCTGCAGGTTGTCCTCTTACCTCCAGATGTGGGCCACAGCACGTGAGTGCCTCCCCCTACTCCACAGAGACACACAATAAATGATGATGGAAACATTAGGGAAAAACCTCATATGATATATAAACTTCTATGTCGTAAGACTTCTGTGAAATGAGGGACGAACGAAGCCAAGGAGAACAGCCCCTGTTTTCAGATGTGACTCCGGGCAGTGTGCGGTAGGGAGGGCTGAGCTGAGGTTTACTTCACCCCCCCTTGTACTGGCTCCAAGATGAAGGAGAGTGAGGGTGTGCTTAACCACTCGCCCCCCCCCCCAGAGTGTGAGGTAGGTTTCCCCCTCAGCATGATGGTTCGTGGAGCTCTCACCCCTCCTCTTGCTCCTCCATTTTGCTAGAACCTTCCTTCAAACTCCATCCAGCTCAGGTTTGACTGAAAACCCCCGCATGTCAGGCCCGAGGCTGTGAAAATGAGTGATGTTCTGTGAGGCCAAGGAGCCCACTGTGTGCCTCCCACACGTCGCTTCTTTCTATGGCTTCATCTTGCATTGTTATGGCCCTTAATCCTTAGGCATAAAAGAGACACACAGAGAAGAGTTTGAGAACCTACGCCCACCATCTCTTCTTTGTTGACATCTACCCACAAACCAGAGGCAAGTGCAGTAGCTGAGATACAGGTTGCTTGGGTTTCCTGCTGGACTGACCCTAAATTATTAAGCCTTTCTAGGTCTCAGTTTGCTCATCTGTGAAATGGTAGTATAGCTCTAACTGCATATAGATTGCACATAGATAATCAAAAAAGTGTGTGTATGTGTGTTTGTGTGTGTGTACCCCCCCCAATGCTGGACTTACAGGTGCACTTGGATCTTTTCTATCTTCTTAATGTATATATGTATGTGTACATGTGAGCTTGCCTGTGTGGGCGTGTGTGTGGAAGACTGAGGTTGATGTTGGGAAACGTCCTTGGTGGCTCTCCACTATATTAATGGAGGCAGGATTTCTCACTTGAACTCAGAGCTCATCCACAGGCTAGCCAGCTTGCTCTGGAAATCACTCGTAACATGGAGGCACCCGCTTGGCGTTTTTTTTTTTTTTCTTTTTTTTTCTTTTCTATTTTTCGGAGCTGGGGACCGAACCCAGGGCCTTGCGCTTGCTAGGCAAGCGCTCTACCACTGAGCTAAATCCCCAACCCCCCGCTTGGCGTTTATATGTGTTCTATGCCTATCAAAACTCAAGTCCTCATGTTTGGTCAGCCAGTGCTTTTACCATTGGGTCATTTCTTCAGCACTCTTTCTGCTTTTTGCGTAGGTGTTAAGGGACTAGACCTCAAATCCTCACGCCTGAGCAGGAAATTCTCTTATCCACAGAACCATCTCCCTGCCAGCCCCGTGTTATACAGGGACACGATCTCTCTTTCTCATCAACTCCCCCGGCCCCTTCTAGGGAACGTAGGAAATTGTTCTCTGGAATGGACTGAAGGAGGGGAAATTGCTTCGGTTGTTTAGAAGGGAAACGGGGAAAGGTGTGTGTAAATGCACGCGTGTGTGAGTATGCTGGGGTCGGTGGTGGAGACACAGCACGGGGCCACACCCACTAGAGCGCACACTGGATTGCCTTAGATAGGGCAAAGGTGGGCCCAGGGCTGTAAGGTCTTAGCAGGCCACTAGGGGTCAGTGTGTCTCCGCTTCAGGCGCCGGCGGGCGGCTCACCTGATCGCTGCAGACTCCAGCAGACAGTCCTCTCTTGCTTTGTATTTGGACAAAACAAAACAAAACAAACAAACAACAACAACAACAACAACAAACTAAACAAAAACCACCACCACCACCACCACAGCAGAACTTTCTCTGTAGCAAGGAAGAGAGCCTAAATAACACACTTTCTCTTTGCAGGAAAATGCAGAAGGTGGTTAAACCATCTTGCCTTTGGCGTTCCTGGGCGGAGGGGAGCACAGCTCCAATTGTGGTTTCTGGCCTGGTTATCTTGGTGCCTCCGAGAATGACACGGGGGTGGGGGGAGGTGTCTGTTGAAATCTTCCTTTTCTATTTTCTGCCTCAGCGAGGAGGAGGGTGTTAATGCCGCTTGGCAGTTACATGAAACCGAGGCGGATGGTGACGGGGTGTGTTAACAAACAAGGGCAGGAAATAGTGTCATATTTTCTGGAGAGTGAACAGCTCCCAGGAGACAGACTGCAGGATTCCACCCGAGGAGACTCTTGGAAGGGGCGGCAGGGTGGATAAGAAGTCCCGCTTCGAGCTTCCCCCGCCTTTCACTTTCTGGTGTCTCCGTACAGTGACAGATTCGGTTTTCTCCCCAGACTGGCTAACTAGCCAAATCACTGGGCATAAAAAAGAAAACCATCCACTTTGATCTGATGTCGCTTGGGCGATTATTCCTTTGTCAAGAATGGCCCCTGGAAATGAAACTTCAGGGCTTGGAACACTGAATCTGGCCCTCCTCAAGTCCAACCTCTGGCCAGATGAGACAGGGATAAGCCGTCTCCTTGCCTTGCCTTATCCTCCATTACATATTTTCTAGTCCCTTCCACAAGGATCCAACTTCTACCTGCCTGCTGTCCTGTGGATGATGGACTTTGTCTGAACTCAAATCAAATCCATTGAGCAAAGGCAGGTGGAGCTCTTGAGTTCAGGGCCAGCCAGGAAAGCCCTGTTTTGAAAACTCCCCAAAAGGGGATGGTGGTGTTGGAGACACGGGCACAGTGCTTCCCTAGGGTGTAAAAGGCTCTAGATTCAATTCTCAGGACTATAAACCAAACCAAAACCCAAACCCAGACAATATACAAAACCGGCCTCTCGCCCATCTGAGGAAACGAAGATAGTGTCGAACGTTCCACCTGAGCCTTGGACATCACGTGTCTTTGTAAAACGGCAGAGAATGTCCATCTAAGGCTTGGGACTGATCACATTGAGAGCATAGCTACTTTGGGTAGGCACACACAGTCGACAAGGCTAGCGGGCCTCTCCGGATGGATATAAATACTCCAGAGGGGGAAAGCCAAGACCAAAGGCTCAGGCTGTCCTGCTCCGGCGGCACCAGCTCATGTTCTTCCTGTATGTGAGGCAGTCTGACTGATATCTAGTCCTTCCTGAGAGCCCCGTGAGCCCACGACGGCCACATTTTTGTCAATGTTCCCAGTAGTGTCACCGGATACCACATTCTCTGGGGCCAGAAGGCATACTATCGCCTTCCTTGAGAAGGCAGATAGGGAGGAGGCCTTGATCTTGGAGAGACTGAGGAGGAATCGCTTGCAGTTGGGTGTGTGACACCGGTCTTGGGGTTGGGGACTGCTCGAGAGTAGCCCTTGTGGTTATTACTTGGTTTTCCAATATCCATGTGACACTGCTAGCTAGACTCTTGGGCAGCGCAGTACATGTGTGGATGCTCAAGGCAGTTTGTCTCCACGGAAGCTGCAGCCCAATCGAGCCTGCCTGGTGAAGGGAGGCCTTGTCGAAATGGAAAGAGCAGGGGCTCAGGGAGCAAGAGGTTTACATGGGGGCGAAGGCCTCTATCTTAGCATCCCCGAGGAGTGCTATCTAAGCTGAATGGCGAGGAATGAACGAGAGTGGCCAGGCAAAGAGGAAGCAGCTTGCTCCAGGCTTGTGATACCTAGTTCGGCCTCATCCCCCTTCTCCATATGTAGGTTTAAATACGTGTGGGAGTGTATGCATACACATGTGTATGAGAGGCCAGAGGTCAGCATCAGGTATCTCAACTGTTCTCTACCTTTTTTTGAGACAGAATCTTATTGTGTAGTGCTAGTGTGGAATTCTCCACGCAGACCGGACCTTTAACTCACAGAGAGCCTGTCCAGGCTTCTCAAGTGCTGTGATTAAACACAAAGCCACCACAACTCACTCTTTCTCTCTCTCTCTCTCTCTCTCCCTCTCTCTCTCTCTCTCTCATAAAGGTTGATTTAGCAAAAGTTTCATATAAAGTGTATATGACCCCATTTTATGTCATTAGTAAAACAAACCCTTGGGGGAGGGATATGGGTTTCTCTGCTGTTCAGTCATTGTTTAAGCTTATGCGAGGCTTTTAAGGGTGATTCATTGTTTCCTTGTTGCACTACCATTGGGATATTAACTGGTTGTCCTCAATCGCAAGATTCCCAAAGGGATGGAAGCCTCACAACACTCCTTAGATTCTTTTGTCTCCATTTTACTACGTTGCTAACTTCTTGCCCATAAATTTCTTCAGCAGGGAAGGTGGGCTTTGCTCCTAGAGGCCTCTTAGGTAGTTTCAAATCAATGGGTGGCTTCACTTTCTCTCCACCTTGGTTTTTTTTTTTTTTTTTTTAAAGATTTATTTGTTTTGTGTATGTGAATACACGGTGGCTGTCTTCAGACACACCAGAAGAGGACATCAGATCCCATTACAGATGGTTGCGAGCCACCATGTAGTTGTTGGGAATTGAACTCAGGTCCTCTGGAAGAACAGATAGTGCTCTTCACCGCTGAGCCATCTCTCCATCCCCACCTTATATGTTTCGAGACAGGGTCTCCAACTGAATTTGGAGCTGATCAGCTGTGATAGAAAGGCCCATGGGAGTTGCTATTGCCTCCTCTTTTCACTTCCCTGAAGCTGGCATTACAGACAAACTCCTCTGTGTCCAGCTTCTTAACACAGACTCTGGGCGACAGAACTCAGGCCTTTACGCTCGACAGTAAGCATTCCATTGACTGAGCCATCTCGCCAACTCTCTAGCTTCATTTTCTGGGGGTATTACCTATACTAGTCATTGGAAGTAGATGTATTTGAGCAAAGGGTTCCATACCAATGATGGCAAAATCTGCGAAGGTGGCAATGAGTGGCAAAGCCTGGAAAGATGATTATATACTTTTAAAAAGGAATAGTCCGCAGGGGTGGTCGCCATCTTGGTTTGCCTCCATTTGTTTTCCTGGAGTATTGAACTTCCCGTGAGAACTGGGAAAGCCCCAGCCATCTGGGATGAATTGGTCAGTCTGGACCTCAATGAAACTGACCAGTCATCTTCCCCGGCTGTCCTAAGTCCAAGCAGTACAGCTGGTTATGCTTTGGAGTCTCCAGGGGACATCGGGACATAGGAGGGAGTCAGTGGTCTCTGCTAGCAGCCGTGACTAATACGGCTGAACTCTTTTACCCGACTGATGAGGAAACCAATGAGTGGGAAAGCCGTGGACCCATTCAAGGGTGTGCAGAGTGTGGTAGAGTGGGAGCCTGTAGTTACATAATTAATAAATACTGGTACAGGGTTCCTCCCTGCCTTTGACCATTTATGTTCCTGAAAGAAAGATACACACAGCCTTACATTTTAACATTCCTTAAGAAGCCCAATAGCTGGGCAACTGCCTAACCTTCATGCTCTTAGAATCCATTTTCCTACGAATGACCCGGAGTTACTACTTACTAATTCCTATGTCCCGTCTTGGCTGCTCTCGACCCAATGAGCTGCCCTCTGGGCCACGTTCTCCTGGCGTTTTTACATGGCGGCTTTCCTTCTCCTTTCGGCACGTTCTTCTTCCAAGCCCCCGCCACCCCTACCCCCACCCCCACCCCCACCCCCACCCCCACCCCCTACCCCACGGTCTCTAACCCGGGAAACCCAAACCCCGCCTATTTTTCTTCTTCCCAGCTATTGGCTGCTGGCATCTTTATTTACCAATCAGAATTAAGTGGGGGGCGGGTTCCCAGAAGCTAGGTGTAGTCTCTAGATCTTGAGGGCTAGCACTTGGCATTACAGCAAATAGCAAAGGATAAAACCTCAACAGGAACCTGTTTAGTTTCAGTTTCTCTCCCTGCTGGACTCCTAGCTAGGGAACTTTATTCTCTTCTGTTTTTTTTTTTTTTTTTTTTTCTGCCTCAATTGTTTTCAGGGTATCAGTAATGATGGTAGAGCGATTGGCAATTGAGCTTTGGGTGTCTTTTTTTTTTTTTTTTTTGGTTCTTTTTTTTCGGAGCTGGGGACTGAACCCAGGGCCTTGCGCTTCCTAGGTAAGCGCTCTACCACTGAGCTAAATCCCCAGCCCCGAGCTTTGGGTGTCTTAATCACCTATCTTCACAATTATGGGCGCTATCATTGATCCCCGTGGAATAACGAGATCCAGGAGTTAAGCACTTGCCTAAGGCGATCCGGCTAGTACGCGTCAGAGATGAGACTTGTAACCCAGGCTGTTTGGCTCCGAGCTTGTGAGACCTTTTCTCTCTCTGCTGATTGCATCTAGCCATGCGACCTTGTGAAGCATCTTCTCCAGAGCATGCAGTCTGCCTGGCTTCATGTGATGCAGTGGGAAGGGTTCAGAGAGAGACACGTCAGGATCTAGGGTTGAATTCTAGCTCCAGCATCCGTTCGAAATGCACAGTCCCAGAACATTGTCAGCACCTGTTACAATGAACATTGCATTCATGACTGCTTTTTCTTTATCCTGCGGGGTTGTCTTCATGACTACACCTAAGCCTCTATCAAAGAACTCTGCGGACCACCAATTTCAAAACAGATACCAGTTTCTGCAAGCAAACAGGGTGGGAGGAGATGTTGGTTCAAGGATTAAAAAAGTGTGAAGCCCCACCATGCAAAAACCACAGCTGACCATTGAAAAGGTCTTAATTAGAAATTTAGAGGGGGAGAGGGGGGAGGGTGGTGGAGAGAGGGCCCAGTGGTTAAAGAGTAAGGGTTGCTCTTCCAGAGGATCTGGTGCTCTCTTGGTCTCTGTGATGTACACACACACACACACACACACACACACACACACACACACACACCCCACATACACGAAATAAAGTAAAATAAAATAACATTCCTACAGAAAATATCTAGATGGGTTGGGATGTAACACAGTGTCTTTGAAGCCCTGGGTTCAATCTCCAGCATGGCATAAAGCCCTGATAGTGGATCATTCTTGTAAAGAAGGTCAGAAGTTCAAGGCCGTCTTGGGCTACATGAGAATCTGTCTTTTTTTTTTTTTTTATTAACTTGAGTATTTCTTATGAGAATCTGTCTTATATAAGACATATATTCATCAGTGATATAAATGGTAAAGGTTCAGTTTATGTTTGTTGGATGGGTAAAAAAAAAATGATGGGAGTTGGAAATACTGCCGTAAAACAGACTGATCTGGGCCAAAGCACAACAAAAGAACTCCCAAACAAACCCGCAAGGCTGCCCCGTTTACCGAGGAGAGTCCAAGTGACTCACATCAGCCCACGCTTACTGCTGCTCCCCACTCGGTCCTTCCCAGCAGCGGACTCTGGGCAAGCCTCCGTGCTCTGTACCCTGAGCCTCATTTCCCACCTTTGGGTGGTAAAGATTATGGGATATATCCCCCCTCCCCCACCCCCGGAATGCATCAAGTGCTCAAGAACTAGGCTCTTGGCTGGAGGGCGCCCACTCACCATCAATGGTGGAAGGACCTGGTTGGAAGGGAAGAGGATGCTGATTTGTAGTTCTCCACCGCTGCTAGAGTGAAAGGCTGGAAAAGGAGCGGGGAGTGTCTGTAGCTCAGTGGGAGAGCACTTCCCTAGGGCTTGGCTTTAATCTTGGGCTGTAAAGGGGGTGGGGGGTGGGGAGTTGCTAAGTGTGGCTGTGAAATCTTCCTTTAGTTTCAGAACCTCTCTGATCCATTCTGTAGGGCAGAAAGATGACATCCGGGACCCCTTGTAACCTGCCTGATTCAGCCCTCGGAGTGTGTGTGAGCCTCTCTTCCAGCCAACCCTATAAACTCTTATCACTTTAGTAGAAAAGCTACCCCATAGTGAAATTCACCTTCCAGCCAACAGATACTTCTAACAAAGTTTCCTTCAGAAGCCCAGAAGCCTAGAATTTGGTTTTTGTTTTTTGGTGCACGGACTGTCCCCTTCTTCTACCCTTAGCTTCTAGGGTCTTATCTAGGAGGACTGGAAAACTCATCAGAATAAGTCTGCTGTTGAGACTGTGGAATAATACTTGGGCGATGAATTTACGGGGTCACTGGGAGACCCTCTAATTTCTGGGAAATAACAAGGTGTGTGTGGCCACGTTGTGTAAAATGTCCTCTTTTATACCCCAGCTCCATGCCATGAACTGTTTACTTACAGTCTGAGGGTATATTTACCATCCAAGCAACATCCCGCTCTGTCAAAGAAATCTACTCAGAGTAGGATGTGCTGGGTGTCTCGCCTTTCTAAAAATGACAGTCACCTCTTTTTAATTTTTTTTTTAAATAAATCTTTTTAGGTGCCATGTTCCCAGTGTAAATAGCTCAGAAAGGATACGGGTATGGAGTCAAAGTTTAAGTCGGGGCAGATGTATTGCATGGACACAAGACTCAGGCTTCAGCTTTCTCAAGAAAGGACCGGCCTGTCAGCCTTAGCCGTGAGTCCCTGGAGCCAATGTCTAGGGACCAGAGTACCAGAGTACAAATTTGCTGAGCTCAATGGGTCGCTCCCAGCTAAGGAGGGAAAGTCACATGACACAGAGCAATTGCCTCCAAAGCCAACTGTTGAAGGAATGCCTCAGGTACAAGATCCAGAGAACATTGCCTCCCCTCCCTCACTTTAGAAACCGCTCGCATTCCGTGGCTTCCGACGTCAATATTGAATCTGAACACAGAGTTCTGGCAAAATACACTTTCCCGGATTCAAAACAAGACGTTGTCTAAGCGAGCCTGAGAGGGTGTCTCGGAAAGCCCATGGTCTCTCACAAGGCAGCCTGCTTGAGGGTTCAAGGAGGAAGGAGCCAGGACCAGGTTTCCTTCTGTAACCCGTGGTGCTTTAAATGATGTATCCTTAGGTGGTGGCGGGAGGAGCAAAGAATGCTCAGGAAAGTGCATTTGAGGTTTGCGGACCTGAAGACACTGGGAGATTAATAGAAATCCTACCAGGTGCCCGTGTTTGTGATTTTGGGTCTTGGCTTTCAGTCTGGCAAACAGCCAAGAGGAACTGTTGGGAGTTCCCAAGAGAACCCAAGAGGGATGCTACACCCACCGGATCCTGAGGACTTGATGCAGGAGGGAGTAGGGATGAGATTACATCTCCAGAGGGCTTTGCCATAGACAGGGTCCCATGTTATTAACTTAGACATTGGGTTGAGGCGGGTAATTGGAGGAAAACCAGCAAAACAATGGAAGGAGGTAGGGTTTGGGATGCCACCTTCACCCCAATGCCCCAGCTCTGTAGCGAGGCCACCAACCTCACAGTGATCCTCCTGGATTTGCGTTTCTTGTAGAAAGCTAGTAAGGAATCCTGGAGTTGTGTCCCTACTACCCATCATGGGATGACATTTGTGGAAACGCGGTTAGAGATAGAATCGGGAGGAGGAAAGTGAAAATTGTCACCCATTGTAAGGACAAGGTCTTGGGCCGTACAAGCTATGAGACCAGTGGTTAAGCAATGGGTGACACTTGCTGCCTTTCCGTTAGATTGTTGGCTTCTAGGAGAAGTGGTTAAGATGGATGTAAGTGAAAAGATGGGTAGGTAAGTAGGTGAATGAAGGGGTAGATTGAAGGATAGGTTGGTGGATAAAATAAGATGAGGGGTGTGGTGGTTCGAATATGCCTGGTCAGGGAATGGCGCTATTAGGAGGTTTAGCCTTGTGGAGTAGATGTGGCCTTGTTGGAGGAAGTGTGTCACTGCTGGGGTGGGCTTTGAGACCCTCCGTCTACCTGCCTGAGGAGTCTGTCTTCTCCTGTTTGCCATTGGAACAAGATGTTGAACTCTCAGCTCCTCCTGCACCATACCTGCCTGGATGCTGTCATGCTCCCACCTTGATGATAATGAACTGAACCTCTGAACCTGTGAGCCAGCCCCAATTAAATGTTGTCCTTAGAAGAACTGCCCTGGTTGTGGTGTCGACTCACAGCAGTAGAACCCTAACTAAGACAGATGGACAGACAGATAGGTGGATGAATGGAAGGATACCCAGACAGCGAAATAGGTAGATGAGTGAAGGGATGAATGGGTACAGGGATTGAAGGATACATGGGAGCACAGAGTTTGATGGAATAAATCGGTGGAAGGATAGGCATACAGAAGGAAGGAGGAATGATGAAAAGGTGGGTAGATTAGCAAGTAGGTAGATAGATGAACAGGTACATGGATGGATGGATAGATAGATGTATCTAGGGTGGATGGATGGTGGTCGAAAGGCAGAATGAATGGAAGGGTAGAGAGGTATTGCAGGGATGCAGACAGATGGGTTGTGATGTCCCTCTGCCTCAGGTGTCTTTCTTCCTTCTGTTCTCCTCCATGACCAGTCAACTTCAGCCATCCTTTAATGCACAGCAACAGAGAGAGAGAGAGAGAGAGAGAGAGAGAGAGAGAGAGAGAGAGAGAGAGAGAGAGGCAAAGGAAGGTCTGGAAGCCAGAAGGATCAAGGTTTGGTTGGGAAGAGGCAAACTAGTGTATGATCTTACGAAGCACTTTGAGGGAGGGGCAGAAATAGGTGGCACAGCTAGGGAATTTTAATGAGGGCTCAGGCACCAAAGGACTCTGCACATCCTTCTGAGACTTTGCAATTTGTCTGGAGAGCAATGGGAACTGATAAAAATTCGACAGAGGGCAAGATCCCAGGGCATTTGTTTACCTTGACTCTTTCTGTGTTACTGTTGAAGTTGCTTAGAATGGGAGGAACAGTCCCCTAGAGCAGAAGCCAGACCATCCTGATGTCTGTGGGAAGCTTTGGAACTGGACTCAGGTAGGGTTTACTGTGGGGTGGCACTGTTCCAGCTCCTGACTGGGTGACAGCAAAAGTCACCTCATTTGCACAGTGGACTTACTCAGGGTTGGCTCGCACCTGGGCAGCTTGCATGCTCACACGGGACCTCGTGTTCAGAGCGTCCCAGTTTCGATCTGATGCTCTACCGTATCAACACTGGAATGAGTGTCTACATTTCTTTTCATACCAGGCCCCGTGAATCATGTAGGCCCAAATTCATATCCTGGGGATGTCATCGGGGTCAGAACCTTAATGGTATTCTCTATGGTTCTATGGTCACGTGAACTGTGTCAGCCTTCTAGATGCTGGGACCTAGGGATGATCGAACTCAATGTCAATCCTGAGGAACTCTGGGCTGTTCAGGAGTAGGCAGAACTAGAACTTGAACCTAGGCCTTTAGCGCCTATGCCCAGTGTTCCTTCCACAGTGAACTGTGTTGCTCCACTGCTTGTAGGAGCCAAAGTTGGGTCATTTTCCATACAATCTTGTTGTATTAGGCAGGCCTCTCTAGAGAAACAAAGCCAAAAGGATGATTCATATTAAATAGGATTTATTGGATTGTCTATAGTGCTGTCTCATAGTAGGGAGCCCAACACTTACTGGTTATCGTCCTTGGCCTAGCCTCTTTTTTCTCTGTAGCTCTGGTTGTCTAGAACTTATTATGCAGACCAAGGTAGCCTTGAAGCAGGGATCTGCTTGCTTCTGCCTCCCAAGCGCTGGGATTAAAGCCATGCAACGCCTCTCTGGGAGTCCTGGCCTAGCATCTCTTGACGTTGCGTCTTTGCGAGTCTCCATGTGGCTGCTTGCTGCCTCCCTCCTGTGCTGGCACGATCACACTAGCATCCATTCCACGTGGCATTCCTGGTGACCGGAAGGGGACTGTCACAGGACAGGTGCCTGATAATAGTTGTTGAGTGTTTGAGTAAGCATAAATTGTGGGGGGGGGGGTGTTTATGTGTGGCCATCATGCTGTCTCCAGCATGACAGAAAAAAGCCTTTCTAGCCTCAGGACTAGTCAATCATTGTGTAGCAGTAAACTTAATCCAAGAAGGCCTCTTCACACGTGCCAGACCTGTGCCGAGCCCTGTGAATGTTCCCGCAGCACATCTTTGGAGTGTGTCTGTGTTGTCTCATACACCACACCCAGCAACAGCAAAGTGCAGAGAGATGACACACGCACCTCCTCCAGGTGATCTGAGAACGGGTCACGTGACCTTGAGGTCAGTTCTGGTGATGCTCTCTCTCCACTTCTTATGGCTCCTGCTTTTCAGCCTTGATCGCTCCTCCCCAAACCACACTGACTTCTGGAGGCTCCAGGGTGCAAGCACCTGCCATGGGGCTTAGGGGTTCAAATACTGGACAAGCGGCCCAGTAGGCTCAGGGACCTGTTCTGCCTCCTTTCTCCATTGCTGGTTACCATGAACAAGCTAGGCGTTCTTTGTTGGCCTCTGATTCCCCAGCTGTCAGGCTGGGAATTGAACTCTAAGATCTGGACACTTCCACCTGGGGCTAATGATAGCTTGAGTCACAGGTTCATCCTCATGGCCCTTTTCAGATCTGTCTTCCTGTATCCTCCTCTGTTGCCTTCATTATACCAAAATGCTTCCTGTTCCACAGTCTTGGCATTTGCCAGGCCTTTCTCTGGAGGACCCTTCCATGGTGTGCTGGTGCTGGGTCAGCTCCTGTTAATGCCACCATGCTCCAGTGTATGGGCAAGCATGCGTGCTTTGCATGCATGTGTGTTCATGTGTGCATGTGTGCATGTGTGTGTGCATGCTTGCTTGTGCATGCGTGTGTGTGTGTGTGTGTGTGCTCGTGCGTGTGTGTGTGTGTACACGTGTAGTGTGTGACACAACATAAAGAAAACCACTATTCACTCCACCCTTTCCTGGTCCCCTCCCCTGCTTCCAGCCCCTGCCTCCACCACCCTCAGGCACCACTTGATACTTTAGAAGTATGGATTGGATTTTATATCCCACAGCTGTTTCAAAGTTGGAGAAGCCCCGCAGAGTTACGACATCGAAATGGCTTCCAGGCTGAGAATATTTCTGATGCAGATCTGCCACCGTCTACTTATACCATCCCTCTCTGGATAATAAAATAAAATTACAAAGCATCAAAGCATCCCCACTATTCTCAAGTAGGTAGATCTAAGTAATTCACGCAGCGAGATTTTACTGTGTATGTTTAATGAGAGAATGAATGAATGAATGAATGAGGAAGTGGATAGTTCTGTGCTCTTTTTTTTTTTGGTTCTTTTTTTCGGAGCTGGGGACCGAACCCAGGGCCTTGAGCTTCCTAGGCAAGCGCTCTACCACTGAGCTAAATCCCCAACCCCAGTTCTGTGCTCTTTTAAAGCACTAAGATAATGCTGTTTTCTGGACTCCATTTTCCACTCAGAAAGGGGAAACCTGCACTCCTGGGCTAAAATAGATTCCTGGAGTGACAGTGGGAGGGTTGGGGGTGGGAAGATGGGGTGCGGGGGTGGGGGTGGGAGACTTGAGAAGTTCTCTTGTCCCCCCCCAGCCTACCTCTGGCCTGTCTGCGAAGCCACTACCTCATATAAACAGGCATCTAAAGGCCCAGAGAGATGGCGATTTCGCAGTCTCCCTAGGAGTCCTCTTTCATGGTCCAATAAGCCCTCTGAGTCAGGAAGTTGTTTCTAGGTCTGACCTGCCTCTCTACGCCGCATTATACCCTGCTGATCTCAAAGTATCCCTGTTTCCTGGATGGCACCTATCTGGGGCTTTCCCGGGGCCTTGAAGGTAAATGAGCTGCCTTTAAAGGCTGGTTTTAGAGGGAATTTGTCTTCCCTGTCTAATGGCTGAGCATCCCTGCTGCTGGGCCTTTGATGATTTCCTTGCTCGCTAAGGAGGTTCCATCCCCAGCAGGGAGGCCGCCTGAGGGGCCAAAGAGTCCCCAGGATGGGCTCTTAGGTTAGGGCAGCCTTGTACTTCGTCCTAAACTGTAGCCCTCCTTAAGCCAGCCCTGAGCATCAGGTAGATTTTGTTCTAGAATTGCTTTTCTGATGAGCAGGCTGTGTCCACCCTTCAGCACGCCTCAGCCAGAAGGAGTCAAATTAGAGACCCCAGTTCCTTCTACGGAGCGGTGTCCCAGCAGACAGAAGGCATTTCTTTTTCTTTTTTCCTTATTCTGACCTTTGAATGAATCATCGCTTCCTGAGAATCCTCTTGCTACAGGAGTCAGGTAAGAGCATTGTGAATGGGAAGATGTGTGAATGGACCAGAGAGTGGTAGCGTTACCCAGGACTGGCCCAGACATGTGGGCATTTTGGGTTTAGCAGTGGGTTTTCTGTCTCCCATTAATTGAGATCACAGCACACTTTTAGTAAGTGAAGAGTGTCACTTGGGACAGAGAGAGACCCAGCTGGGGATCCGGAAAGAGTTTGGTTGAATTTTGGCTTCAGCGCTGGGCCACAGCCATGAATCAGACAGGACACTAGGGAACGGACACAAATGCCTCTTGTATTGGTGACGTCAGCCCTAATGCCCTTTTACAACTCCAGTCTCACCATCTTCCCTCCTCTGAGCCCCCACGTCCATGTCAACCCGGTGGAGGCAGAGAGAAGCTGGTAGGGCCGTGGTCAGTTAGCTCTGACCGGAGAGGACAGCTCACTTTCTCACAATTCCTGAAGAGGCGAAACACACATGCACAAGCACACGCATGCGCACACGCATGCGCACATGCACGCACACTCACAAACACCGTCTTTTACTTATTGATTGTGTGTTGTGTGTGTGAATGCCAGAGGATATCATAAAGGAATCAGTTTTCTCTTCTCACCATGTAGGCAGGTTCTGAGAAGCAAACTCAGGTCATCAGTGTTGGCAGCCAGCGCCTTTATATCCCAGTGGTCCCCACTGTCTTTTATTGACCTCACATACCTTGGTATCTCCGTACCCCTTCACAAGAAGGGAACCAGCCTAGGAGGTGAAGTGAACCACTTTCCCATAGCCTCTGTGTGAGCTCCCCAACACGTTTAGACAAGAGGGGCAACACTAGCCCTCAGTGATCAGACCGGATGCCAGACCGGAACCTCCAGAGCTCTGAAAGCAAATCCAGCAAGTGGTCAGCTATACACTGTACGTCTCTTCTGCCTCGAGTCTGAAGTGAGCTCACTGGTTTGTACTCGCTTCAGCTTTTTTCGCAACTCGAAAAACAAAATAAAACACTGTTGTCTAAATCTTGAGTTTCTTATCCTTGGATGTTGTGGCTTTAAACATCTTTTCTTTTTCTTCACCCTGATTTCCTCTCTCTTTCTGGTGACAGAAAGTTGCCTTTAGGATTGCCAATCTTTCTGTGACATGCCCTCCTTTTTTTTTTTTTAACCCCAAGGTCATTATTCAGTTCTCTGGCCTGTGAGAAGTTGTCTTCACTGCAAGAAGCACGCCGCATGCCTCCACCCCCCACCTGAATTCTCCCTGCTTACTGTATTTGATAATCTCTAGAAAAAAACATTTTGTCTGACAAATTAGCAGGAATCTGTTCATTGCTCGCTGCGCTGGCCACCAGGAAACTCAGACAACTTTTTGGCTCAGTCGCGCTGATTTTCCTTAACTGAAGTCTTTTGGCTCAGATTTTCACTAAGTGGCTGCTCCCAGTGGCCAACTAGACTACGGTGTACCCTTTCAGCCAGACCCAAGGCCTCTCGGACAAAATGAAGGGTGTGATTTTGCAGGGAAAGAAAGTGGTTTGTTTTCAAAAGAATTGTGAACATGGCTTTGGTACCTGGAGTAATCTGGAATGAACCTCACAGATGTTAACAAAGTATCAGAAAGAACTTCCACCAGATGGTTCAAAAGGAAAAAAAAAAAAAACGAGGCAGTCGGAGATGTAAACACACGTCTGGCTGGAAGCAGACAGTGGTGCTGTGATTTTCTTACCCTCGGAGGAGCTCTTCCCAAGTGGCAGATCCAGATAGGCAGGGAAAAAAACCGCAGAAGGAAGAACCAAAAGCTCCAAAGAGAGAACCAAGGGATACAAGAAAAGAAGAGTAGAGACTAGCTCAAAGAACATTCTTTAATCCATTTTAGTCAGACTCTGAGAACACTCCCTGCTTGGTGGTTAAATCTGTGGGGATGAATGAGGCAGGCCTGCAAGCCTCCCTTGCTTTCCCATCCTGAATGGGAGCGGTTTTTTATTTTATTTTATTTTATTTTATTTTTTTTTTGTTTGTTTGTTTGTTTGTTTGTTTGCAATGGCTCAGGACACCATGAGCCATTGTGTGTTAGGGGTAGGTGGACAAATGACAACATGTCTTGTTGATTCTTAGGGCCTTATCAAATGAAGAACAGCCTTAGCTATCTCTGGTGTAGACGACAAGACTCTGGAATTGCAGGTCCAGGCTGGGTTTGGATTAGACATTAAGTATGTCTAATGGGATGTGCTGGCCATATTTTGCACGTGAGAGAGGAGCAGATATTTGTGACAAAAGGTCAGACAAGGGAGGAAGGTCTGTAAATACTCTTCCCCTCCCCTCTCACCCATCTCCTGAGACAAGCACATTCCCCTGCCTTTGACTCCAGGCGTCTTTATTTTCATTGGTGTTTATGGATACAATGTTATGGACAAAACTGGAAGTTTCCTTGTGCCGTCGAACTTCCTCCTTAGGCATGTGCCATCGCTACTGGAAAACCAGAGTGTGGGTTCAGTGTGATCAGAGCTGTGTGGAGCTAAGCTGCTCCAGGTGACCCAGAGACCTGTATCCTGAAGTCAAGCCACCCATGAGACCCTCAGAAATGATTATTGTCACAGGCTACTACGATGTTTGTGTCTGCTTCTTATGCAGTCTTGGCTGACTAAGACAACCCACGGTAGTGACCCAGAGCCCCAGTGACCTCCTAAAACACAGAAAGTGGACACACAAATTCCTTAAGAGTAGGCTGGAAAGGAGGAAAGAATGAATGTAAGTACTGGGCGAGCTAGGGGAAGTTCTAACTGCTTGGAGATCTCCAGGGAACTGCTGGATACGGAAGCAATTGACCCTTCAGGTCTCCCAGGCTGGTTAGGGCAAAGGCATAAAGAGTCGGTTGAGAGCCTGGGTGAGGCGAATACCTTTACAGACTGAGGTTGCTCAGGAATTCCCAGTGCATATATGCAGGGTACACACTTACTGTTTGATAGGTTTATTATACAGCAATTTCCTGATAATTAAACATCTTAATATAACTTTGTGGTCAGAACACTTTTCGAACATTCCAGAGATTACCTTAAAAAAATTTTTTTTGTTGCATTGTATATATTTTTAGAGGAGGGTCAAGTGAACACAAATAGATAAACCAAGGTTGCTAAGAAAGGGGGTTGGGTGGGAAAGAAAAATGCCATTCAGAAATAGACCGTGAAGCTAATTACTTGGATAAACCAACATTAAAAAAATGTTGTTTAAGATAACGGCCGTACACTCAGATTCCTTGGGGGGTCACATGGGTAACATGAATAAAGAAACCAAGTTGGAGCGGGGAGAGTGTGGTATTATGGAGTGTGTGCTCAGATTAGGGAGGATGCGGGACTTGGTTGTCTCTGCATCTCGCCCTATGACAGTGAGGGTCTAATGAAGCTAAGTCTGTTCCAGAGAAACAGTGTTGCAGTGGGTAGGTGAGTGTAAGGGCCGCGAGAGGCTGACATACAGCCCGATCCGAGCCGGGCTTAATAAACCTGGGCCAGGCCAGGACACATGCACTGGAAGGCAGAGGGGGCCTGATTTCAGCCCCTGCTCACCTCCTTCAGCCTGCCCTGGTGCAGATCAAGATCATACAGTGTGGACCCAGGAGGTCTCATCTCCTGTTATAGAGACTGTTACAGAGACTGGTTATAGTGAACCACTCTTGGTCTTTCTCACTCACTCACTCACTCACTCATTCATTCATTCATTCATTCTTTTCTATGACTCTGGGGATTAAACACAAGATTTTTTTTTTTTTGCATGTTAAGCAAAGTGTTCTTCCACCTAAACTAAATTCCCATCCTTCTTAAACTTTGAGACAAGATCTCACTAAGTCACCCAGACTGGCCTTGAACTTACTCTGCAAACACTTAGACACATGAAATAAAGACAAAATTTTCTTCAAAAATGAAATGATTTAATTAAAAAATAAAAGTAATATGAAAAAGATAAATCTGTCTGGATGATAAGGACAAGGGGGAATGCTAGATCCTAGGCAAAGAGATAGGAATGATGAGAAATGAAGCAAGAGGCAGAAAGGGGTCACCTGGGAGGCAGCGCTTCGGAAAGGCGTTAAAGCATATCGGAGGTGAGGATTGATAAACAAGGTAATGTTCAGAGAGTTCTGGAACTGAAGGATGTGAACGTGTAGACTGAACGATGAATCACTGTGAATATCTATCGAATGAAAAGATCCCGAAGACAGGAAGCCTGGGATGAAAGGAAGGGAGAAAGAAAGGGAGAGAAACCAAGAGCAGCACACCGTTCTGAGGGAATCTCGGTCCCAGTCCCTGTGAGTAGCATCGGATGCTGAAACAGGAAACAATGCATGTGACTCCAGAGTTCCGAGAAAAAAAATGATTCTTCATCGACTTTTCTCCATTTAGAAAAATGATCTGGTATAACTGAGAGATAGTCCCGAAAGCTATGAGGATCTATAGAAGGTGTATGCCACAAACCCTTTACTTATTTATTTGGAAGTTAAGAATATGTCCCAGTAAAAAAACCCAGAGAAGGAACTGGGTAGAGAGCTGAGTCATTGAAGTGCCTGCCAGGCAGGCGTGCGGACCTGAGTTCCATCCCCGGGTCCATAGGAAAGACTGAGTGTGGTGGTCTGTGTTGGTAATATCAGCACTGGGGGGCGGGGGGCTGGGACAGATCCCTGGGGCTCACTGGCCAGCCAGGGTTTCCTCATCAGCAAGCTCCAGGTCCCAGTGAGAGACCTCGTCTCAAACAAGCAACCCCACAAAACAAAAGAACAAGGTGGATGGCTCCTAAGAACTGATGCCCGAGGGTCACGTCTGGCCTCCACACGCATGTGCAGACACATGCATCCACATCTGTATTCCTGTGCACATACACACAAAGAAAGGTACTGGACCAGCTTTATGGGCTTGACGCAAGTTAGAGCCATTTTGGGAGCATCTCAATTGAGAGAGCACCCCCAACAGACTGCCCTGTTGGCATCCTGTGGTGCACTTTCTTCATGGCAGATTGACATGAGAGGGCCCGGGTCTCTGTGGGTAGTGCCATCCCCCGGAGGCAGGTGATCCCAGCCGAGCAAACCATTAGCAAGCAAGCCAGTAAGTAAGCAGTACTCCTCCATGGCTTCTGCATCAACTCCTGCTTCTGATTCCTGCCTTGAGCTCCTACCCCGACTTCTCCATACACTGGACTCTGAGCTGCAAGATGAGGTGAAAACCAAAACCAAAACCAAAACCAAATCCAAAATCTCTTTGCTTCCCGAGTTGCTTTTGGGTATGGGATTTATAACAGCAGTAGCTGTTATAAATAAGCTAAGACACAGCTTTAAAATGCTAAGATCTAACCCAAGAGAACATGTTAGGAGAGTTTCAGGAAGCCGCCATGGTGAAAGGTGCTGTCACTCAGGTGAGGGGCAGGGCAGTATGGTAAGATGACTCCTGGGGAAAGCCAAAGTCCCAGTGGAACCCTCGGCATGATGGGAAGTTTACAGTGGAGACCGAAGAAGTTGCTACAAAGGCACACATTACAAGGGGAACATAAGCAACTGGAAACCCAAAGAGAATAATAAAGCTTATGACAACGCAGGTAATGTTATACATTATTTACAAAAGCTATTAATCCAACACTGTAAGTGCTATGTATTTTCAGATTTTAGAGAGGTAAGGAATTGAAGACAGTTAAATTGGTTAAATGACAGAATGTGAACATCTTTACCATTGGCACTGTAAATAAAGAGATCTCTGAAATTGCTAGATGGGTGCGGAGATTTGAGCTAAGAAAAAAGTAGAGACACCCAAAACCTTTATAAGTAGTAAGTTAAGAAAGGCTGGTGAGGGGTTGGGGATTTAGCTCAGCGGTAGAGCGCTTGCCTAGTAATCGCAAGGCCCTGGGTTCGGTCCTCAGCTCAAAAAAAAAAAAAAATGCAAAAAAAAGAAAGGCTGGTGAGAGCTGGAGAGATGGCTCAGCGGTTAAGAGCACCAGCTGCTCTTCCAGAGGTCCTGAGTTCAATTCCCAGCAACCACATGGTGGCTTCCAACCATCTGTAATGGGATCTGGTGCCCTCTTCTGGTGTATCTGAACAGAATGACAGGATACGACATGAAATAAATAAATCTTAAAAAAAAAAAGAATAAAAATAAAAGGACTGGTGATAGTTGAAGGAATGATGCGTTTTTACTGCATTGCTTGAGTTTGTAAAGATAATTAACATAATAATTCAGATCAAGTAGGCAGGAGATAAGAATGATCCAGAACAGCTAAATTCACTTCTCTTTGTTGTTGTTGTTTAATTCTGAGGTTGTCCTTTTATTATAATATTTCTACCCTTTCCTTACCCATGTGCCCCTCCCCCTGTTCTCCTTCAAATCCACGACATCTTTTTTATTACATGCATTTGTATATACATGTACATCCCCAAACAGCCTACTGAGTCCCTATAATGTTCCTTGTGTGTATGGTTTCAGGGCTGACCATTTGGCACTGGGCAGCCGGTGCTCTTCTCAGGGAAAGGCCACTGCTCTCACTCTCGGCTTTACTCCATTACTTAGTGCAGTGCTGGGACCAGTATGGTTTGGCCACCCTTGTCCAGCTCACGCTTGGGCAGTCACGTTGGTGAGCCTTTATGGTTACTGCTTTGGGTATTACAGGAAGACATGGTCTTATGGCAAAGTCCCTGTCCCCCTGGCTCTTACAAGCTTTCTTCCCTCTCTTCCTTAATGTCCCCTGAGCCTTAGGTGTGGAAGTGTTTTGCTGATGTCTTCATTTGGACTGAACTCTCCAGCTCTTCTTTTCGACTGGTTGAGGTTTTCCGTAGTGGTCTCCATCTGTTGCAGTAAGAAATTTCCTTGGTAAGGGGTGAAGACTACACTTATCAGGCCAGATATTGGAGGAGGACGGGGGACGTCTGGGTAAATTTGCTTCTTGATGTCCTAAGAAAGAATTGGGGTTGGCAAGGTGGGTCAGCAGGTAAAAGAGCTTGCTGCCAATAAGGCATGATGACCTGTGTTGGATTCCTGGAACCCACGTAGAAATGGAAGGAGAGAAAGGCATGGAGCCTTTCTTCAAGAAAGACTCTGGTCTTCTGACTGCCATATGTATGTTGTGTAACGTGCCCCTCCTCCACTAAAGAGAAAAGGAAAAAGTAGTTGCCCTCTGACCTCCACACACAAGATCGTGTCACACGTGTTCATACATGTGTACGCACACAACCACACAAGTAAATGTAATAACAATTTTGAAAAACAAATAAGCAACATGTAACATGAATAAGTCAAAAGCAGCCGCATGAAAGGATATTTAGAGATCTGAAATAGTTTTCTGGAAAGATATGGGTATGAGTTAAAGTCTAGTTAATTTTGAAGAATAGAATTAAGGATGAAGTGGGGTGAGAGACGGCTGTGCCGTTTTAGTTTTAAACTGTGTGCATCATTTTAAGGCTTTTTAATTTTTACTTATTTATACACTTTTTAGCTTTTCACGACAGTGTTTCTCTGTGTAACCCTGGCTGTCTTGGACCTGAACTCACTCTGTAGACCACACTGGCCTTGAACTTGGAGACCTTCCTGTCTTCCAAGTGCTGGGACTAAAGGCATGTGCCACCTTGCTCTAAGGTTTACTTTTAATGGCGTGTGTGCCTGTGTGTCTTTGTGTGGGCATGAGCGTGTTCATGGAGGCCTGAAGAGCTGTCAGATTCTCTGGAGCTGGAACTAGAGCTGACTGGGAACTCCCTGATGGGGGTGCTGGGAACTGAATTCAGGTTCTCTGCAAGAGCAGTGCACGCTCTTAACGCTCGGTCAAACCATCTCTCCTGCCCCAAATTGTGTGCATTGCTGTTTCTACTTCCAAACAAGGCAGAAGTCATGAATTTTAGAGAAACAATGCCTATGTTACTCTCGTGCTCGAAATATCCCCTTGCTGACTATGTAGGCATCTAGCCCAGAAGTGGGAGCTAGATATATTAATCTCCTTTTCCTACTTCTGAGGGTTTCTTGTTGCTACCACCAGGAATAACTTGCTAGTTTCGTTCAGCCCCTGGCCATATCCATCGCGCAAGACAGTAGACTTACTCTTTCCAGTTTCGAACTCCACTTTGTAACAAGCGATCCCTTTTATACGTAGAACCCCAGCTTGGGGTGTATAGGAATACTCAGTAAATATTTTTAGACAGCGCGATGATGCCCAGAGAGACTAAGTGTCCCCTGCAGTCTGTTGCTACACTTCTCTCTCCAGGTGCCAATGTGTTTGCTTAGTCAACATGCATTCATGAAGCTCCTACTGTATTATGGGTTGCTAGTAAAACATGGACCGAGTTTTCATGCAGACAGATGTGAGCCAGTATGTAATTACATACTGCAAGTCATATTATAAAAGAAAAGAACTGCATGTTTTTGTCAAAGGATCAAGTGACCCCTTTCAGTGGAAATGACCTATAAATTAAGGATGAGCTAAGCCTGACTCACATGAAAGTGACATGTTCTAGATAGAGGGTACTTCCCGAACACATGTTCTGAGGTGAGAGGGAGTGAATGTGTAGTCACGAGGCTTCTCAAACTTTACTGTGCATCGACAGATCCCCACCCCCACCCCCAGATATGGTTTCTCTGTGTGGCCCTGGCTGTCCTGGAACTAGCTCTGTAGACCACCAGGCTGGCCTCAGGCTCAGAGATTCATCTGCTCCTGAGTACTGGGATTAAAGGCTTGGCCACCACTGCCTGGCTCACCCACAGACCTTAGTAGAAGGCATTATTCTCACTTAGCAGTTCTGGAGTGGGGCAAAAGTCTGGGGTTGCCCATCAGCTTCCTGGTGGTGCTGGATCAGCTGTTAGGAGTCTCAGGTTTGCACGTGGGTTAGTGATGAGTTAGAGAAGCCTCGGAGAGACTCCTAGAGGTGTGGCGAAGCACGCCCAGCTGGGATTAAGGTGAGGAGATGGATGGATGGTGGGAGGAGTATGTAGAGCTCGCACAGGGAGGTTTGGAAGAGCTGCCTTGAACGGGCAATTGATTCTTCAATGGTAAGAAACATCACTGAGAACTGTCATTGTTGAAGTAGATGCACCCTTGCGATATTACAATTCTGGGCTTTATCTTGATGCTGGAATACATTAAAGAACCAAAGGGATGCCAAAGACAACCAGAGGCACCCAGGAACTGGCAAGCCACAAAGCGAGAAATCCATCCAACGGGTCCCCATTCCTTTCTTGCCACCTGCCTCTCTCACCCTTGCTGGGTGAGAGGGTCTATGAGGGTGGGGTGCTGGGAGGAGGGACCTAAAGATTCATGGTGAAGCCTCAGCCTACCGCTAGTCAGTTGTGTGCCTGCCTGGCTCATCCTTAGCCTCCATTTCTGCTTTTGTACCAGTGAAACAGGCAGGTCCTGCAGAGGCTGTGGGGAATGACCAAAAAGTCATTCAGCTAATTACCTGTTCTCCAGTTCGGGAGCAGCTCAGAACAACTACTACCTGAATTTCCAGGATTGACACAGTGAGGTAGAAATGCTAGTCCCGCAGAGCCTAAGACGTCATAGTATTTGAGGTGAGCCTGGCAGAATACATGCAAAAAAAAAAATTACTTTTGGAAAAAGATAATTCTCTGTG
This sequence comes from Rattus norvegicus, assembly GCF_021556685.1. NCBI lineage: Eukaryota > Metazoa > Chordata > Mammalia > Rodentia > Muridae > Rattus > Rattus norvegicus. Next base: position 79,863,212 of record NC_141543.1, read on the forward strand.
GAGAGGAAAATGAGTTGAGTTTCCCTGTTCAGGTCTCTGTTGACCTTCTCCTTGTCCATCTGTCTGTCTGTCCATCTGTCCGTCCTTCTTGGTTAACAACAGGATGCCCTCTTTCTCCCTCTTCCCAGTTGCAAACAAGTCCGGAGCCTTTCTGTCTGCACACCCTGCCTCTGTTTAAAGGAACAGACACCCATTTCTCACCAAGGAACTGTTAGGTAAACAATAATATATTTTCTTAAACCCAGAGAGTGGTTTAACATACTCAGCACGAAGTGAACGGCCTCCAGCATTCCAGGGCTGGGCTCAGGACAAAGGTCTCCAGAGGAAGACGCTTCCTCTTTTGAAAGGAGTAAAGGAGGACAACAGGAAACCCTGGCCAGAGGGCGCCGGAGCTCCGGAGCTCCGAGGCCACAGACAGGAGCCAGCCTTCATTCTGTCTAAAGAACTTGGTGTGCTCAGCTGTCCCTAGCCCGAGCTGGCAGGAGACCACAGCGTTGGCTCCCTCGGTGCCCTGTCCCTTCTCCACTCAAACACATGACCTCAGTACACCCGACATCAGGAGTTAGACTGGCTTCACAGATGGAGAAACTGAGGGCTGGAAGATTAAGTTTTCACTGTCACAAAGAGATGGTTCTCTTCAGGGCTCAAAGACCAGTCTAGTTTGCATCAAAGTTCATTTCCAACATCTCAGCATTGACTTCTCAGAGCCCAGATTTCTGAGCACCGAGACAGTTGTCCAAAGGCCTTGTAGGTGAGGCAGGGTCATCTTTCAGCTCTGGAGGTCAGGATATGAGGGGGTGCTTAAATTGGTAGCTAGCTTAGGGATAGTATTGCGGTTCCTGAGGCCCCCACTCAAGTCCCTGCCACTGGGAGTTGCAGTAACCCCTTAGATGGATGTGCACTTCTGGTTTCCGCCATCGTCCTTCTTTCTTTTTTTTTTTTTTTTTTTTTTGGTTCTTTTTTTCGGAGCTGGGGACTGAACCCAGGGCCTTGCGCTTCCTAGGCAAGCGCTCTACCACTGAGCTAAATCCCCAACCCCTATCATCCTTCTTTCTGAGTGATTCCTTTAGCTTCCAAACAAGAAAGCCACTGGTCCCATACCCATGCACATATGTTCCCGACAAATAAGCAACAATCATCAGAAATAGAAGACTACAGGATGTGTGGCTTCTGGTGGGAGAAGAGAACAATGGTGGCTTCTGATGGGAAAGGTGCAGTACGGTGTGCAGTGGGCTGCTACTGGCTTTAGGTTGGGTTCAAAAGTCATCACTAGGAGAGTCCCTGGGAAACCCCTTACCTCTTGTGATCCCTGTTTTCCCATCTGCCACACCTTCCATGGGAGATGATGGAATGTCTCTGTGCTGAGTCCTCCCCATGGGCCTGCTTCCAAGTGAGTTGAAAATAAAAAAAAATTGTTTTCATTTTTTAGTGGTAGGATGGAGCTTGGGGAGTATGTGCTGTGCAAATGATCTACCGTTGAACCTCACCTTTAATCTCAAAGCAAGTGCATTTAACTGTCAAGCCACATTGGATGTGGTGTAGATTGGGACTGGGTACTCTATAGGTGCTCAGCCAATGTTAATTCCCTCGATGCCCTGACCCCAGGGGGCAAAGAGTGGAAGCTTCATGGGTCACTTTTGGTAGGCTGGACAAAGCTGATGACAGAGGTGTGGTTGCTTCAGGTCCCCATGGCACCCTAACAGAACCGGAATGTGAGATCCAAGGTAAAATGTGGTCGCTCGAATGAGGCTGATTGCTGCCATCTTCCGCAGTGGTCTCCTCCCTAAGAAGATAAAAGAACCACGTTTGCCCCATGGAAGGGAAGACTAGGTCCTAAAGGGCAGAGCAGAGGCTGGGCTTATGATTGACAGATGGTACCGTTGAGAATGCCAAGGATAAGAACCAGAAAGTGTTGGGTGCTCACTGTGGCAGCTGCTCGCTATGTTGCACTGTGATGCTGGAGTGACGTGGGCGAGCACGTTGCTCTTCTCCTCTGGGGCCATGTTCGGCCCTTCTCTCCATGCAGACACTGGCCCCTATGGACCACATATCCTTGCCTTACTTATCTATTGCCTTCATGTTGAGCTTGTCCAAGCAGAGACAGTGCCAGGACATCATAGGGGAAGCAGAGAGGTTGGGACACCTTTGTTTTTTCTCCAAAGTCTCATGTAGCCCAGCCAGACTACCCTCGAACTTATTAGGTAGTGGATGAGGACCTCAAATTCCATATCTTCCTGTGTCTACCTTCTAAGTTCTACGATCACACGTATGTGCTACCATACTGGGCTTGGATTGACGGCACTTCTTGCCCCAACTATTCCCCAAGGCTTCTAGTGTTAGACTTCTTCTCAGCCTCTGCCTCTATCCAGCCTCTCAGTTCTGGTCAGGACACTGTTGTTAGTTGCCGGTAGCCTGACTCTACCCCTACTTGGAGAAACTTCATTGAGTTCTCGTGAAGCCTCCCTACCCTCAGCTTGTGTTTCGTGTTTTCTGCACATTAGGGTGGGTCTTGTCAAGGTTTTTTTTTCTTTGTACAGGGCAGCAGATCTGTGCAGGGCTGTCAGACTCGTGTGGGCAGAGAGCACTCACTACCCACCGAGGCGGGTAAGGGGCACGACTCACCTGGGCCTGCAACGGTGAACCTGCCTCCTGCTTGGCTTTAGGGCTGCAGGTAGAAGGCACCTGGGCGAGATATTCAGGGTGCATGGGATATTGGGGAACATTTAGACATTGACTATCTCTCCCTTGTGACCTGTGTTGGGAACAGAGTGTGTCTGTTTTAGGTATTTCATTACTCTGACAAATACTTGAGAGGAGCAAGTTCAGAGAGGAAGATTGATTTTGGCTCATGGTTTCAGACGGTCAGTGGTCCCATTGCTTTAGGTCCAGGAGGAAGACTCATCGTGGTGGTGAGTATGTGGCAGAGCAGGGATGTTCACTTCATGGTGGCCAGGAAGTAAAGAGTCCTGCGAGAAGATACTGCCCCCAAGACCTCAGTGATCTACTTCCTCCATTGGGGTCCTACCTCCCACATTGCCCGTCACTGTGACCTCATCACATGTTACATTCATTGGTGGACTCATCAATTGATGAGGTCAAAGGCTCATTATCCAATCACCTCTCTATGACTGGATCTATCTGGGGACCTAGTCTGCTGTATACAAGCCCTTTTGTAACGATCTTGGTAGGAATGAAGATATCCTAAATATCTTCACTCTAAATATCTAAATACACAGATAAATGTCCTTCCTTATCAGACTGAGAAAATGGATTCCAGGAGACTGGAATTTATCCAGGGATCTCATGCTGGGAGAAGGATAAGACTGAATGAAGCCTAGTCCTAGCTGGAGGGGAAATCAGGTCTCTGAGAGAGAGATTTCACACAGTTTGGACAACTTGTGAGATCACTTTGTAGGAGGGACTGGAGCCAGAACAACAATGTGTTAATGATTGGCAGGACCACACCTTGGACCAGGACTGCTTACTTATGCATACCTCTGCCCCTTATTTAAACCTCAACTTCATGTCAGGACCCTGTAGCTGAACTTGCCATGATAAAAGCGTCGTTGGACAATTAGTTCCTCTTTCTAGTGTGACCATAGTGATCAAACCTAACCTCTTGTTGCTGTTACTCATTTGTTTAATTGATCTATTGAGGATGTGTGGCCGAGTAGAGCTTGATAAGGCTGCCAGGGCTTGGGCTCTGACCCTAAAAGCTGCAGCAGCATTTGGGGGGTACTTTACATTCAAACCATAACAATGTCACTCTATCTGACTTAGGCATTGATGGGCACAGTGTCTGTTGGCTTCCCCAATAGAGCTCTAGGATTGCTGGGGGCAGGGAGGGAGGGCAGGCCAGTGCATTGGTGCACTATTGAAGATATCCAAGTAGTCTCCCACTTTCAGAGTTCCCTCTTCCTCCTTGCATCCTCTCCCTTCCAGCTTCTTCCTCTTACTTTTTAGCCAGTTTGGGGACAATTGGGCATGGTTCCCTCAATCCACCATGCAGATGCGTCACTGAAACTTTGACAAATGTGGAGACGGCTTGACCCTGGTAAGCTTTGGCAGGGGTGAAAGGTAAGACAGAAAAAAGAGTAGAAGACTCAGTATACATATATACATATGCAAACATATACATACATATGTGTAATACAGGTATTCATGTATTAATAAACACCATCTCTCAGTCACTCCACTGTTAGACCCTGTTTTAATGGTTTTGTTTTTTCACTGCTACCCATAGACAATGTCAACCCTTCTCCCTACAACCCCATTCTATCTGCTTCTAGGCCACCACCTCTTCACAGACTGTATCTTTATATCCATTTTCCAGATGAGAGAACAGAGGTTTGGAGCAAGGAAGTCCCTATTATTGGTAAGAGGCCAAGGCTGATGTCATCAACATAGCTGCATATGGCTGTTGGCCACAGAGTGGCTGCTCTAGTCACATTCTCCATACATCAGCATGAATACGTTATCCATGTATGGAAACCAGTATCCCAGTATGGATATTGGTTTGTCCAGGACCTTGTGTCAGGGTGTTTCTCAGAATGTTGTGGAGCTGGTGACCTAGTGTGTGTGTGTGTGTGTGTGTGTGTGTGTGTGTGTGTCTGTAGGTATTTGTGTCTTCTCTGGGTCGAGCAGGAGCTGAAGTGACTATGACACACACACACCCTACGATAAGGGATAGGCTGGATTTTACTTAGAATCTTTTATCAGGTAGCAAGAACAGCAAGCAGTCCCTGAGGTGGGTAGAGGAATGCTGGGAGTCATTGTGGGTGGGGCAGGCTGGGTGGTGACGGGGACACTTTCAGGTATGGGAAAGGCTGGTTTGAGGGTCTGTAGGAGTCGGTGGCCTAGAAGCAGAGGGAAGGAGGACATGAGGGAGAGCATTAGACAATGTCCTTATGGGCATTGGTGAAAAGGGGAAGCCATGAGAACATGATTTAGCTGGCCACTGGCTCTGGATATTGGAGAGTCTTTTGCACAGGAGGCCAGCCTATCTCAAGACAGTTGTGAACAGATTCCTTGCTCCTTGGGGAGCAAAGATGGATGGCCTGTTGGACTTGAATGTGGGGATGAGGGACCAGGAGGCTGATCCGATGAGAAGGAAGAGTGAAGTAATTCAGGAAAAAGTGGAGATGCAGAGCCATTCAAGTGGAAAGAGACCACCAAGGAACGGATCTCACAGGTTTCTATACCTCAGTTCCAAGCCATCTCCTTTAACAGTTGGCCAAGATGGGAGCAGGGCTAAACATCCCTTTTCTGGAGACCACACACTAGTCTGTGTGGAGCCACTTCTGATGGTGCTGATCCACATTGGCTACCATGGAAGGACAGCCACACCCACTGTGTGCTGAGAAAAGCCAGTTCCAGGGCATTCAACAACTAAGCAAGCCCATCTGCACAGCAGGACCTGAGTGTGTGAGTCTCTGAGGGCAGATGTCTGGGAATGAAAGGCGCGGCAGCATACCAAACCCTCTTCTCTCTGAGACAGGAGAAATTTTGACTTTGTTTATTTATTCTCTCTCTCTCTCTCTCTCTCTCTCTCTCTCTCTCTCTCTCTCTCTCTCTCCCTCTCTCCCTTTCCCTCCTTCCCTCCCTCCCTCCCTCCGTCTCCAGCTTTCCTCCCTCCCTCCAGTATTTATCTGTGTAACAGCCCCAGCTGTCCTGGAACTCACTTTGTAGACTGGGCTGGCCTTGAACTCACAGAGATCCACCTGCCTCTGCCCCCGAGTGCTGGGATTAAAGACATGCGCCACCTTGCCTGCCTTTAAATTTTCTTTGCACTTATTTATTTATGTGTGTGCCACAACATGCATGTGGAGGTCAGAGGACAAGTTTCTGGAGTTGGTTCTCTGGGTCAAATTCAGGTTGTCAGGCTTGTGCTGGTGGCTTTACCATGGAGTTATTCTGCTGGCTAAATTTGTTTATTTTGTTTTGTTTTGTTTTTTCCCCAAATGTTCTCACAGTGTTTGCCTATTATAAGTTGACAATGAGCACATGTTCTTTAATTCACAGTAAGAAAGAAACTTTAGGGTCAAGAATACAAGTCATGGGAAAATGCTTTGGCCTTATAAGTCTCAACAGTCTGAATTTGATCCCCCGAACCCACTTTTAGTTGGATCCTTGTTCAGACACCTGCAGTTCTATCATTCCTATGGATGGTGGAGACAGGAGAATTGTCGCAAGCTCAGGGGACAGCTCGCTTGGAGTTCTTGGCACAGGAGCATTGATGAGAGTTGAAGGCTTAGGAAGGTGGAAGGCAAGGGCTGATCCCCCAAAGTTGTACATGTGCTATGCTTTTTTGAGAGCATGCACGCGCGCGCGCGCACACACACACACACACACACACACAAACAAATACACTCAGTCATATGCACACACTAAAACAAACAAACAAATAGAAACACTAAAAGATTTTCACCTTTAAAATCTATACGTGGTAGATGAGAAGGAAATCACGGACCAGCACCTGGCTTCAGATGTCTGAGCTAGGAAAGGAAATGTGGTATAAGTTGCTTCAAAGTGCAGGGACTGAAAGTCTTGTCCTATTTTTCCATGCACATGTGCCAAGAGAGGTACCATAACTAGGGTAAAGGACAAAGACAGAGGGGGCTATCACTTCAGGCAGCCAAGGATTTGAGGAGATGGGGGTGGGGAGGAATCTGGCACAGGAAGTGGGGTTGGCCCTAGCAGGCAGAGGAGCACCTCTCCCTGGGGCAGGTGGAAAGGCAGGAAGGATGGTGCACGCACTAGAGCTGTAGGTGGGGAGGCAGGAAGGTGAGGGCGTCCTTTCCTGATTGCCTCTATTTTCTCTGCTAAGGAGGAGGCGAGGCCATCCTGTGAGGGGGGGACAGGCAGCTTCTCAGGCTGGGGGATCCAAAGGGCTAGACTTGGGGAAGTTGGGAAGGACCCTGGGGGAAGAAAGGCTGTTATACTGTTACAAGCTGTTACTGTTACCAACAGGTGATCTCTGTCCAGAGCCAGCTGTGCCACCGGCTTTCCTTCATGGGGCTCGGCACCTGTCTATGCAGCTGGAGGACTTCTCTCTGTTTAATTCGGGTGTCTCGAGCTGCCAGGAGATAAGATACTTTTTTTTTTTTTTTTTTGGTTCTTTTTTTTTCGGAGCTGGGGACCGAACCCAGGGCCTTGCGCTTCTTAGGCAAGCGCTCTACCACTGAGCTAAATCCCCAGCCCCCGAGATAAGATACTTTGTTGGGCTGATTGCAAGGCCCTGAGGTTGGAAAGGCTAAGTGGAACTAAGGACTGGGAGGTAAGGGGGTTCTCAGGGACAGCAGGAGAGATGGGGAAGTCAGCAAGCAGAGAAGAGAGGTCTTGTGGGAGCGAGGGGTGGGAAGGAAGAGAGACAGTCGGCAAACAAAGAGGGTATGAGAGCAATGGCTGCCCAGCCTAGGGAGGAGATGCTGGGGGGTGGGCCCAGGGTTCCATTAGGATCATGGCAGAAGGAGTGGAAATGGAGGTGAGTCAAGGTCATTGGCTGAGGCCAGGGTAGCAGATAACCTGGTAAGGAGCAGGGAAGGTGTAAACAGGGGGACTCTGGGAAGCCACGTGGGGGATGCTGGGAATAGAGAGAGCAAAGCATTGAGAAGACATAGGGAAGGCCCTGGAGGGCAAGGAGGAGACATTCTTTATGATGGGGGTGTGGGGTGTGGCAGCAAAATCAAGGAAGGTTGGGGGTGGGGGTTGACAGGGCAAAGAGCAGTTCTTGAATTTAGACTGTGAGAGGAAGCCTGGAGACTGCTAAAGTACGTGGTACAGTGGAGAGGAAATGGAGACCAGAAGAGACCAGCTAAGCTGCTCATGGCTGATGAACAGCAGACTGCTGTGTAACCCTCATGCTAGGCTGTGGCATCTTCATGGGGCTGGGACTAAGGAGTCACGTTGGAAATCATCTCCAGGATAGTGGCTTTAAATTAAACAATCAGAGAGCCAGGAAGTGTGGAAAGCTAGAGCTGCAACCAATCAGGTTTCCTGATTCCTGGTGTGTTGTGGATCTTGGCGATGGGATAAGGAAGAGAGTATGCTGGAAAGGAATCCAGAAATAATATGTATGCATGTGTGTGTGCATGTGCATGCATGCATGCGTGTATATGCAAGTGTGCATATGTGCATATATGCATTTATTTGCACTCATGGGCTGTGTTTATAATAAACTTGGACTGGGCCAGTATTTATCTTTGCAAAGAAAAAAAAGTATGGTTTATAACGTTAATTTTGTCAAACGTCTATTTTTAACGATGGTTCTTAAGCGCTTTAACCTCCTTTGTAGCCCACCACCCACCAGAAGAGGTGGAAAAGAAAGGATACAGGGGGAAGTGGATCTGTTCAGAAATGGTTCTTTGGCACAGCTCCCGTCTGTGTTGTCTGGAAATCGACAGTTCGGTTCACAGGTTAGCAGACAGTGGCAGCTCAATCCACTTGCAAACACCTCACCAATACATCGGCAGTCCAGGTCCGTAGAGTCTGGAGAGCAAACATGACTCAGTAGCAGTGGCACAACCTAGCAGAGACAGCCAGGCCTCAGCTTCAGCTCAAGTCAGCAGGAGGGACCCGGAGGGACGCCAGGAGTTCTCGGCCGTGTTTCTTCCAGGGAAGTAAAGATCAGAGAAGATGTAAGACCCAGAAGGGTTGCACGGCTAGCTCTATAAGCAAGCCTAGCTCCCATCCCCACTGCCCAGAGTCTTATTTATACTGTCTCCAAACATCACGTGTCCTGCACGGTTCTTGCCTCACCGGATGTGCATCTGTCTCAGCTGACGTCACTCTACCAATCAGCCCAGTAGCAGGAAGAAACGGCAGCAAAATACTAGGAGTTTATGGAGTCCCAACAAATGCAACTCAACTACAAAATGTAAGGTGGTCCGATATACATATCATATATATATATATGTATATATATATGTGGTGTATGTCATCGAAGAATCCTTCATCACGTGTTCTTTCACGTGCTTGCTTTAGCAGAACATCCTTTTTTTCCTGTATCTGCTTCCTGTAGGAAGGCTAAACGTTCTTTCACGAGTCTGCCTCAGTCTTTCATCTGTGTCCACTTCAGGAAAGCACTCCTGCAGGTGTTCACCTAGGCGAAACACCTTCTAACGCAACTGACTTCCCAAAGAACCCTTAAGTTTCCACTTCAACGGTTGCCTTTGCAGAGGATGAAGGTAAATGCTTCCCGGAGGCGGAGGCGGGAACAAAGAGCTGCCCACTTAGCATTGTCTGCTTCTGGTCCACAAGGAGCAGGCAGCTCGCCTGTACCAAGAATGTCCACATGTTTTGCAGCATACTGGAATTACTGTGACTCTATACCTGCTCTGACCTACGGTAATGTTGCAGGCTCAGACTGCCCACTGCTTATATGAATGCCGGGACACCTTTGCTGGCCACAGTGGCTTAGCCAGGACTTGCAGTAAGCTTTAGGGTTGTCATAACAAATTACCTCAGACTGGGAGATTTAAACAACAGATTTTTTTTTCCCCCTTTCTCACAGTTTTGGAGCCTGCAGTCCAAACCTGGCTGGTTTCACCGGAGGCTTGTCTCCTTGTCCTCTCTGTGTCTTCATGCATTTTTTTCCCCTCTGTGCCTGTGTCCTGATTTTGAAAGACCCCCGAAGGGAGCCCCCCACTCAAGTCTCGGGAAAGACGCGCACCCAGTAGGACACAGACACCGACCTGCTGTAATCACACGAGGAAGATTTATTGTAAGCGAGATGAAACGAGAGCTCAGGCCAGCATGCTGGGGTCGAGACTCATACACCACACAGGGAGTAGAGGAGTTCGACCCCGACCTGAATTTTCACAGAGCTTATAAAGGAAAAAACCACAAACCAGGGGGATCAAGAGGGAGGGAGGAGGGGAATTCCAAAACCATAAACTGCCCATACAATTTAGGACTTTGTGACATTGTGATTAGGGGTAGTGACATTTTACAGGGCCATTGGACCATTGTGGCCGGAGGCTATGGGTCATTGTGGCTGTTCCAGGAAACCTTTCATGCAAGAATGTTCCGGGAACCATTGTACAGCAAGGGAGGGGCGAAAAGTTCATGTTCTCACAGACCCTACCTCTTCTTTTTGGGTAGCTAGGCGGCTTATTATTAATTTTTAATCCTTCATTCCCCACTTCTTCTTTTTGTTAATAGTTCTAATCCTAGAACTTCATGGAGAACTCAGCTTCATCTAGCATAACAGCTTGGTATTGTAGTCTTAACATGAGGATTCTAACCTGGACACTATCCAAGCCTATCCACCAAGGTCATGACTAGCTTTTAGAACTTCTAAGCTTATATGGACTGTGATCCCTGAGGCACAGTCCCAAGAAGTGTTAAGAGTACTAACATATGCAATGTTACATCATTTGTAATGGAAATCAAGCCTATCCCACACCTATCTTGACAGAACCCAGGACAAACATGACTGAATTTCCCTCTAGGTCCCAGCTCTCAGCCCCAACAGCTAGTACATGGCTGGTGAGGGCTGAGAATTGACAGCTGTCAGGGTGGTCAGCAGCACCAGGTACGGTCCTTTCCAGCGAGGCTCGAGTGTCTGGACTCAGTGTAGCTGCAACCTGGAACTGATGGGATGTCTCAGGGGTCTCCGGGGCATAGGCTGCTGTCAGCTGTGAGCAGATTTCTTTCTGTATCACCTGTAGGTCTTTTAGCCTGGCACACAAATCATTATTACTATGGCACTATGACATGTTGGTTCAGTAACATCATCTAATACAGTCAGGGGGGCTGAGGCCCCATATAAGATCTCAAAGGGGGTAAGGCTGAATCTGGAAGGGGTATTTCTTGCTCTGAAGAGAGCAAGAGGGAAGGAGTGTCACCCAGTCTGTGCCAGTCTCCATGGTTAATTTGGTCAGGGTCTCTTTTAGAGTTCTATTTATTTACCCTACCTGTCCTGAACTTTGAGGTCTGTAAATACAATGTAATTTCCAATTGACCTCTAAATACTTGGCCACACCCTGGCTTACCTTGGCAACGAAAGTAGGGCCGCTGTCTGACCAGATTACCTTGGGCATTCCAAATCGGAGATTTCTTCCAGTATCTTCTTGATGATTGCAGAGGCCGTCTCTTGTTTGGTGAGGAAAGCTTCTATCTATTCCTGAAAAAGTATCTACAAGCACTAGGAGATACTTGTGATTATATTTTTCTGGTTTTATCTCAGTGAAGTTCACTTGGACTTTTCACCAAACTCTCTAGGTCTCTTTGCCCTGTTTGCTTGCTAAGCATTCACTTATTGACATACCTTATACTTTCTACTGTCTCTCTGGCTAAAATCTTAAAGTCTATTACATACACTTAACTACTTGGACAAACTTTTTATCTCCTAATTGAGTCCATTTCTGTATTTGGCAAAGTGAGTCTTTCCTTTATTCTCTGGGGAGTATAGCTTTCCCCTCAATGTGCCATTGTCCTTTATCTTTTAAGCAATTTGGGCCTTTTCTAAGTGAGGCCATCCCTTAGTCCGATCCCAGTTCCCAGTGGCTGTCTCTTGCAGGCCTGCAACCAGGATGGGCTCCTGCATAACCATTTTTCGAGCCACTTTATCTGCTTCGTTATTGCCCCATGTCACTGAATCTCTTCCCTCCTGATATCCTGAGCAATGAATAGTACTCACAGTTGTTGGCTTCACCAGGGCATCCAAGAGATGGTAAAGGCATCTGCAGTGCTGATGTACTGGGGGGGGGGGGGGGTAGAGGTTCAGCCATCCCAGATGACATTGTATTGTCCACCATGGCAGCACCCACTTGTCTCTGACCTTCATTCATGAAGAGAACTGTTCCCGTCTGTGGACAAGGTCCTCGGGTTTCAGCAGGGGTCAATCAGCCAGTCGCAGAGGTCTTTCCTCCACCCATGGGCTTCTGCCAGTACTTGACACTCGTGCTGTGGTGGCTCCAGGTCCGGATTGGGCAGCAAGGTGACCAGATTGTCCCCAACTGGTAGAGAATCTAGTCCATGGCAGCTGACCAGTGGTCCCATCTTTTGGGACACTCTATTCAAAGGCAGAACATCAGCCACTCTATCACAGTTTAAGTCCTGGATTGGGTGATAATTGTTAGTGCCCGGCTGGCAGGAGTGATATGTTCCAAGTAGAACAGCGCTAAGCCATTCGTCTCCCAGCATCAGGTACTGGTGCACTGAGACAGGTCTTAAGCTCCGCATACACAGTCTGTAGATATGCATACACATGGCCTCACCCAGCCATTTCAGCCCACGCAAGCCATTTTGGAGAGCAATTTTCTCATGAGCAAGGGATGGGAGCAGTCAGGGATGACTATGAACTAGTGGGTTACCCGGCCCACGCCAAGGTCCACTGTTCTTCGGGCAGTCCATAAGTATTGTTTGTTGCCAGTAGGCCCCTGTACCCAAGGTCTTTGGATATTGGCCCACTGGAGGGGGGCATAGGAGCACAGAGCATTGGGTCCCTGCATCCACACTTCCCTTCTATCTCTGTACATAGCCAGCACTCTAGGACCAAGAGGCTCTCCAGTGTCCCCTCTTGTTCTTTCTGGGGCAGTCCCTGACCCAGTGTCTTTTTTTTTTCTTTGCATTAGGCACACTGATCTTTAGCCAGGAATTCTCTTCTGTTGCCAGGTACTGTCTTCCTAGGTTCCCTAACTACTGTGGCCAGTATATGTTCCTCTCTTGTCTTTTATCTCTCTTTAGCTCTCTAGCTTCCTCTTCTTTTAGTCTCTTTTCTTCCCTAGCTTCCTGCACTCTTTACCTCTTTCTTTCTTTCTTTCTTTTTTTTCTGTCTCTCTGCATCTTCTTCTACAGCTATTAGGTGCTGTCCACTTTTCTGCACAGACCCTGAACCATGCATCAACTTACAATAACTCTCTCAGCGACTTAGCTTAACCCTTCAAGTTTCTGTAACTTTCTCTTCATATCTTTTCCTTAGCTTAGCCAGATTGGTGGGGCATTTTCCAGCCCCTAGGAGACCCACCCTTGGAGCCTGGGGGCAGACCTGGAGCACTCCCTACCTTCAGGGGTATGAAGAGAGCAGGCAGAAGTGAGGGCCTTCTATGCGTGTTGGAACCCTTTTTTTTTTTTTTTCTGGCCTCTAGTAGGATTCCGTCTTTCCTCAGTGGTAAAGAAGACCTGTAACAGTTACTAACAAGCATATCAAATGGGATGGTGAGAAAACAAGAGAATCTTGAGAATAGAGTCTACCGAAGAGGGCAAACAGCATTTAGTCACACAGCTAAACCAGGAGGCCTTTCTTGGAACAAAAAGGCCATTGTCAGTGTCAGCTCCATGGCTTTGCCTCTCAAGAGAACCAGCCTCCAAATGACACTAGGCTTCTAGTAACAACTAATAACAAAAGGATGGAGAGATGGTTAGAACCTGGGTGCTAGATGCCAGGGGGCTGATAAAAGAATTGTAACCAGTTCACCTGGGGCTATCAGGACCTCAGTAGTAGCCCTTTACCAAACTGTCTCACTGGGTTTAAAGGCCCATGGAAAAGAAAACATTAATCCTGACCTTGGCTACCTCCAAGTAATTTAGTGCTGGAGACTGACTCCTCCCTTGGAATAAAGACAGCAGATAAGGCAGGCTTCCTTAAAGAACTTCTCTAAATGAGCACTCTCCTTCTGTGAGCAAATGTCAGAAATTCCTTTCCTGTTCTTGTTTACCTTATAGCCCCACCTAGCTCTCAGCCTTTTTAGATTATTCTTCCTGTAGCATTTCTAACGCAGCCTGTCCCTTTTTTTTTTTTTTTTTTTTTAGCCTGTTAACAGCATTTTTGATCTTTTAGGCAGTTATGCACTAAGTGTCATACCGGCTGAAACTCCGCCTTTAAGATTCTTTGCTCCCAAGCAAAATTTAAATCCTTTTCCAGCTTATCTCAGCTGTCCACCATGAGATTCCCAGAGATCGCGAAGCAAGGTGTAGTAATTCACTAAGAAATCTCTCTATAGTGTTTCTTTTTACCTTAAGCCTTTTCCTTTTAAACAGCTCCTGAAGAGCCAGAAAAATTGGGTGAGACTTGAGAAGTCCCCATGCTCGCTGCAGCAGCTCCGCAGCTAATTTCGCTCCCCTCTACTGTGTGCTGCGAGCACAAGCACAGATAAAACACTATTTTAAAAATTAACTTTGGCTATCAACCAACACACCGCCACTAGAGCGGGGTCCATAAGATTAAGTTTCTTACTAAGCATTAAGGGGACCAAGTAAAACTCTTTGATGAACAAAGCAAACAGTTTCATGATTTCAAACACAGTCGTCAGTCCAAGATTTTAAACACGGTCGTCAGTCCAAATTCAAACACGAAACAAAAGTCAAAAAAAACACTGGACAATACCACAGAAAACAATCCAGACAAACAAGACCAAGACAAAGCATCCTATAACCAATTTCCACAGATGCCTGGTACCTTCAGTACCTGGCCCAAACTGCAGCTTAACCTTAGCTGCTTCCGGGATACCAAACACAGAAACAGAATACAGACAACAGACACTAACACATCTAAGCACACTTGTCCGTGCCTATACTTAAATAGGCAGCCGAACTCGACCTCCAAAGTCACAGTCAGATCTTTTTGACTGTCCGTTGCCGGGTCCTCCCGACAAAATTCGGCTCGAGGAACGTTTCTCACGCGTCCCAGAGCCAGGACCCAACAAAGGCTGACTCGTGGAACGTCTCTCACGAGTCCCAGAGCCTGCGCGATTGGGGCGTCCCCCGGTGCGCTTTCTAAAAAGGAAAAAAAGAAAGAAAAAGACTATTCGGAGTAGGAATCCTTCATCTACTCACAGGCGCCATTTCGGGGTGGGGAACCTTCTTCCACCCGTGCACAGGGCAGGAAACCTTCTTCTGCCCAGACAGTGCACTAAGACTCTCGTGCACAGGGCAGGAATCCTTCATCTGCCCAGACAGTGCACTAAGACCTTAAACCGGTACCGAAAAACACAGACTACAGGACTTAATTCACACACACTCACACACACGAGCACAAACAAAAGAGAAAAAAACAAAACAAAACAAAACAAAACCGACGTCGACTTCGTGTCGACCAGAGGCACTGAAACTGATCGGCAGGTCGCAGACCTTGCCTAACAAACCGGTCGTCAAGGAGTAAAGTCTCCTCTGGACCTATCAGATGGGGTTCACCAGGCGTCCCTGGTCCCCCCTTGTCCTCCTGGGACGTCTCCCAGGGCGAACGGACGGTGGGTACCTGGACACGTCTATCCCTATCCACCCCGCTCTCCTTCCTGGAGCACGGTCTCACTGAGCGTCCGCAAAACCGAAACAGCGATCGCACCAGATTCCCAGACAGAACATAGACACAGACCCAGACACAGCGCTGAGATAAAACAGAGAATCTTACCTCCAAGTGGGTCTAGGACCCCTGGGTGGTCGCGCAGATCCCGGACGAGCCCCCAAATGAAAGACCCCCGAAGGGAGCCCCCCACTCAAGTCTCGGGAAAGACGCGCACCCAGTAGGACACAGACACCGACCTGCTGTAATCACACGAGGAAGATTTATTGTAAGCGAGATGAAACGAGAGCTCAGGCCAGCATGCTGGGGTCGAGACTCATACACCACACAGGGAGTAGAGGAGTTCGACCCCGACCTGAATTTTCACAGAGCTTATAAAGGAAAAAACCACAAACCAGGGGGATCAAGAGGGAGGGAGGAGGGGAATTCCAAAACCATAAACTGCCCATACAATTTAGGACTTTGTGACATTGTGATTAGGGGTAGTGACATTTTACAGGGCCATTGGACCATTGTGGCCGGAGGCTATGGGTCATTGTGGCTGTTCCAGGAAACCTTTCATGCAAGAATGTTCCGGGAACCATTGTACAGCAAGGGAGGGGCGAAAAGTTCATGTTCTCACAGACCCTACCTCTTCTTTTTGGGTAGCTAGGCGGCTTATTATTAATTTTTAATCCTTCAATTTCTACCTCAGGTAAGAACACCGCTCATATTGGATTAGGGCCCAACCTAATGACATCATTTTCGCTTAATTATCCTTTTAAGCACTCTGTCTCCAAATATAGTCACATTTTAAAATGCACAAGGATTAGGGGACTTCAACATGATTTTTTTTTTTTTTTTTTTTGCCAGAGACGATTCAGTTCACAACAGGGAGCAGAAATCCACACCCAGAATCTAGGTTAGAAAAGAACTGTGCTAGAGAGATGGCTTAGTGTTTAAAAGCACTGACTGCTCTATTATTCTCAGCACCGGCACAGCGGCTCACAGCTGTCTGTAACTCCAGTTTCTGGGGATCTGGATCCCGGTCATGTACATGGTACACAGACACATGTGCAAACAAGACACCCATAAACATCCCATTTTCCAAAGAAAGCGTCTTGGTGGGCTGCAGAGAAGGCTTCAGAATACCCTTGGCAGGGAATAGGGAGGCAAAGATTAAAACAGAGGCAGAAGGAACACCCATTCAGAGCCTGCCCCACAGGTGGCCCATACATATACAGCCACCCAATTAGACAAGATGGATGAAGCAAAGAAGTGCAGGCCGACAGGAGCCGGATGTAGATCTCTCCTAGAGACACAGCCAGAATACAGCAAATACATAGGTGAATGCCAGCAGCAAACCACTGAACCGAGAATGGGACCCCCGTTGAAGGAATCAGAGAAAGAACTGGAAGAGCTTGAAGGGGCTCGAGACCCCATATGAACAACAATGCCAACCAACCAGAGCTTCCAGGGACTAAGCCACTACCCAAAGACTATACATGGATTGACCCTGGGCTCCAACCTCATAGGTAGCAATGAATAGCTTGGTAGGGGCACCAGTGGAAGGGGAAGCCCTTGGACCTGCCAAGACTGAAGCCCCAGTGAACGTGATTGTTGGGGGGAGGGCGGTAATGGGGGGAGGATGGGGAGGGGAACACTCATATAGAAGGGGAGGGGCAGGGGTTAGGGGGATGTTGGCCCGGAAACCGGGAAAGGGAATAACAATCGAAATGTAAATAAGAAATAATCAAGTTAATAAAGAAAAAAAAAGTTTATACGGCTTGTGCAGAGTCAAGTTTAGTTCCTGTCACCCACATTGGTAACTCCCTCCAGGGAATTTTGTGGAGTCGGGGGAACTGCGGGATGGGGGTGGGCGGCGCAGAGCAAAAGTGGGGCCTGCGTGTCCTGGCTCAGGTAGCCCTGCCTCCACATCTCTGCCACCCCCAGTAGTCATGTAGCCTGATAGCCAGTTAAATTTCCTTTCCCCTATAAGGTCATGCCCTACTGCACCTGGAATTCTTCCTTATGCAAATGAGGCGTCCCAGTGCTCTGAGACCAGCCAATGATGTACATTTACCCTGAAAGCCCGTAGCAAGTCCTCCAAGGTTTAAATAGCCTTTGTGCCCGTCCCCTCTTGCCTATCCCCTCCCCCATCCCCATTAAACAAGCTGCCTCACTGAAGCTGCCTTCTGAGAATCTGTCCCCGCCAGCGGGGACCCAGTTATTCAGGGTCCCGAAGAGGCTTTCTACCTGTGGGCCAAAATGGGGATGAAGAGAAGAAGGAGACCAAGCAAAAGTTCTGTTGTCAAGGTCTCGTTTATTGAGAGAAATGTACAGCATTTAAAGCTCTGAGGCAGGAATAGAAGCAGGAACTGAAGCTTAGGGTGGGGGAGTTTGGGAAATGCCCAAGGATATAAGGTGAATCACTACACAGCAAGATATCCTCTTATAACAAAGAGGCAACAGTCTTCCGGGGACCTGTTCTTTGAAAAGGTCGAACCCTTCTTAGGAATCCGCTCAGGGACATCCGGTGTTTTGCTCAGGCTGAAACATCCTGTCATTGCTCCCAGGGTCTTCCTGGGAGAGGCTCTTAGTTCAACAATCTCAAGTCTGTATGGCAGTCATTTCAAGGTTAAACCTCTGTGGCCATGCAGCCCAGAGTCAAGTAGCCACCTTGAGCTATGCAGTCACAAAGCGGCTAGGCCCAAATCCAATACGGCTCACTACAAGAATCTGTTCTTGCTGTGCTCACTCTGTGGTCCCCTATGCTCCCAGCTGTCCTGCCTAGCTTCCCCTCCCAGGATTGGATGGTTGTGATTGCAGGTCAGGGGGAAGCAAAGTCTGCAGGGCAGGATGAGATGACCCCTTCTGTCTTACTGTACCCGAACTCATGTCCACAGCCAGGAACAAGCAAACACATACGTATACACAATTTAGAAATATTAAAAAACCCAATCACAGAAAAACACACGTGGTATACACTCACTGATAAGTGGATATTAGTCCAAAAGCTCGAATTACCCAAGATACAATCCACAGACCACATGAAACTCAAGAAGAAAGACGACCAAAGTGTGGATGCTTCACTCCTTCTTAAAAGGGGGAACAAATATTCATAGGAGGGGATATGGAGGCAAAGTTTGGAGCAGAGCCTGAAGGAACGGTCTTTCAGAGACTGCTCCATATGTGGCCCATAAATATACAGCCACCAAAATCAGATAAGATGGATGAAGCTAAGAAGTGCATGCTGACAGGAACCGGATATAGCTGTCTCCTGAGAGACACAGTCAGAGCATGTCAAATACAGAGGTGAATGCTATCAGCAAACCGTTGAACTGAGGACGGGGACCTCCGTTGGAGGAATTAGAGAAAAGATTGAAAGAGCTGAAGGGGCTTGCAACCCCATACGAACAACAATGCCAACCAACCAGAGGTCCCAGGGACTAAACCACTATTGAAAGACTATACCTGGACTGACCCTGGGCTCCAGCTGCATGTGTAGCAGAGGGTGGCCTTGTTGGGCACCAATGGAAGGAGAAGTCCTTGGTTCTGCCAAGGTTGGTTCCCCAGTGTAAGGGAATGTTGGGGGGAAAGAGGGGCTGGATGGGGAAGGGAGCACCCTTATAGAAGAAGGGAAGGGAGATGGGATAGGGGGCTTATGTCTGGGAAGCTGGGAAAGGGAATAACATTTGAAATGTAAATAAAAAATATCCAATAAGGGGCTGGGGATTTAGCTCAGTGGTAGAGCGCTTACCTAGGAAGCGCAAGGTCCTGGGTTCGGTCCCCAGCTCCGAAAAAAAGAACAAAAAAAAAAATCCAATAAAAAAAGAAATAGTTTTTTAAAAAGTGTCTCTCTTAGTTTATTTTGAGAAGCTAAAGGTCAAATATGCCACTGGGTTGCCTCCCTAGTCCTAGCATTTATCCTACAAGAACTATGAACTGGAGAGTGGTTCTACCCATCTCTCATGGATCTGTGGCGTGGTGATTTTGAACTATGGTCATAGAGTGACCCTCTTCTCATGGAGACCTGAGGTCCGTGTCCCTGCCCCTTGAATCTGAGCTGGCTCATGACTGTTTTGAGCAATATAATGTGACAGGAAGGTGCCGTGTCACTTCCAGGTCATAAAAGGCCACTTGCTTAGTGAAACACTCAGTTTTCGAAGATTTGACTCAATACGGTACAGAGTCTAGCTTCCCTAAGAGGGCATGCCGGATAGACTCCAGGAAGATTATGTTTATTGCCGGACTAAGCCGCATCTCTCAGCCACCACTGTCCAGGTGCCAGTGGTAAGGGAAGCCATTCTGGATACTGTACCAGCCAGTCTGCCAGCAGACTGTCATGGAGAAACTTCTGTCAAGTCCACGTTGGACAGAAGGACTAGTCATCTGGGACCTGCCATATTCCAAACTCACAAGCGTATGCCGAGTGATGAATTGGTTGCTGCTCTCTGCCACTAACTTTTTTTTTTTTTTTTGTTCTTTTTTCGGAGCTGGGGACCGAACCCAGGGCCTTGCGCTTCCTGGGTAAGCGCTCTACCACTGAGCTAAATCCCCAGCCCCTCTGCCACTAACTTTTAAAGGAGTTTGGGATGCTGATGTAACCAGAGCACTGGATGTACACCATTTTCTGCTTTGCGTTGACTCGCACTGCCCACTTGGCTTTCTGTCTCCTCCTGTTTCCTGCTTTCCCATAAAGGCAACCAATAGATGACTTTCTCTACTCCCAGCCCCTCCCTGGCTCTCTGATTATTGTCCAGGTTACTGGAAATGGGGCATCCAGGTCAGAGGCAGGGTGACATAGTGTGTGGCATGGGCCACACTGGGAACATGAGCCCAGCAGCTCAGGGACCCTCCATCTGTGTGTTGTCAGGGTCAGTGTTAGGCCATCCCACAGGGGTGTCCTTACCTCACATATTAACTCCTTCCTAGCTGTACTGCTTCTGCAGAGGGAAAACGCATTATTGTGCGTGAGTGTATGCATACTGTGTGTTTGTTGGGTTTTTGTGTGGTGGTCAGGGAACAACTTGGTGAAGCCAGTTCTCTCTTGCCACCTATAAGTGGGTTCCGGGGGTCCAACTCAGGCCACCGGGCTTGCACAGCCAGCATCTTCCTCCATTGCGTCACCCCTCCAGTTTCCATGGAGACCAGCCTATGTGGTACCTCATTTGCCACCTACTTCTCAAAACTTCCATCAAAGCCAGATAGAGTAGCGTATGCCTGCAGCCCCGGCACTTGAGAGGTAGAGGCAAGAATATCAGAAGTTCAAGGGCAGGCTCAGCCACATAGCAAGTTCAAGGCCAGTTTGGGCTACTTGAGATCTCTTAAAAACAAAGCAAATTCTATTAGTAGAGCAGGGCATCGTGACACACACCTGTAATCCCATTGCTAGGGAGGTTGAAGTAGAAGGATCAGTGGTTTGAGGCTAGTTTGGGTTATACAGCAAGCTCTGTCTCAACAAACAAACAAGCAAACAAACAAACAAGCTATTCTCCCAGATGATTTGTTGAACTAAAGTCTATTCTCCTCTTCCTTTGATTCTGTTCTTTGTCTTGCCCTCACAAGACCTTCTCAGACTAAGTGCTTTTCTCTCTTGTAGGACACTTGTTGCAACATGGAGGGCTTGTTTGGAGGTTTTAGAGGGGAGGTACACTACTCTATACCTTGACTGAATGTTAATTCTCCTGTCTTTGGGGGCAGGTTGTCCTCTTTGACCTTTGGGAAGAATGTGCATAGAGCTGTGAAGGAGTAAGGGAACAGAATCAACCATGGTGACCCATGACGTAATGGAGACTGCAGCCAGATTGCCCTCACATCCATAGAGCACTGTTTGAAATGTTCAACCCTTCACTCCAAGGCGTAACTTTTCACAAGGCTCACAAAATTGGCGCCAAGGAGGGTCCTCACCTTCTCAGCGGCAAGCTCTGTCTGATCAGTTGTCTGTCTGGTCTTCATTAGAGATTGGCTGATTGGCTGGCCTACCTTTCCTAGTAGTTTCTTAGGGCTGCTCTGAGAAACCACTGTAGTGGGAGGTTATGCCTTAAGATCCTTGCAGAAACAGAGGTCCCAAATCTAGGCGCCGTCACTTCCTGAAGCTCTGATATAGTGTGTATTCCATGCTTCTGTGAGTCTGTACATCAGAGTGCTTTGACAACACACTGGGAGCAAAGCAGCTCAAAGGAGGAAAGATTTAACTTGGCAGATGGTATCTGGGGTCAGCTTGCTCCACTGTGGTCCTGAGGCAGAGGGAGCATCATGGCGGCTGGAGCATGTGTTAGCGCAGTGGTTCTCAACTTTCTAATGCCGTGACTGTTGCTCATGTTGTGGCGACCACAACCATAAAGTTGTTGCTATTGCATAACTGTAATTTTGCTAGTGTTATGAGTTAGAATGAGATATCTGATATGCGACCCCCCCACCCTACACCGTGCACCAAAGGGATCACAACCCACAGGTTGAGAACCACTCTTTTTTTTTTTTTTTCTTTTTTTCGGAGCTGGGGACTGAACCCAGGGCCTTGAGCTTGCTAGGCAAGCACTCTACCACTGAGCTAAATCCCCAACCTGAGAACCACTGTTAGAGCAAGCTGTTTACATCACAGTGGCTGGGAAGCAGAGAGCATGCTTGTGCCGGCTTCTTCCCCTCCGATTCTGCCAGGATCCCCGGGCTCTGGGATGGTGCTGTCCCCTTTAGAGCTGGCCTTTCCCCACTTAGTTAATTGACTCTGGAGATGCCCTCAGACTGCATCCGGAAGTCTAGCTTACTAATCTCCTATGCATCTTTAGTACAATCAAGATTAATCATTGGGGCTGGAGAGATGGCCCAGCGGTTGAGAGTACTGACTTAGTACTCACATGGTGGCTCACAATCATCTGTAACTCCAATTCCAGGGATCTGACACCCTCTTCCAGTCTCCACGGGCACCAGACGTGTACACGGTATACCTAGACACAGGTAGGCAACACACTCATACACATACAATAATAAATAAATGAACCTCAAAAGTAACCACGACCGCCTCTCTCTTTGCTTCTGGAGGTTATCAGGCAGTACTGGCACTCTCTGGCTTGTAGGTTCATAACTTGTTATCTGCCTCCATCTTTTTACTTACGTGTGTATGGTGGCCTCCTCCCCCCATATGGGGTGTTAGGAACCAAACTTGGGTCTTATAGAGATAAGAGTAGTATATGCTCTTAACCACTGAGTCATCTCTCCAGCACCACCACCCCTCTATCTTTTTGAGACAGGGTCTTAGGTGTCCATACTGCTCTCAAATTCTGTATGGAGCTGAGGATGGTGCTGAACTTCTGACCTTTCTACATTCCCCTTCAAAGTGCTGGGATGGTAGGCATGGGTCACCCTGCCCAGTTTATGGGGGCACCGGGGATTGAACCCAGGACTTCATGTGTGCCAGGCAAGCACTCTACCAGTCGAGCCACATCTCCAGATCTACCTCCAGTGTCACAAGGAGCTCTCATCTGTGACTTCTGTGTCTCTGTGACTGCATTTCAGCCTTTGTCTTCTAAGAACACCAGTCATTAATTCAAGGTTTATCTTAACCCTAGTGTGACCTCGTCCTAACTCATCAGTTGTTCAGGACTCTACTTCCAACTAATGTCACATTCAGATGTTCTGAGAGAACTATCCTTGAGGGAGGCGTGCTCTGCAAACCAGCACTTTCCTCTTTCTTATCTTTCCCTCCTTCTCTTCCTCCCTCCTCACCTCCGTTCTGCTGGTCTTCGTTTCTATTTTGTATTTTTAAACAATTTAGCTTTACTTTATGTTCATTGGTGGAAGGTGTCAGATTCCTTGGAACTGGAGTTACACACAGTTTGAGCTGCCATGTGGGTGCTGGGTTGGGGTCCTCTGAAAGAGCAGACAGTGTTCTTAACTACCGAGTCATCTCTCCAGCCCCTGGTCTTTATGTTTTTTTAATCTCCCTTCTTTCCAATGTCAGGTTTCCTGGAGAGAATCATAGTTTTTGCACTGTGCCTGACAGAATACCATGTAAGAACATGTCTGAGAGGCTCCGGCAGGCAGGAGCAAGTTGCTACCTGTGGATCTGCAGGTGTCTCAGGAGGAGAAAGAAGAGGTGAAGACAGGAAGAAGAGCAGCGGAGGATGCAGCTTGGGAATGGAAACAATGTTTGTGCATGGACCTCATGGCTTTAGGGAACTGAGCTCATTTCTTCTACATCAAGCAAGGATCTTATTTCTCCTGTTTGAGGCTCTCTCAGCCCCATCCTCACCATGAAAACTGTTATATTCTCCTTTTCTCTCTTGTAGGACACTTATTGCAACATGGAGGGCTTGTTTGGAGGTTTTAGAGGGAGGTACAGTTACTCTATACCTTGACTGACTGTTAATTCTCCTCTCTTTGGGGAAGGTTGAGCAACATCTAGGCAGGTGCTGACCAGTAGTATAGCTACTAGCTTCACACACACACACATACACACACACACACACACACACACACACACACACACACACACACACACCATGTCTCAAGTTAGTGTAAAGACAAAGAATGCAAAAATATTTATTTCATTAGTAATTTTTGCATTGATTGCATGTTGAAATTGAAGTAGATGAGACAGGCAAAGGAAATCGAGTCAAGAATCATGGTGGCTAGATGCTAATACAGTCACAGAGCTAGGGCTTACGGACTACAGCCAGACCACCTAGAAATGTCCTGGCTGACTACGATGACCGCTAATGGTCTTTTGCTTCATTATGATGGCATCCCCTTTTATTTTCCTGTTGCTGTGCTGGGATAAAATGCTACCACTAAGGCAACTTCAGGGGCTGGAGAGATGGCTCAGCAGTTAAGAGCAGCAACTGTTCTTCTAGGGGACCAGGGCTCAATTCCTACCAACCACAGTTTGCCTCATAACCATTTGTAAATGCAGCCCCTCCTGGCCTCTAACAGCACAGCATCCACTCTACACACAAACATACATGCAGTCAAAATACCCATACACATAAAACAAAGAAAGAAAAACTTAAAAGCGACTTAAGGGAAAGGGGCTTTTGGGGGTTCATAGTTGGAGGGTTTAGTTGTCATGGCATAGAAGTCAAAGTGTCAGGAGCTTGAAGCAGCTGGTCAGTTGGACATTCGTCAAGAGGCAGAGAGTAAAGAATGCCTGTGCTCAGGTCATTTTTCTCCTTTCTTTAAATGTAGTTTAGGACCCCAGCCTAGGGACTGGTGCCACCCAATTTTTGCCTCCATTCCAAACTCAACTAACCCAATAAACAACCCCTCACAGGTTAAACGTTAAAGAACTCCTCACAGGTGCACCCAGAGGCCTGTCTCCTCGGCGATTCCAGGTCCTTCCAAGTTGACAGCCCTAACCTTCTGTGTGTCATCAGCCTTGTGAGATGGCCCACCCATTCCCATCATGCATCTGATACTCAAGACGATATAAGTAATAGTTTGGATATTTTGCACTATGTCTTGTAGTATCAAATTCAATTTCTGAATTTTAACTTCAATAAAAATAGTACGTTGGTGAAAAAAATAAAATTTCTCAATGTAAAAAAAAATGTGGTTAGTAGAATAACTTAAAGGACACAGATGACTCATAGTATCTTCCTGTTGGATAGTACCCAGGGCATGTGGTATGAAGCTGCTATGTAGCTTTGCCACTGATGAGCTGTGTGTCTTTGGTCTCTGGTTGACTTTTCTGATTTTGTGAGATGGGAGTGATATGATTGGGACTCCTGCCCTGCCCCTGGGCGTCATCATCAAAGGAGATAATCATGTAGACAGGCTTCTCAGGCTCCAAAACACACCCAACCCCCTCCTCCCCTCCCCTTCCTCTCCCCTCTTGTCCCTTCCCTTCCCTTCCCTTCCCTTCCCTTCCCTTCCCTTCCCTTCCCTTCCCTTCCCTTCCCTTCCCTTCCCTTCCCTTCCCTTCCCTTCTTCCCTTCTGCTCTCTTTTCTCCTCCATCTTCTCTATTATCATCTTCTCCCCCCTCTCCTCTCCCTCTTGTCTTTTTCTTCCCCTCCCCTCCCCTCCCCTCCCCTCTCTCCTCTCCTCTCCTCCCCTCCCCTCTCTCCTCTCCTCTCCTCTCCCCTCCCCTCCCCTCACCCCTCCCCTCTCTCCTCTCCTCTCCTCTCCTCTCCTCCCCTCTCTCCTCTCTCCTCTCCTCTCCTCTCCTCTCTCCTCTCCTCTCCTCTCCTATTATTCTCCCTCTCTTTCCATTCCCTCTCCTCCCCTCTTCATTCTCCTTTCCTCAGGTCTTTGGGTTCCCATGGCTGAGATAAAACACCATGATGTCAGACAACTTGAAGAACAAAGAGTTTATTTTATCTTACAACTGTCAGGTCACACTGCATTGCTGAGGGAAGTCAGGGCAGGAACTCAAACAGGGCAGGAACCTGGAGGCTGGAGGAACTCTGCTGCCCGGCTTGCTCCTTCTGGTTTGTTCGGCTTGCTTTTGTATAGGCCCCCAGGACCACCAGCCCAGGAGTGGCACCATGTGCAGTGAGCTGGGGCCTTTTCTTGTCAATCATCAACCAAGAAAATGTACCTCAGGCCAATCTGGTTGGGGGCATTTTCTCAACTGAGATGTCTTCTTTCAAAATGGCTCTAGTTGTGTTCAGTTGACATAGATCTAAGCAGCACACTTCCTTTTCCTTTCTTTCCTCTCCCCTCCTGTGTCAGCTACTTTTCTGTGATACAATCCCATGACCAGAAACAGCTTCAGGACGGAAGTTCATTTTAGTTTCCAGTTCCAGAAGGGCTTGATGCCCAGGATGCAGGGGGAGGGTGTGTGTGGGGAGAGCAGGAAGCAGACAGATCACCCAAGAAGCAGAGAGGGGTGAGGCTATGAACTCTCAAAGCCCCACCCTGAGCGGCAAACTTCTCCCAGCCAGGCTCCAATTCTTAAAGTTCCATATCCTCTCCAAGCAGTGCCACCAACTGGGGATCACGTG